>NC_137920.1:3465232-3971732 GCF_963457725.1 Sprattus sprattus | reverse complement strand
CAAGTGTGTTTGTTTGTTTTATTTTAGATAATTGAATGTCTTCTCTGCACAAAGCACATCGCGTCTATGTATATAATAGGAAACGCGCTGTATAAATCAACTTGAATCGATTCCATTCGATTAGTCTAGCCTGCCTTTGTTTTGAATTTTAAAGTAGCCATGTGCCTGACGCGCCGGAAACAACAGATCTTCTCATTGTCGGCTGTGCGTTCCATTTAAAGCACAAATGTTCAGGAAACCTAGATAGACGCGTTCTGCAGAGCTGATTTTTCACCGACATCTCTAACCGGGTCTCCCCTCAAAAGCGAGACGATTTGTTTGGGGTTTCGAGGTTCAAGACGCGGGCTTTGAAAAGCGAGAAGAACGTGCACCACCCTTCGCGCAGGGGCCATGCTAATCTTCTCTGTATCGATCCAATTTTAGTAGGTGTACTGCCGTAGCGAGCACAATCTGTACCTATGTTCGAGACAGTCTTATACGACAACCCGGACGTGGTTGCAGGCCCTCTGGTGTCTTATTGTTCTCTGTCATCAATACGTTTGAGCCAGCACATTTGTGAAACAAAACTGTAAACTAAGAAGTCAATGGACACAGTACTCGCTAGGGTTTGCATACAACTTTTATTCAAACATTTATTTTTTATGCTTATGTACTTGAAAAAGCAGAAATACGGTCTAGAAGAGCGGTGCATTGCATTGTGGGTACAACTTAAATCGTGCTTTCCTGTCCAGTCATTGGTTCATAGCATAGACCAGCTCCGCCCACATGACGCCGTCCGGGCTGGAAGAATACGAGCAGCACACCAACACAGTCAGTGTACAATAGAACAATAGTTTGTTCCATTTTGTAAACGTGATTTGTGTGTTGGTTAGTGACCCACGGACGGTTTTTATTTCTTCTCTATGCAGCAACGATTGAATGGTTTTGCAGATGGGGAGTGTTTAAAATACATTTTTATCTGTGTCTTTTCTGGTCCTTTTCTCATCCTTTCTGGTTAACCATGGGTTAGATTTTCTTTTTGGTTAACCATGGGTCATAGATCCGTAGGCTGCGCACCATTGACTGAAGCCTCAGAGGGGGTGTTTAAGGCTGGTTATGGGCTTAAGGGTGGACCGGTGCTTAAGTGTGATATTTTCTAGGGGGGCGTGTCCCCTGGAAGGGGGTCCCAGGCCAGGGAGAGCCCCGGGGAAGGTGCACTTTGGTGGGGGTGCACTGTGAGTTGGTGTGGGTGTCCCCTGGAGTGTGTCCCAGGCTAGCTAGAGGGGGAGGTCCCCGGGGAAGGTGCACTCTGGTGGGGGACTGTCAGCCAGCTCTGGGGGGTGGGTATTAAGGTTTTCTATTCTAACCACTGCAGGCTGCACTTGAACTGGCTGAATTGTGCTGAGCGCTGCGGGCAGCAGGGGCCCGCTAGGAGGCAGAGACAAAATGCTTGCAGCACCTGGTATTCCCAGGCGGTCTCCCATCCAAGCACTAACCAGGCCCGACACTGCTTAGTTTCCGAGATCGGACAAGTTCGGGCGTGCTCAGTGTGGTATGGCCGTAGGCAATTGCTACCAGTGAAAGTCAGCTAAATGAAGCTCAGGTGTTTGGGGGCAGTGCTGGGGGCTGCCCTGGGTGTGTGTGTGACCCTTGGTGGTGCATTGAATTGCAGGCAGGCTTCTTGGGCTTAGCTGGGGAGCTGTGTGTGCCTCTGGGGCTTGCAGTGACTTAATACTATACACAGGGCAGTCCTGGGAGCTCTGTGTGTGTCTGGGGGACCCTCAGTGACCTTCAACAGCAGGTAGGCTTTTGTGTGCATTGGTGGTTCAGTGGTAGAATTCTCGCCTGCCACGCGGGGGCCAGTCGAGAATACTGGACGAGTCCAGCAAGCCAATAGGATCGAAGCATTCTCTCCGGGTCCGTTCATTTATTTATTTATTTCCGATTCCCCAAAAGAACGGGTTCGTATCCCGATCGAGTTGTTATTGAATGTGATATTTTTAAGTAAAAAGCATTGAAAATACATGGAGATTAACAATTAATTACGTTTTTGTAAGTAAAAATATATATTTTTGCCGTTTATAGAATGTAAATGCCACAACATTGAATATGGTGAAATACTACTTCAACATATTTCCAGTGTCTTTGTGGAGATCTTATAATGTTTTTTTTTTTAATGTCTTCACGTGATTGTAACAGTGTGTTTAATTATCATTAAAATCCTCCATTCTTATGACTCAGAACGTTTTGTCTTTGTGGAAATCTTTTAATGTTTTTTCTAGTTCTTCACTTGTTTGTAAGTGTGCTTAATTATCATTAAAATCCTCCTTTCTTATGACTCAGAACCTATTGTTGTAGATGGTGTAATTAAGCTGAGATATAGATATATACATACTATAATATTGTTTTTATTTAAGCAGGACAAAAAGGCAGTGTGCAATATTTCAAAGAAAGTTACAGTTTTATTTATGAACATGTGAAATAATGTATATATGACAAATGAAATAATTGGACTGTAAGTTTTAGAAATAATATGGATAATTTAAGACAACAATTAGATATGACAATGACACAGTACATACATAGGGAGGGGGAGTATATAGTGATAGATACAGTGCTGGTTAATATGACAAGTAGAAAACTGGTGTTTCTGGTCATGAATTAATGTTAAAGTAAGTAAAACAATTAAGTAAAAGAAAAAAAAGAAAGAAAAAACTTTACAGCTATATTCAGCTCAACAGAAGTGGATCAATCAGTTTCAAATTCAGACTTGGGCTGTCCACAGGCAAGACAGGTCTTTGTCCGTCTTCTCTTCTGTTCTGGCTGGTGCTGCTGCTTCTCCTAGATGCCTCCCACAATTTTCTTAATGGAGTCTTCTGTCAGAGGTGTGGACAGAGCCACTGTACTGCCCCTGTCAGCCCTGGGGCTGGAACAATTCAGTGGCCATCCACTCTCTTCTTGGCACTGCCAAACTCTTTACACCTGGTAAGGCTGGAGCCTAGGGGACAGTAAAATAAACCAGTTATTATTTTTATGTGACTGAAATGAACACATTTGATTAGCAGGCAGGCAGGCACGCAGACACACGCAGGCAGGCACACACACACAGACGCACACATCCACACAGACGGACGCACGCATACACACAGGCATACGCAGGCAGGCAGGCAGGCACAGATTCAGGCAGACACACACACAGACGCACACAGTGACCGTACGCATGCATACACACAGGCATACGCAGGCAGGCAGGCACAGATTCAGGCAGATACATACAAACAACATGCACCCATGCACGGACAGACGTACACACGCACACACAGACAGACGTACGCACGCAGGCAGGCACAGACGCACGCACGCACACACAGAGGTACGCAGGCAGGCAGGCATGCACAGACACAGGCAAGCACACACAGACGCACGCTCACACACACACACACACACAGAGAGGTACACAGGCAGGCAGGCACGCACGCAGGCACGCACAGACGTAGGCAGGCACACACAGACGCACGCACACACACACACACAGAGAGGTACACAGGCAGGCAGGCACACACAGAAGCACGCACGCAGGCAGGCAAGCAGGCAGGCACGCGGGCAGACGTAGGCGGGCCGGCACGTACAGACAGACGCACGCACGCGCACACACACTCACACAGATGTACGCACCCAGGCAGGCAGGCACACACAGACGCAGGCAGGCACACACAGACGCATGCATGCACACACGCACAGACGTACGCACGCAGGCACGCACACACAGTGTTTTAAGTAGATACTCGTACTTCTACTCAGAAGAAGTGCTGTGCGTGCAGGCATGAGTGTGTGTGTGTCCTAGCGTGTGTGTCCACATGTGTTTTCTGCGTGCCATGTTGTGCAACCCACACATGATGACTGGAGAGAGCTGAGGGGAGATAGGAGGGAGAATAGGCTTCTCACACACACCACAGGGAGATACTCCTATCTAAACACACACACCATCTCACAGCATACACACACACACACACACACACACACACACACACACACACAGAGGTTTTTCTCACACTCTGTTCCCTCAGCTTGTCATACAGCAGGTCCTGGCGTTTATTGGCGACATCCAGCTTTCTCTTGGTTTGCTGAAACAGAGGAAGGAGATGAGAGCAGGAAGGAGGTCAGATACTCAACTGAACAGCCACCAAACACTCTCTCTTCTGTAGTGGACGGAGAAGGAAAGTCTAACCAAACCAAACACTATCTGGTCTACAACAAGTGGACTGTGTGTGAGAATGAGTGAGAAAGAGAGTTTGTGTGTGTGACCGTGTGCGTGTGTGTGTGTGTGTGTGTGTCCTGGCGTGTTTGTGAGTGTAAGTGTATGTGTGCGTGCGTGCGTCTGTGTGTTCTTTCACATTCTGTGAGCCTGGGCAGAAGAAGTGCTGTGTGTGTGTGTGTGTGTGTGTGTGTGTGTGTGTGTGTGTGAGAGAGAGAGAGAGCAAGACAAGATGGGAGAAGGAAGAGAGGGGGGCAGGAGAGGTGTTGCATAGATCAAAGACTGAGGGGAAATTAAGTTACATTTGATTAACACTGTAGACAGACTTCAGTTGATTGTTTGAAAGTCTACTGTGGTTCTAGTATAGTATTTACAACGTAATTTGTACATTAAATGTATGTTATATTGTATATTGTAAAAGAGAGCTCGTATCAATCCCTTAGTAGTCCAGCTGTTAGTTAGTGCAATGCATTAAGCCAATAGCTCTTACCAAGCCAGTGATCAACACATTACAAGTCAAATCCATGGTGTAAGGATGAGTTAACATCACAACATGAAAACCGTACACATAAATATAAAACACAATCATGTTCATGCATTATTACGTTATTTAAACACAAGCCTATAGCGTCAATCTCTTAGCAAGCTAGCAATGCTGAGGTATAGGTAGCTAACTTATCAACACAACATTACAACCCTGTCAGAAACGAACTGACAAGACTATTTAACGTCAGGACATGAAAGCTGTACACATGACTTTATAAAACGATCATGTCCATTAATACTTTGACGTGTTATTTCACCACAAATCTTCTGCGTTACCCTGCGGCTGCGAGTGATGCTAGGCAACTGCAGACACGACATTACTGTCAATACCGCGCTGACGAATATATAAAATTAAGCAACAACCTAAAAACCACACACAATATCAGGAAATAGCATGATGTTCATTCATTATTTAGCCCATAATTACCCCAAACTTAATTCCGGGCAGTTCTATCGCATCAACCAAGCGAATTAGCAGCGAACTAATATTATCACAAAGCAGTCTAACTTTTATGAAAATAAAGCAACGTGTCTTACCTTTGACGAATGAAATTGAACACTGAAGTGAATAAACGCGAAAATGTAGCGATGATCTGGTCACTTGTACCGTCTTTTGTGATATCTGGCGATTCTCCGGTGACTTGTCTATGACCGTCTCCCGCTAGAGGTTTGCCTGAAGTCAAAACAAAATTTGAGGACCGCGGGTCTATAGAAAAAGTCGGAACAGCGCCACAACCGGAAGAGTGACCAAAAGAATATGACATGCACAATGCACTATCATTGAAATGCATGTTAAAAGGCGTTTAGGTCGGTTTAGGTAAACTTTTCTCGACGGCCGCGCGGGAGGCCCGGGTTCGATTCCCGGCCAATGCAGATGGCTCTCCTTTTGGTCCTTCGTCGGCTCAGACCAAGACCGAAGCTATATATAAAAAAAAAAAAAAAAAAAAAAAAAGATCAAGCTTCTCCCCGTCGGGGAATTGAACCCCGGTCTCCCGCGTGACAGGCGGGGATACTATCCACTATACTAACGAGGATGAGTGTGTCTTAACCTGGCTGCTCTTGTACTGTATTCCCTTGTCACTTAAAGTGGTCGGACTCCTGGTCTGGATGGGCTGCCTATAGAGTTCTATAAAGCCAAGGACTTGTTGTGCGTGCATTGGTGGTTCAGTGGTAGAATTTTCGCCTGCCACGCGGGAGGCCCGGGTTTGATTCCCGGCCAATGAATCTCGGAGGAACCTCTCTTGTCGTCACTGTTTGACTGAAATTCACGTAGAGCGGATGTTCCCAGGGTTTGATCCAAAGCAGATGGAAGGAAAATGTGGAACGCTTCACGAATTTGCGTGTCATCCTTGCGCAGGGGCCATGCTAATCTTCTCTGTATCGATCCAATTTTAGTAGGTGTACTGCCGTAGCGAGCACAATCTGTACCTATGTTCGAGACAGTCTTATACGACAACCCGGACGTGGTTGCAGGCCCTCTGGTGTCTTATTGTTCTCTGTCATCAATACGTTTGAGCCAGCACATTTGTGAAACAAAACTGTAAACTAAGAAGTCAATGGACACAGTACTCGCTAGGGTTTGCATACAACTTTTATTCAAACATTTATTTTTTATGCTTATGTACTTGAAAAAGCAGAAATACGGTCTAGAAGAGCGGTGCATTGCATTGTGGGTACAACTTAAATCGTGCTTTCCTGTCCAGTCATTGGTTCATAGCATAGACCAGCTCCGCCCACATGACGCCGTCCGGGCTGGAAGAATACGAGCAGCACACCAACACAGTCAGTGTACAATAGAACAATAGTTTGTTCCATTTTGTAAACGTGATTTGTGTGTTGGTTAGTGACCCACGGACGGTTTTTATTTCTTCTCTATGCAGCAACGATTGAATGGTTTTGCAGATGGGGAGTGTTTAAAATACATTTTTATCTGTGTCTTTTCTGGTCCTTTTCTCATCCTTTCTGGTTAACCATGGGTTAGATTTTCTTTTTGGTTAACCATGGGTCATAGATCCGTAGGCTGCGCACCATTGACTGAAGCCTCAGAGGGGGTGTTTAAGGCTGGTTATGGGCTTAAGGGTGGACCGGTGCTTAAGTGTGATATTTTCTAGGGGGGCGTGTCCCCTGGAAGGGGGTCCCAGGCCAGGGAGAGCCCCGGGGAAGGTGCACTTTGGTGGGGGTGCACTGTGAGTTGGTGTGGGTGTCCCCTGGAGTGTGTCCCAGGCTAGCTAGAGGGGGAGGTCCCCGGGGAAGGTGCACTCTGGTGGGGGACTGTCAGCCAGCTCTGGGGGGTGGGTATTAAGGTTTTCTATTCTAACCACTGCAGGCTGCACTTGAACTGGCTGAATTGTGCTGAGCGCTGCGGGCAGCAGGGGCCCGCTAGGAGGCAGAGACAAAATGCTTGCAGCACCTGGTATTCCCAGGCGGTCTCCCATCCAAGCACTAACCAGGCCCGACACTGCTTAGTTTCCGAGATCGGACAAGTTCGGGCGTGCTCAGTGTGGTATGGCCGTAGGCAATTGCTACCAGTGAAAGTCAGCTAAATGAAGCTCAGGTGTTTGGGGGCAGTGCTGGGGGCTGCCCTGGGTGTGTGTGTGACCCTTGGTGGTGCATTGAATTGCAGGCAGGCTTCTTGGGCTTAGCTGGGGAGCTGTGTGTGCCTCTGGGGCTTGCAGTGACTTAATACTATACACAGGGCAGTCCTGGGAGCTCTGTGTGTGTCTGGGGGACCCTCAGTGACCTTCAACAGCAGGTAGGCTTTTGTGTGCATTGGTGGTTCAGTGGTAGAATTCTCGCCTGCCACGCGGGAGGCCCGGGTTCGATTCCCGGCCAATGCAGATGGCTCTCCTTTTGGTCCTTCGTCGGCTCAGACCAAGACCGAAGCTATATATAAAAAAAAAAAAAAAAAAAAAAAAGATCAAGCTTCTCCCCGTCGGGGAATTGAACCCCGGTCTCCCGCGTGACAGGCGGGGATACTATCCACTATACTAACGAGGATGAGTGTGTCTTAACCTGGCTGCTCTTGTACTGTATTCCCTTGTCACTTAAAGTGGTCGGACTCCTGGTCTGGATGGGCTGCCTATAGAGTTCTATAAAGCCAAGGACTTGTTGTGCGTGCATTGGTGGTTCAGTGGTAGAATTTTCGCCTGCCACGCGGGAGGCCCGGGTTTGATTCCCGGCCAATGAATCTCGGAGGAACCTCTCTTGTCGTCACTGTTTGACTGAAATTCACGTAGAGCGGATGTTCCCAGGGTTTGATCCAAAGCAGATGGAAGGAAAATGTGGAACGCTTCACGAATTTGCGTGTCATCCTTGCGCAGGGGCCATGCTAATCTTCTCTGTATCGATCCAATTTTAGTAGGTGTACTGCCGTAGCGAGCACAATCTGTACCTATGTTCGAGACAGTCTTATACGACAACCCGGACGTGGTTGCAGGCCCTCTGGTGTCTTATTGTTCTCTGTCATCAATACGTTTGAGCCAGCACATTTGTGAAACAAAACTGTAAACTAAGAAGTCAATGGACACAGTACTCGCTAGGGTTTGCATACAACTTTTATTCAAACATTTATTTTTTATGCTTATGTACTTGAAAAAGCAGAAATACGGTCTAGAAGAGCGGTGCATTGCATTGTGGGTACAACTTAAATCGTGCTTTCCTGTCCAGTCATTGGTTCATAGCATAGACCAGCTCCGCCCACATGACGCCGTCCGGGCTGGAAGAATACGAGCAGCACACCAACACAGTCAGTGTACAATAGAACAATAGTTTGTTCCATTTTGTAAACGTGATTTGTGTGTTGGTTAGTGACCCACGGACGGTTTTTATTTCTTCTCTATGCAGCAACGATTGAATGGTTTTGCAGATGGGGAGTGTTTAAAATACATTTTTATCTGTGTCTTTTCTGGTCCTTTTCTCATCCTTTCTGGTTAACCATGGGTTAGATTTTCTTTTTGGTTAACCATGGGTCATAGATCCGTAGGCTGCGCACCATTGACTGAAGCCTCAGAGGGGGTGTTTAAGGCTGGTTATGGGCTTAAGGGTGGACCGGTGCTTAAGTGTGATATTTTCTAGGGGGGCGTGTCCCCTGGAAGGGGGTCCCAGGCCAGGGAGAGCCCCGGGGAAGGTGCACTTTGGTGGGGGTGCACTGTGAGTTGGTGTGGGTGTCCCCTGGAGTGTGTCCCAGGCTAGCTAGAGGGGGAGGTCCCCGGGGAAGGTGCACTCTGGTGGGGGACTGTCAGCCAGCTCTGGGGGGTGGGTATTAAGGTTTTCTATTCTAACCACTGCAGGCTGCACTTGAACTGGCTGAATTGTGCTGAGCGCTGCGGGCAGCAGGGGCCCGCTAGGAGGCAGAGACAAAATGCTTGCAGCACCTGGTATTCCCAGGCGGTCTCCCATCCAAGCACTAACCAGGCCCGACACTGCTTAGTTTCCGAGATCGGACAAGTTCGGGCGTGCTCAGTGTGGTATGGCCGTAGGCAATTGCTACCAGTGAAAGTCAGCTAAATGAAGCTCAGGTGTTTGGGGGCAGTGCTGGGGGCTGCCCTGGGTGTGTGTGTGACCCTTGGTGGTGCATTGAATTGCAGGCAGGCTTCTTGGGCTTAGCTGGGGAGCTGTGTGTGCCTCTGGGGCTTGCAGTGACTTAATACTATACACAGGGCAGTCCTGGGAGCTCTGTGTGTGTCTGGGGGACCCTCAGTGACCTTCAACAGCAGGTAGGCTTTTGTGTGCATTGGTGGTTCAGTGGTAGAATTCTCGCCTGCCACGCGGGAGGCCCGGGTTCGATTCCCGGCCAATGCAGATGGCTCTCCTTTTGGTCCTTCGTCGGCTCAGACCAAGACCGAAGCTATACAAAAGATCAAGCTTCTCCCCGTCGGGGAATTGAACCCCGGTCTCCCGCGTGACAGGCGGGGATACTATCCACTATACTAACGAGGATGAGTGTGTCTCAACCTGGCTGCTCTTGCACTCGATTCCCTTGTCACGTAGAAGCGGTCGGACTCCTGGTCTGGATGGGCTGCCTATAGAGTTCTATAAAGCCAAGGACTTGTTGTGCGTGCATTGGTGGTTCAGTGGTAGAATTTTCGCCTGCCACGCGGGAGGCCCGGGTTTGATTCCCGGCCAATGAATCTCGGCGGAACCTCTCTTGTCGTCACTGTTTGACTGAAATGCACGTAGAGCGGATGTTCCCAGGGTTTGATCCAAAGCAGATGGAAGGAAAATGTGGAACGCTTCACGAATTTGCGTGTCATCCTTGCGCAGGGGCCATGCTAATCTTCTCTGTATCGATCCAATTTTAGTAGGTGTACTGCCGTAGCGAGCACAAGCTGTACCTATGTTCGAGACAGTCTTATACGACAACCCGGACGTGGTTGCAGGCCCTCTGGTGTCTTATTGTTCTCTGTCATAAATACGTTTGAGCCAGCACATTTGTGAAACAAAACTGTAAACTAAGAAGTCAATGGACACAGTACTCGGTAGGGTTTGCATACAACTTTTATTCAAACATTTATTTTTTATGCTTATGTACTTGAAAAAGCAGTAATACGGTCTAGAAGAGCGGTGCGTTGCATTGTGGGTACGACTGAAATCGTGCTTTCCTGTCCGGTCATTGGTTCATAGCATAGACCAGCTCCGCCCACATGACGCCGTCCGGGCTGGAAGAATACGAGCAGCACACCAACACAGTCAGTGTACAATAGAACAATAGTTTGTTCCATTTTGTAAACGTGTTTTGTGTGTTGGTTAGTGACCCATCATTTTTGATGGAACATCTTGTGTTGAGTTTTATTTTTTTGTTGGTTTAATGGAGGTAGTTTACTTTTCACAAATAAATCCTTGAGGTTTTTATTTCTTCTGTATGCAGCAACGATTGAATGGTTTTGCATATGGGGAGTTATCCTTTCTGGTTAACCATGGGTTAGATTTTCTTTTTGGTTAACCATGGGTCTTAGATCCGTAGGCTGCGCACCATTGACTGAAGCCTCAGAGGGGGTGTTTAAGGCTGGTTATGGGCTTAAGGGTGGACCGGTGCTTAAGTGTGATATTTTCTAGGGGGGCGTGTCCCCTGGAAGGGGGTCCCAGGCCAGGGAGAGCCCCGGGGAAGGTGCACTTTGGTGGAGGTGCACTGTGAGTTGGTGTGGGTGTCCCCTGGAGTGTGTCCCAGGCTAGCTAGAGGGGGAGGTCCCCGGGGAAGGTGCACTCTGGTGGGGGACTGTCAGCCAGCTCTGGGGGGTGGGTATTAAGGTTTTCTATTCTAACCACTGCAGGCTGCACTTGAACTGGCTGAATTGTGCTGAGCGCTGCGGGCAGCAGGGGCCCGCTAAGAGGCAGAGACAAAATGCTTGCAGCACCTGGTATTCCCAGGCGGTCTCCCATCCAAGTACTAACCAGGCCCGACACTGCTTAGTTTCCAAGATCGGACAAGTTCGGGCGTGCTCAGTGTGGTATGGCCGTAAGCAATTGCTACCAGTGAAAGTCAGCTAAATGAAGCTCAGGTGTTTGGGGGCAGTGCTGGGGGCTGCCCTGGGTGTGTGTGTGACCCTTGGTGGTGCATTGAATTGCAGGCAGGCTTCTTGGGCAGAGATGGGGAGCTGTGTGTGCCTCTGGGGCTTGCAGTGACTTAATACTATACACAGGGCAGTCCTGGGAGCTCTGTGTGTGTCTGGGGGACCCTCAGTGACCTTCAACAGCAGGCAGGCTTTCGTGTGCATTGGTGGTTCAGTGGTAGAATTCTCGCCTGCCACGCGGGGGCCAGTCGAGAATACTGGACGAGTCCAGCAAGCCAATAGGATCGAGGCATTCGCTCCGGGTCCGTTCATTTATTTATTTATTTCCGATTCCCCAAAAGAACGGGTTCGTATCCCGATCGAGTTGTTATTGAATGTGATATTTTTGAGTAAAAAGCATTGAAAATACGTGGAGATTAACAATTAATTACGTTTTTGTAAGTAAAAATATATATTTTTGCCGTTTATAGAATGTAAATGCTACAACATTGAATATGGTGAAATACTACTTTAACATATTTCCTGTGTCTTTGTGGAGATCTTATAATGTTTTTTTTTTATGTCTTCACGTGATTGTAACAGTGTGTTTAATTATCATTAAAATCCTCCATTCTTATGACTCAGAACTTTTTGTCTTTGTGGAAATCTTTTAATGTTTTTTCTAGTTCTTCACTTGTTTGTAACAGTGTGCTTAATTATCATTAAAATCCTCCTTTCTTATGACTCAGAACCTATTGTTGTAGATGGTGTAATTAAGCTGAGATATAGATATATACATACTATAATATTGTTTTTATTTAAGCAGGACAAAAAGGCAGTGTGCAATATTTCAAAGAAAGTTACAGTTTTATTTATGAACATGTGAAATAATGTATATATGACAAATGAAATAATTGGACTGTAAGTTTTAGAAATAATATGGATAATTTAAGACAACAATTAGATATGACAATGACACAGTACATACATAGGGGGGGGGGAGTATATAGTGATAGATACAGTGCTGGTTAATATGACAAGTAGAAAACTGGTGTTTCTGGTCATGCATTAATGTTAAAGTAAGTAAAACAATTAAGTAAAAGAAAAAAAAGAAAGAAAAAACTTTACAGCTATATTCAGCTCAACAGAAGTGGATCCATCAGTTTCAAATTCAGACTTGGGCTGTCCACAGGCAAGACAGGTCTTTGTCCGTCTTCTCTTCTGTTCTGGCTGGTGCTGCTGCTTCTCCTAGATGCCTCCCACAATTTTCTTAATGGAGTCTTCTGTCAGAGGTGTGGACAGAGCCACTGTACTGCCCCTGTCAGCCCTGGGCCTGGAACAATTCAGTGGCCAACTACTCTCTTCTTGGCACTGCCAAACTCTTTACACCTGGTAAGGCTGGAGCCTAGGGGACAGTAAAATAAACCAGTTATTATTTTTATGTGACTGAAATGAACACATTTGATTAGCAGGCAGGCAGGCACGCAGACACACGCAGGCAGGCACACACACACAGACGGACGCACGCATACACACAGGCGTACGCATGCAGGCAGGCACGCACAGATTCAGGCAGACGCACACAGACGCACGCATACACACAGGCATACGCAGGCAGGCAGGCACAGATTCAGGCAGATACATACAGACAACATGCACCCATGCACGGACAGACGTACACACGCACACACAGACAGACGTACGCACGCACGCAGGCACAGACGCACGCACGCACGCACACACAGAGGTACGCAGGCAGGCAGGCAGGCACACACAGAAGCACGCACGCAGGCACGCACAGACGTAGGCAGACGCACGCACACACACACACACACACACACACACACACAGAGAGGTACACAGGCAGGCAGGCACACACAGAAGCACGCACGCAGACAGGCAAGCAGGCAGGCACGCGGGCAGACGTAGGCGGGCCGGCACGTACAGACATACGCACTCACAGACGCACGCACGCGCACACACACTCACACAGATGTACGCACCCAGGCAGGCAGGCACACACAGACGCAGGCAGGCACACACAGACGCAGGCAGGCACACACAGACGCATGCATGCACACACGCACAGACGTACGCACGCAGGCACGCACGCAGGCACGCACGCAGGCACGCACACACAGTGTTTTAAGTAGATACTCGTACTTCTACTCAGAAGAAGTGCTGTGCGTGCAGGCATGAGTGTGTGTGTGTCCTAGCGTGTGTGTCCACATATGTTTTCTGCGCGCCATGTTGTGCAACCCACATATGATGACTGGAGAGAGCTGAGGGGAGATAGGAGGGAGAATAGGCTTCACACACACCACAGGGAGATACTCCTATCTAAACACACACACCATCTCGCAGCATACACACACATTCACACACACACACACAGAGGTTTTACTCACACTCTGTTCCCTCAGCTTGTCATACAGCAGGTCCTGGCGTTTATTGGCGACATCCAGCTTTCTCTTGGTTTGCTGAAACAGAGGAAGGAGATGAGAGCAGGAAGGAGGTCAGATACTCAACTGAACAGCCACCAAACACTCTCTCTTCTGTAGTGGACGGAGAAGGAAAGTCTAACCAAACCAAACACTATCTGGTCTACAACAAGTGGACTGTGTGTGAGAATGAGTGAGAAAGAGAGTTTGTGTGTGTGACCGTGTGTGTGCGTGTGTGTGTGTGTGTGTCCTGGCGTGTTTGTGAGTGTAAGTGTATGTGTGCGTGCGTGCGTCTGTGTGTTCTTTCACATTCTGTGAGCCTGGGCAGAAGAAGTGCTGTGTGTGTGTGTGTGTGTGTATGTGTATGTGTGTGTGTGTGTGTGTGTGTGTGTGTGTGTGTGTGTGTGTGTGTGTGTGTGTGTGTGTGTGTGTGTGTGTGTGTGTGTGTGTGTGTGAGAGAGAGAGCAAGATGGGAGAAGGAAGAGAGGGGTGCAGGAGAGGTGTTGCATAGATCAAAGACTGAGGGGAAATTAAGTTACATTTGATTAACACTGTAGACAGACTTCAGTTGATTGTTTGAAAGTCTACTGTGGTTCTAGTATAGTATTTACAACGTAATTTGTACATTACATGTATGTTATATTGAATATTGTAAAAGAGAGCTCGTATCAATCCCTTAGTAGTCCAGCTGTTAGTTAGTGCAATGCATTAAGCCAATAGCTCTTACCAAGCCAGTGATCAACACATTACAAGTCAAATCCATGGTATAAGGATGAGTTAACATCACAACATGAAAACCGTACACATAAATATAAAACACAATCATGTTCATGCATTATTACGTTATTTAAACACAAGCCTACTTACTTACTTAGCGTCAATCTCTTAGCAAGCTAGCAATGCTGAGGTATAGGTAGCTAACTTATCAACACAACAGAAACGAACTGACAAGACTATTTAACGTCAGGACATGAAAGCTGTACACATGACTTTATAAAACGATCATGTCCATTAATACTTTGACGTGTTATTTCACCACAAATCTTCTGCGTTACCCTGCGGCTGCGAGTGATGCTAGGCAACTGCAGACACGACATTACTGTCAATACCGCGCTGACGAATATATAAAATTAAGCAACAACCTAAAAACCACACACAATATCAGGAAATAGCATGATGTTCATTCATTATTTAGCCCATAATTACCCCAAACTTAATTCCGGGCAGTTCTATCGCATCAACCAAGCGAATTAGCAGCGAACTAATGTTATCACAAAGCAGTCTAACTTTTATGAAAATAAAGCAACGTGTCTTACCTTTGACGAATGAAATTGAACACTGAAGTGAATAAACGCGAAAATGTAGCGATGATCTGGTCACTTGTACCGTCTTTTGTGATATCTGGCGATTCTCCGGTGACTTGTCTATGACCGTCTCCCGCTAGAGGTTTGCCTGAAGTCAAAACAAAATTTGAGGACCGCGGGTCTATAGAAAAAGTCGGAACAGCGCCACAACCGGAAGAGTGGCCAAAAGAATATGACATGCACACTGCACTATCATTGAAATGCATGTTAAAAAGCGTTTAGGTCGGTTTAGGTAAACTTTTCTCGACGGCCGCGCGGGGGCCAGTCGAGAATACTGGACGAGTCCAGCAAGCCAATAGGATCGAAGCATTCTCTCCGGGTCCGTTCATTTATTTATTTATTTCCGATTCCCCAAAAGAACGGGTTCGTATCCCGATCGAGTTGTTATTGAATGTGATATTTTTGAGTAAAAAGCATTGAAAATACGTGGAGATTAACAATTAATTACGTTTTTGTAAGTAAAAATATATATTTTTGCCGTTTATAGAATGTAAATGCTACAACATTGAATATGGTGAAATACTACTTCAACATATTTCCAGTGTCTTTGTGGAGATCTTATAATGTTTTTTTTTTTAATGTCTTCACGTGATTGTAACAGTGTGTTTAATTATCATTAAAATCCTCCATTCTTATGACTCAGAACGTTTTGTCTTTGTGGAAATCTTTTAATGTTTTTTCTAGTTCTTCACTTGTTTGTAACAGTGTGCTTAATTATCATTAAAATCCTCCTTTCTTATGACTCAGAACCTATTGTTGTAGATGGTGTAATTAAGCTGAGATATAGATATATACATACTATAATATTGTTTTTATTTAAGCAGGACAAAAAGGCAGTGTGCAATATTTCAAAGCAAGTTACAGTTTTATTTATGAACATGTGAAATAATGTATATATGACAAATGAAATAATTGGACTGTAAGTTTTAGAAATAATATGGATAATTTAAGACAACAATTAGATATGACAATGACACAGTACATACATAGGGAGGGGGAGTATATAGTGATAGATACAGTGCTGGTTAATATGACAAGTAGAAAACTGGTGTTTCTGGTCATGCATTAATGTTAAAGTAAGTAAAACAATTAAGTAAAAGAAAAAAAAGAAAGAAAAAACTTTACAGCTATATTCAGCTCAACAGAAGTGGATCCATCAGTTTCAAATTCAGACTTGGGCTGTCCACAGGCAAGACAGGTCTTTGTCCATCTTCTCTTCTGTTCTGGCTGGTGCTGCTGCTTCTCCTAGATGCCTCCCACAATTTTCTTAATGGAGTCTTCTGTCAGAGGTGTGGACAGAGCCACTGTACTGCCCCTGTCAGCCCTGGGCCTGGAACAATTCAGTGGCCATCCACTCTCTTCTTGGCACTGCCAAACTCTTTACACCTGGTAAGGCTGGAGCCTAGGGGACAGTAAAATAAACCAGTTATTATTTTTATGTGACTGAAATGAACACATTTGATTAGCAGGCAGGCAGGCACGCAGACACACGCAGGCAGGCACACACACACAGACACACACATCCACACAGACGGACGCACGCATACACACAGGCATACGCAGGCAGGCAGGCACGCACAGATTCAGGCAGACACACACACAGACGCACACAGCGACCGTACGCACGCATACACACAGGCATACGCAGGCAGGCAGGCACAGATTCAGGCAGATACATACAAACAACATGCACCCATGCACGGACAGACGTACACATGCACACACAGACAGACGTACACACGCAGGCAGGCACAGACGCACGCACGCACACACAGAGGTACGCAGGCAGGCAGGCATGCACAGACACAGGCAAGCACACACAGATGCACGCTCACACACACACACACACAGAGAGGTACACAGGCAGGCAGGCACACACAGAAGCAGGCACGCACAGACGTAGGCAGGCACACACAGACGCACTCACACACACACACACAGAGAGGTACACAGGCAGGCAGGCACACACAGAAGCACGCACACAGGCAGGCAAGCAGGCAGGCACGCGGGCAGACGTAGGCGGGCCGGCACGTACAGACACACACACTCACAGACGCACGCAAGCGCACACACACTCACACAGATGTACGCACCCAGGCAGGCAGGCACACACAGACGCAGGCAGGCACACACAGACGCAGGCAGGCACACACAGACGCAGGCAGGCACACACGCACAGACGTACGCACGCAGGCACGCACACACAGTGTTTTAAGTAGATACTCGTACTTCTACTCAGAAGAAGTGCTGTGCGTGCAGGCATGAGTGTGTGTGTGTCCTAGCGTGTGTGTCCACATCTGTTTTCTGCGCGCCATGTTGTGCAACCCACACATGATGACTGGAGAGAGCTGAGGGGAGATAGGAGGGAGAATAGGCTTCACACACACCACAGGGAGATACTCCTATCTAAACACACACACCATCTCACAGCATACACACACACACACACACACACACACACACACACACAGAGGTTTTACTCACACTCTGTTCCCTCAGCTTGTCATACAGCAGGTCCTGGCGTTTATTGGCGACATCCAGCTTTCTCTTGGTTTGCTGAAACAGAGGAAGGAGATGAGAGCAGGAAGGAGGTCAGATACTCAACTGAACAGCCACCAAACACTCTCTCTTCTGTAGTGGACGGAGAAGGAAAGTCTAACCAAACCAAACACTATCTGGTCTACAACAAGTGGACTGTGTGTGAGAATGAGTGAGAAAGAGAGTTTGTGTGTGTGACCGTGTGCGTGTGTGTGTGTGTGTGTGTCCTGGCGTGTTTGTGAGTGTAACTAAGTGTATGTGTGCGTGCGTGCGTCTGTGTGTTCTTTCACATTCTGTGAGCCTGGGCAGAAGAAGTGCTGTGTGTGTGTGTGTGTGTGTGTGTGTGTGTGTGTGTGTGTGTGTGTGTGAGAGAGAGAGAGAGAGCAAGATGGGAGAAGGAAGAGAGGGGGGCAGGAGAGGTGTTGCATAGATCAAAGACTGAGGGGAAATTAAATTACATTTGATTAACACTGTAGACAGACTTCAGTTGATTGTTTGAAAGTCTACTGTGGTTCTAGTATAGTATTTACAACGTAATTTGTACATTAAATGTATGTTATATTGTATATTGTAAAAGAGAGCTCGTATCAATCCCTTAGTAGTCCAGCTGTCAGTTAGTGCAATGCATTAAGCCAATAGCTCTTACCAAGCCAGTGATTCTGACGAGTTATCAACACATTACAAGTCAAATCCATGGTGTAAGGATGAGTTAACATCAGAACATGAAAACCGTACACATAAATATAAAACACAATCATGTTCATGCATTATTACGTTATTTAAACACAAGCCTATAGCGTCAATCTCTTAGCAAGCTAGCAATGCTGAGGTATAGGTAGCTAACTTATCAACACAACATTACAACCCTGTCAGAAACGAACTGACAAGACTATTTAACGTCAGGACATGAAAGCTGTACACATGACTTTATAAAACGATCATGTCCATTAATACTTTGACGTGTTATTTCACCACAAATCTTCTGCGTTACCCTGCGACTGCGAGTGATGCTAGGCAACTGCTGACACGACATTACTGTCAATACCGCGCTGACGAATATATAAAATTAACCAACAACCTAAAAACCACACACAATATCAAGAAATAGCATGATGTTCATTCATTATTTAGCCCATAATTACCCCAAACTTAATTCCGGGCAGTTCTATCGCATCAACCAAGCGAATTAGCAGCGAACTAATGTTATCACAAAGCAGTCTAACTTTTATGAAAATAAAGCAACGTGTCTTACCTTTGACGAATGAAAATGAACACTGAAGTGAATAAACGCGAAAATGTAGCGATGATCTGGTCACTTGTACCGTCTTTTGTGATATCTGGCGATTCTCCGGTGACTTGTCTATGACCGTCTCCCGCTAGAGGTTTGCCTGAAGTCAAAACAAAATTTGAGGACCGCGGGTCTATAGAAAAAGTCGGAACAGCGCCACAACCGGAAGAGTGGCCAAAAGAATATTACATTCACACTGCACTATCATTGAAATGCATGTTAAAAGGCGTTTAGGTCGGTTTAGGTAAACTTTTCTCGACGGCCGCGCGGGAGGCCCGGGTTCGATTCCCGGCCAATGCAGCTGGCTCTCCTCTTGGCCTTTGTTCGACTCAGCCCAGGGCCGAAGAAAGATAAAAGGACAGCCATCGTCTCCCCGTCGGGGAATTGAACCCCGGTCTCCCGCGTGACAGGCGGGGATACTATCCACTATACTAACGAGGAGCTTGTCATAAGATAAAAGGACAGCCAACCTCTCCCCGTCGGGGAATTGAACCCCGGGGACGTGTAGAATCCATAAAAGGAGTTGCCAGTCGACTGCTACACGGGGACCTGCTCAGTCCTTGGGGGAATGACTGTTGCCAAGAGAGGCAGGACTTGTCGATTGTGGCCGGTTAGCTCAGTTGGTTAGAGCGTGGTGCTAATAACGCCAAGGTCGCGGGTTCGATCCCCGTACTGGCCATTTTTAGACATTGTGCCCTGAAGAAGAAGAACTATGTTCAGGTGAGGATGAGGACATCCTTCTGAAACACGCTGTTGGCTGGTAACCGTCTCGCAGAAAAGAGGCACTTTCGTCCCTGGGTGGGCTTGAACCACCAACCTTTCGGTTAACAGCCGAACGCGCTAACCAATTGCGCCACAGAGACTGCGCATGGTGCTGAAGGGGCTCAAGGATTCACCGTTCAACCTACGGGCAGACAGGAGGTTGGCCGTTTGTCTCGTGCTCGGCTCTGCCGTGAACTGACGGCATCCCTGCAGGCTGCAAAAGCCCGGCTAGCTCAGTCGGTAGAGCATGAGACTCTTAATCTCAGGGTCCTGGGTTCGAGCCCCACGTTGGGCGCAGACTTTTCGCGTTCGGCATGGCCAGAGAGTCGTCTATGCCAAAGACGCAGTACTCCTCGAAATAGCACAAGCTGCTGTGTGCCGTGATGAAAAGGAAGTCTTACACAGCCCAAGCCACTGGAGAATGCGGGCATCGATCCCGCTACCTCTCGCATGCTTGATCTTTTGTATTGCTTCGGTCTTGGTCTGAGCCGAAGAAGGACCGAGAGTAGAGCCATCTGCATTGGCCGGGAAACCAACCCGGGCCTCCCCCCGCGTGGCAGGCAGGCGAGAATTCTACCACTGAACAACCAATGCACGCACAACAAGTCCTTGGCTGTATATAAGGCAGCCCATCCATCCAGACCACCAAAGTGCACCTTCCCCGGGGCTCTCCCTGGCCTGGGACCCCCTTCCAGGGGACACGCCCCCCTAGAAAATATCACACTTAAGCACCGGTCCACCCTTAAGCCCATAACCAGCCTTAAACACCCCCTTTGAGGCTTCAGTCAATGGTGCGCAGCCTACGGATCTAAGACCCATGGTTAACCAAAAAGAAAATCTAACCCATGGTTAACCAGAAAGGACTTAGAAAAATTTCGCAGCTTTAGTTTTCCTTCGACCATTTGTAGCTGCATCACCCAGCCCGAGCCACTGGAGAATGCGGGCATCGATCCCGCTACCTCTCGCATGCTAAGCGAGCGCTCTACCATTTGAGCTAATTCCCCTTGACGGCGCACAAGTGCCCTGCGACAGAGTAGATTTAAAACCACTTCCTTTTCGGTGGAACATCCTTGATTCCCACCAGCCATTGTAGCTCGCCAAGCATTCTTTAGACGTGAATAGATCGCGACCTGTGCAGGATAGAAGCCCCATTCCAATTTTCGACCATTCTTCTCTGTTGACCCTTTAGCAACAGCTCGGTGGTGCTTGGTGGTCTCTCTTTGGCGGTTTCTCTTCTCTTCTTGCACGTGGCACGCATTGGTGGTTCAGTGGTAGAATTCTCGCCTGCCACGCGGGGGCCAGTCGAGAATACTGGACGAGTCCAGCAAGCCAATAGGATCGAAGCATTCTCTCCGGGTCCGTTCATTTATTTATTTATTTCCGATTCCCCAAAAGAACGGGTTCGTATCCCGATCGAGTTGTTATTGAATGTGATATTTTTGAGTAAAAAGCATTGAAAATACGTGGAGATTAACAATTAATTACGTTTTTGTAAGTAAAAATATATATTTTTGCCGTTTATAGAATGTAAATGCTACAACATTGAATATGGTGAAATACTACTTCAACATATTTCCAGTGTCTTTGTGGAGATCTTATAATGTTTTTTTTTAAATGTCTTCACGTGATTGTAACAGTGTGTTTAATTATCATTAAAATCCTCCATTCTTATGACTCAGAACGTTTTGTCTTTGTGGAAATCTTTTAATGTTTTTTCTAGTTCTTCACTTGTTTGTAACAGTGTGCTTAATTATCATTAAAATCCTCCTTTCTTATGACTCAGAACCTATTGTTGTAGATGGTGTAATTAAGCTGAGATATAGATATATACATACTATAATATTGTTTTTATTTAAGCAGGACAAAAAGGCAGTGTGCAATATTTCAAAGCAAGTTACAGTTTTATTTATGAACATGTGAAATAATGTATATATGACAAATGAAATAATTGGACTGTAAGTTTTAGAAATAATATGGATAATTTAAGACAACAATTAGATATGACAATGACACAGTACATACATAGGGAGGGGGAGTATATAGTGATAGATACAGTGCTGGTTAATATGACAAGTAGAAAACTGGTGTTTCTGGTCATGCATTAATGTTAAAGTAAGTAAAACAATTAAGTAAAAGAAAAAAAAGAAAGAAAAAACTTTACAGCTATATTCAGCTCAACAGAAGTGGATCCATCAGTTTCAAATTCAGACTTGGGCTGTCCACAGGCAAGACAGGTCTTTGTCCATCTTCTCTTCTGTTCTGGCTGGTGCTGCTGCTTCTCCTAGATGCCTCCCACAATTTTCTTAATGGAGTCTTCTGTCAGAGGTGTGGACAGAGCCACTGTACTGCCCCTGTCAGCCCTGGGCCTGGAACAATTCAGTGGCCATCCACTCGCTTCTTGGCACTGCCAAACTCTTTACACCTGGTAAGGCTGGAGCCTAGGGGACAGTAAAATAAACCAGTTATTATTTTTATGTGACTGAAATGAACACATTTGATTAGCAGGCAGGCAGGCACGCAGACACACGCAGGCAGGCACACACACACAGACGCACACATCCACACAGACGGACGCACGCATACACACAGGCATACGCAGGCAGGCAGGCACGCACAGATTCAGGCAGACACACACACAGACGCACACAGCGACCGTACGCACGCATACACACAGGCATACGCAGGCAGGCAGGCACAGATTCAGGCAGATACATACAAACAACATGCACCCATGCACGGACAGACGTACACACGCACACACAGACAGACGTACACACGCAGGCAGGCACAGACGCACGCACGCACACACAGAGGTACGCAGGCAGGCAGGCATGCACAGACACAGGCAAGCACACACAGACGCACGCTCACACACACACACACACAGAGAGGTACACAGGCAGGCAGGCACACACAGAAGCACGCACGCAGGCACGCACAGACGTAGGCAGGCACACACAGACGCACGCACACACACACACACAGAGAGGTACACAGGCAGGCAGGCACACACAGAAGCACGCACGCAGGCAGGCAAGCAGGCAGGCACGCGGGCAGACGTAGGCGGGCCGGCACGTACAGACATACGCACTCACAGACGCACGCACGCGCACACACACTCACACAGATGTACGCACCCAGGCAGGCAGGCACACACAGACACAGGCAGGCACACACAGACGCAGGCAGGCACACACAGACGCATGCATGCACACACGCACAGACGTACGCACGCAGGCACGCACACACAGTGTTTTAAGTAGATACTCGTACTTCTACTCAGAAGAAGTGCTGTGCGTGCAGGCATGAGTGTGTGTGTGTCCTAGCGTGTGTGTCCACATCTGTTTTCTGCGCGCCATGTTGTGCAACCCACACATGATGACTGGAGAGAGCTGAGGGGAGATAGGAGGGAGAATAGGCTTCACACACACCACAGGGAGATACTCCTATCTAAACACACACACCATCTCACAGCATACACACACATTCACACAGACACAGAGGTTGTACTCACACTCTGTTCCCTCAGCTTGTCATACAGCAGCTCCTGGCGTTTATTGGCGACATCCAGCTTTCTCTTGGTTTGCTGAAACAGAGGAAGGAGATGAGAGCAGGAAGGAGGTCAGATACTCAACTGAACAGCCACCAAACACTCTCTATTCTGTAGTGGACGGAGAAGGAAAGTCTAACCAAACCAAACACTATCTGGTCTACAACAAGTGGACTGTGTGTGAGAATGAGTGAGAAAGAGAGTTTGTGTGTGTGACCGTGTGCGTGTGTGTGCGTGTGTGTGTGTGTGTGTGTGTGTGTGTGTGTGTGTGTGTGTGTGTGTGTCTGTGTGTGTGTGTGTGTCCTGGCGTGTTTGTGAGTGTAACTAAGTGTATGTGTGCGTGCGTGCGTCTGTGTGTTCTTTCACATTCTGTGAGCCTGGGCAGAAGAAGTGCTGTGTGTGTGTGTGTGTGTGTGTGTGTGTGTGTGTGTGTGTGTGTGTGAGAGAGAGAGAGAGCAAGATGGGAGAAGGAAGAGAGGGGGGCAGGAGAGGTGTTGCATAGATCAAAGACTGAGGGGAAATTAAATTACATTTGATTAACACTGTAGACAGACTTCAGTTGATTGTTTGAAAGTCTACTGTGGTTCTAGTATAGTATTTACAACGTAATTTGTACATTAAATGTATGTTATATTGTATATTGTAAAAGAGAGCTCGTATCAATCCCTTAGTAGTCCAGCTGTCAGTTAGTGCAATGCATTAAGCCAATAGCTCTTACCAAGCCAGTGATTCTGACGAGTTATCAACACATTACAAGTCAAATCCATGGTGTAAGGATGAGTTAACATCAGAACATGAAAACCGTACATAAATATAAAACACAATCATGTTCATGCATTATTACGTTATTTAAACACAAGCCTATAGCGTCAATCTCTTAGCAAGCTAGCAATGCTGAGGTATAGGTAGCTAACTTATCAACACAACATTACAACCCTGTCAGAAACGAACTGACAAGACTATTTAACGTCAGGACATGAAAGCTGTACACATGACTTTATAAAACGATCATGTCCATTAATACTTTGACGTGTTATTTCACCACAAATCTTCTGCGTTACCCTGCGACTGCGAGTGATGCTAGGCAACTGCTGACACGACATTACTGTCAATACCGCGCTGACGAATATATAAAATTAACCAACAACCTAAAAACCACACACAATATCAAGAAATAGCATGATGTTCATTCATTATTTAGCCCATAATTACCCCAAACTTAATTCCGGGCAGTTCTATCGCATCAACCAAGCGAATTAGCAGCGAACTAATGTTATCACAAAGCAGTCTAACTTTTATGAAAATAAAGCAACGTGTCTTACCTTTGACGAATGAAAATGAACACTGAAGTGAATAAACGCGAAAATGTAGCGATGATCTGGTCACTTGTACCGTCTTTTGTGATATCTGGCGATTCTCCGGTGACTTGTCTATGACCGTCTCCCGCTAGAGGTTTGCCTGAAGTCAAAACAAAATTTGAGGACCGCGGGTCTATAGAAAAAGTCGGAACAGCGCCACAACCGGAAGAGTGGCCAAAAGAATATTACATTCACACTGCACTATCATTGAAATGCATGTTAAAAGGCGTTTAGGTCGGTTTAGGTAAACTTTTCTCGACGGCCGCGCGGGAGGCCCGGGTTCGATTCCCGGCCAATGCAGCTGGCTCTCCTCTTGGCCTTTGTTCGACTCAGCCCAGGGCCGAAGAAAGATAAAAGGACAGCCATCGTCTCCCCGTCGGGGAATTGAACCCCGGTCTCCCGCGTGACAGGCGGGGATACTATCCACTATACTAACGAGGAGCTTGTCATAAGATAAAAGGACAGCCAACCTCTCCCCGTCGGGGAATTGAACCCCGGGGACGTGTAGAATCCATAAAAGGAGTTGCCAGTCGACTGCTACACGGGGACCTGCTCAGTCCTTGGGGGAATGACTGTTGCCAAGAGAGGCAGGACTTGTCGATTGTGGCCGGTTAGCTCAGTTGGTTAGAGCGTGGTGCTAATAACGCCAAGGTCGCGGGTTCGATCCCCGTACTGGCCATTTTTAGACATTGTGCCCTGAAGAAGAAGAACTATGTTCAGGTGAGGATGAGGACATCCTTCTGAAACACGCTGTTGGCTAGTAACCGTCTCGCAGAAAAGAGGCACTTTCGTCCCTGGGTGGGCTTGAACCACCAACCTTTCGGTTAACAGCCGAACGCGCTAACCAATTGCGCCACAGAGACTGCGCATGGTGCTGAAGGGGCTCAAGGATTCACCGTTCAACCTACGGGCAGACAGGAGGTTGGCCGTTTGTCTCGTGCTCGGCTCTGCCGTGAACTGACGGCATCCCTGCAGGCTGCAAAAGCCCGGCTAGCTCAGTCGGTAGAGCATGAGACTCTTAATCTCAGGGTCCTGGGTTCGAGCCCCACGTTGGGCGCAGACTTTTCGCGTTCGGCATGGCCAGAGAGTCGTCTATGCCAAAGACGCAGTACTCCTCGAAATAGCACAAGCTGCTGTGTGCCGTGATGAAAAGGAAGTCTTACACAGCCCAAGCCACTGGAGAATGCGGGCATCGATCCCGCTACCTCTCGCATGCTTGATCTTTTGTATTGCTTCGGTCTTGGTCTGAGCCGAAGAAGGACCGAGAGTAGAGCCATCTGCATTGGCCGGGAAACCAACCCGGGCCTCCCCCCGCGTGGCAGGCAGGCGAGAATTCTACCACTGAACAACCAATGCACGCACAACAAGTCCTTGGCTGTATATAAGGCAGCCCATCCATCCAGACCACCAAAGTGCACCTTCCCCGGGGCTCTCCCTGGCCTGGGACCCCCTTCCAGGGGACACGCCCCCCTAGAAAATATCACACTTAAGCACCGGTCCACCCTTAAGCCCATAACCAGCCTTAAACACCCCCTTTGAGGCTTCAGTCAATGGTGCGCAGCCTACGGATCTAAGACCCATGGTTAACCAAAAAGAAAATCTAACCCATGGTTAACCAGAAAGGACTTAGAAAAATTTCGCAGCTTTAGTTTTCCTTCGACCATTTGTAGCTGCATCACCCAGCCCGAGCCACTGGAGAATGCGGGCATCGATCCCGCTACCTCTCGCATGCTAAGCGAGCGCTCTACCATTTGAGCTAATTCCCCTTGACGGCGCACAAGTGCCCTGCGACAGAGTAGATTTAAAACCACTTCCTTTTCGGTGGAACATCCTTGATTCCCACCAGCCATTGTAGCTCGCCAAGCATTCTTTAGACGTGAATAGATCGCGACCTGTGCAGGATAGAAGCCCCATTCCAATTTTCGACCATTCTTCTCTGTTGACCCTTTAGCAACAGCTCGGTGGTGCTTGGTGGTCTCTCTTTGGCGGTTTCTCTTCTCTTCTTGCACGTGGCACGCATTGGTGGTTCAGTGGTAGAATTCTCGCCTGCCACGCGGGGGCCAGTCGAGAATACTGGACGAGTCCAGCAAGCCAATAGGATCGAAGCATTCTCTCCGGGTCCGTTCATTTATTTATTTATTTCCGATTCCCCAAAAGAACGGGTTCGTATCCCGATCGAGTTGTTATTGAATGTGATATTTTTGAGTAAAAAGCATTGAAAATACGTGGAGATTAACAATTAATTACGTTTTTGTAAGTAAAAATATATATTTTTGCCGTTTATAGAATGTAAATGCTACAACATTGAATATGGTGAAATACTACTTCAACATATTTCCAGTGTCTTTGTGGAGATCTTATAATGTTTTTTTTTAAATGTCTTCACGTGATTGTAACAGTGTGTTTAATTATCATTAAAATCCTCCATTCTTATGACTCAGAACGTTTTGTCTTTGTGGAAATCTTTTAATGTTTTTTCTAGTTCTTCACTTGTTTGTAACAGTGTGCTTAATTATCATTAAAATCCTCCTTTCTTATGACTCAGAACCTATTGTTGTAGATGGTGTAATTAAGCTGAGATATAGATATATACATACTATAATATTGTTTTTATTTAAGCAGGACAAAAAGGCAGTGTGCAATATTTCAAAGCAAGTTACAGTTTTATTTATGAACATGTGAAATAATGTATATATGACAAATGAAATAATTGGACTGTAAGTTTTAGAAATAATATGGATAATTTAAGACAACAATTAGATATGACAATGACACAGTACATACATAGGGAGGGGGAGTATATAGTGATAGATACAGTGCTGGTTAATATGACAAGTAGAAAACTGGTGTTTCTGGTCATGCATTAATGTTAAAGTAAGTAAAACAATTAAGTAAAAGAAAAAAAAGAAAGAAAAAACTTTACAGCTATATTCAGCTCAACAGAAGTGGATCCATCAGTTTCAAATTCAGACTTGGGCTGTCCACAGGCAAGACAGGTCTTTGTCCATCTTCTCTTCTGTTCTGGCTGGTGCTGCTGCTTCTCCTAGATGCCTCCCACAATTTTCTTAATGGAGTCTTCTGTCAGAGGTGTGGACAGAGCCACTGTACTGCCCCTGTCAGCCCTGGGCCTGGAACAATTCAGTGGCCATCCACTCGCTTCTTGGCACTGCCAAACTCTTTACACCTGGTAAGGCTGGAGCCTAGGGGACAGTAAAATAAACCAGTTATTATTTTTATGTGACTGAAATGAACACATTTGATTAGCAGGCAGGCAGGCACGCAGACACACGCAGGCAGGCACACACACACAGACGCACACATCCACACAGACGGACGCACGCATACACACAGGCATACGCAGGCAGGCAGGCACGCACAGATTCAGGCAGACACACACACAGACGCACACAGCGACCGTACGCACGCATACACACAGGCATACGCAGGCAGGCAGGCACAGATTCAGGCAGATACATACAAACAACATGCACCCATGCACGGACAGACGTACACACGCACACACAGACAGACGTACACACGCAGGCAGGCACAGACGCACGCACGCACACACAGAGGTACGCAGGCAGGCAGGCATGCACAGACACAGGCAAGCACACACAGACGCACGCTCACACACACACACACACAGAGAGGTACACAGGCAGGCAGGCACACACAGAAGCACGCACGCAGGCACGCACAGACGTAGGCAGGCACACACAGACGCACGCACACACACACACACAGAGAGGTACACAGGCAGGCAGGCACACACAGAAGCACGCACGCAGGCAGGCAAGCAGGCAGGCACGCGGGCAGACGTAGGCGGGCCGGCACGTACAGACATACGCACTCACAGACGCACGCACGCGCACACACACTCACACAGATGTACGCACCCAGGCAGGCAGGCACACACAGACACAGGCAGGCACACACAGACGCAGGCAGGCACACACAGACGCATGCATGCACACACGCACAGACGTACGCACGCAGGCACGCACACACAGTGTTTTAAGTAGATACTCGTACTTCTACTCAGAAGAAGTGCTGTGCGTGCAGGCATGAGTGTGTGTGTGTCCTAGCGTGTGTGTCCACATCTGTTTTCTGCGCGCCATGTTGTGCAACCCACACATGATGACTGGAGAGAGCTGAGGGGAGATAGGAGGGAGAATAGGCTTCACACACACCACAGGGAGATACTCCTATCTAAACACACACACCATCTCACAGCATACACACACATTCACACAGACACAGAGGTTGTACTCACACTCTGTTCCCTCAGCTTGTCATACAGCAGCTCCTGGCGTTTATTGGCGACATCCAGCTTTCTCTTGGTTTGCTGAAACAGAGGAAGGAGATGAGAGCAGGAAGGAGGTCAGATACTCAACTGAACAGCCACCAAACACTCTCTATTCTGTAGTGGACGGAGAAGGAAAGTCTAACCAAACCAAACACTATCTGGTCTACAACAAGTGGACTGTGTGTGAGAATGAGTGAGAAAGAGAGTTTGTGTGTGTGACCGTGTGCGTGTGTGTGCGTGTGTGTGTGTGTGTGTGTGTGTGTGTGTGTGTGTGTGTGTGTGTGTGTCTGTGTGTGTGTGTGTGTCCTGGCGTGTTTGTGAGTGTAACTAAGTGTATGTGTGCGTGCGTGCGTCTGTGTGTTCTTTCACATTCTGTGAGCCTGGGCAGAAGAAGTGCTGTGTGTGTGTGTGTGTGTGTGTGTGTGTGTGTGTGTGTGTGTGTGTGAGAGAGAGAGAGAGCAAGATGGGAGAAGGAAGAGAGGGGGGCAGGAGAGGTGTTGCATAGATCAAAGACTGAGGGGAAATTAAATTACATTTGATTAACACTGTAGACAGACTTCAGTTGATTGTTTGAAAGTCTACTGTGGTTCTAGTATAGTATTTACAACGTAATTTGTACATTAAATGTATGTTATATTGTATATTGTAAAAGAGAGCTCGTATCAATCCCTTAGTAGTCCAGCTGTCAGTTAGTGCAATGCATTAAGCCAATAGCTCTTACCAAGCCAGTGATTCTGACGAGTTATCAACACATTACAAGTCAAATCCATGGTGTAAGGATGAGTTAACATCAGAACATGAAAACCGTACATAAATATAAAACACAATCATGTTCATGCATTATTACGTTATTTAAACACAAGCCTATAGCGTCAATCTCTTAGCAAGCTAGCAATGCTGAGGTATAGGTAGCTAACTTATCAACACAACATTACAACCCTGTCAGAAACGAACTGACAAGACTATTTAACGTCAGGACATGAAAGCTGTACACATGACTTTATAAAACGATCATGTCCATTAATACTTTGACGTGTTATTTCACCACAAATCTTCTGCGTTACCCTGCGACTGCGAGTGATGCTAGGCAACTGCTGACACGACATTACTGTCAATACCGCGCTGACGAATATATAAAATTAACCAACAACCTAAAAACCACACACAATATCAAGAAATAGCATGATGTTCATTCATTATTTAGCCCATAATTACCCCAAACTTAATTCCGGGCAGTTCTATCGCATCAACCAAGCGAATTAGCAGCGAACTAATGTTATCACAAAGCAGTCTAACTTTTATGAAAATAAAGCAACGTGTCTTACCTTTGACGAATGAAAATGAACACTGAAGTGAATAAACGCGAAAATGTAGCGATGATCTGGTCACTTGTACCGTCTTTTGTGATATCTGGCGATTCTCCGGTGACTTGTCTATGACCGTCTCCCGCTAGAGGTTTGCCTGAAGTCAAAACAAAATTTGAGGACCGCGGGTCTATAGAAAAAGTCGGAACAGCGCCACAACCGGAAGAGTGGCCAAAAGAATATTACATTCACACTGCACTATCATTGAAATGCATGTTAAAAGGCGTTTAGGTCGGTTTAGGTAAACTTTTCTCGACGGCCGCGCGGGAGGCCCGGGTTCGATTCCCGGCCAATGCAGCTGGCTCTCCTCTTGGCCTTTGTTCGACTCAGCCCAGGGCCGAAGAAAGATAAAAGGACAGCCATCGTCTCCCCGTCGGGGAATTGAACCCCGGTCTCCCGCGTGACAGGCGGGGATACTATCCACTATACTAACGAGGAGCTTGTCATAAGATAAAAGGACAGCCAACCTCTCCCCGTCGGGGAATTGAACCCCGGGGACGTGTAGAATCCATAAAAGGAGTTGCCAGTCGACTGCTACACGGGGACCTGCTCAGTCCTTGGGGGAATGACTGTTGCCAAGAGAGGCAGGACTTGTCGATTGTGGCCGGTTAGCTCAGTTGGTTAGAGCGTGGTGCTAATAACGCCAAGGTCGCGGGTTCGATCCCCGTACTGGCCATTTTTAGACATTGTGCCCTGAAGAAGAAGAACTATGTTCAGGTGAGGATGAGGACATCCTTCTGAAACACGCTGTTGGCTAGTAACCGTCTCGCAGAAAAGAGGCACTTTCGTCCCTGGGTGGGCTTGAACCACCAACCTTTCGGTTAACAGCCGAACGCGCTAACCAATTGCGCCACAGAGACTGCGCATGGTGCTGAAGGGGCTCAAGGATTCACCGTTCAACCTACGGGCAGACAGGAGGTTGGCCGTTTGTCTCGTGCTCGGCTCTGCCGTGAACTGACGGCATCCCTGCAGGCTGCAAAAGCCCGGCTAGCTCAGTCGGTAGAGCATGAGACTCTTAATCTCAGGGTCGTGGGTTCGAGCCCCACGTTGGGCGCAGACTTTTCGCGTTCGGCATGGCCAGAAAGTCGTCTATGCCAAAGACGCAGTACTCCTCGAAATAGCACAAGCTGCTGTGTGCCGTGATGAAAAGGAAGTCTTACACAGCCCAAGCCACTGGAGAATGCGGGCATCGATCCCGCTACCTCTCGGATGCTTGATCTTTTGTATTGCTTCGGTCTTGGTCTGAGCCGAAGAAGGACCGAGAGTAGAGCCATCTGCATTGGCCGGGAAACCAACCCGGGCCTCCCCCCGCGTGGCAGGCAGGCGAGAATTCTACCACTGAACAACCAATGCACGCACAACAAGTCCTTGGCTGTATATAAGGCAGCCCATCCATCCAGACCACCAAAGTGCACCTTCCCCGGGGCTCTCCCTGGCCTGGGACCCCCTTCCAGGGGACACGCCCCCCTAGAAAATATCACACTTAAGCACCGGTCCACCCTTAAGCCCATAACCAGCCTTAAACACCCCCTTTGAGGCTTCAGTCAATGGTGCGCAGCCTACGGATCTAAGACCCATGGTTAACCAAAAAGAAAATCTAACCCATGGTTAACCAGAAAGGACTTAGAAAAATTTCGCAGCTTTAGTTTTCCTTCGACCATTTGTAGCTGCATCACCCAGCCCGAGCCACTGGAGAATGCGGGCATCGATCCCGCTACCTCTCGCATGCTAAGCGAGCGCTCTACCATTTGAGCTAATTCCCCTTGACGGCGCACAAGTGCCCTGCGACAGAGTAGATTTAAAACCACTTCCTTTTCGGTGGAACATCCTTGATTCCCACCAGCCATTGTAGCTCGCCAAGCATTCTTTAGACGTGAATAGATCGCGACCTGTGCAGGATAGAAGCCCCATTCCAATTTTCGACCATTCTTCTCTGTTGACCCTTTAGCAACAGCTCGGTGGTGCTTGGTGGTCTCTCTTTGGCGGTTTCTCTTCTCTTCTTGCACGTGGCACGCATTGGTGGTTCAGTGGTAGAATTCTCGCCTGCCACGCGGGGGCCAGTCGAGAATACTGGACGAGTCCAGCAAGCCAATAGGATCGAGGCATTCGCTCCGGGTCCGTTCATTTATTTATTTATTTCCGATTCCCCAAAAGAACGGGTTCGTATCCCGATCGAGTTGTTATTGAATGTGATATTTTTGAGTAAAAAGCATTGAAAATACGTGGAGATTAACAATTAATTACGTTTTTGTAAGTAAAAATATATATTTTTGCCGTTTATAGAATGTAAATGCTACAACATTGAATATGGTGAAATACTACTTTAACATATTTCCTGTGTCTTTGTGGAGATCTTATAATGTTTTTTTTTTATGTCTTCACGTGATTGTAACAGTGTGTTTAATTATCATTAAAATCCTCCATTCTTATGACTCAGAACTTTTTGTCTTTGTGGAAATCTTTTAATGTTTTTTCTAGTTCTTCACTTGTTTGTAACAGTGTGCTTAATTATCATTAAAATCCTCCTTTCTTATGACTCAGAACCTATTGTTGTAGATGGTGTAATTAAGCTGAGATATAGATATATACATACTATAATATTGTTTTTATTTAAGCAGGACAAAAAGGCAGTGTGCAATATTTCAAAGAAAGTTACAGTTTTATTTATGAACATGTGAAATAATGTATATATGACAAATGAAATAATTGGACAGTAAGTTTTAGAAATAATATGGATAATTTAAGACAACAATTAGATATGACAATGACACAGTACATACATAGGGAGGGGGAGTATATAGTGATAGATACAGTGCTGGTTAATATGACAAGTAGAAAACTGGTGTTTCTGGTCATGCATTAATGTTAAAGTAAGTAAAACAATTAAGTAAAAGAAAGAAAAAACTTTACAGCTATATTCAGCTCAACAGAAGTGGATCCATCAGTTTCAAATTCAGACTTGGGCTGTCCACAGGCAAGACAGGTCTTTGTCCGTCTTCTCTTCTGTTCTGGCTGGTGCTGCTGCTTCTCCTAGATGCCTCCCACAATTTTCTTAATGGAGTCTTCTGTCAGAGGTGTGGACAGAGCCACTGTACTGCCCCTGTCAGCCCTGGGCCTGGAACAATTCAGTGGCCAACTACTCTCTTCTTGGCACTGCCAAACTCTTTACACCTGGTAAGGCTGGAGCCTAGGGGACAGTAAAATAAACCAGTTATTATTTTTATGTGACTGAAATGAACACATTTGATTAGCAGGCAGGCAGGCACGCAGACACACGCAGGCAGGCACACACACACAGACGGACGCACGCATACACACAGGCATACGCATGCAGGCAGGCACGCACAGATTCAGGCAGACGCACACAGACGCACGCATACACACAGGCATACGCAGGCAGGCAGGCACAGATTCAGGCAGATACATACAGACAACATGCACCCATGCACGGACAGACGTACACACGCACACACAGACAGACGTACGCACGCACGCAGGCACAGACGCACGCACGCACGCACACACAGAGGTACGCAGGCAGGCAGGCAGGCACACACAGAAGCACGCACGCAGGCACGCACAGACGTAGGCAGGCACACACAGACGCACGCACACACACACACACACACACACACACACACAGAGAGGTACACAGGCAGGCAGGCACACACAGAAGCACGCACGCAGACAGGCAAGCAGGCAGGCACGCGGGCAGACGTAGGCGGGCCGGCACGTACAGACATACGCACTCACAGATGCACGCACGCGCACACACACTCACACAGATGTACGCACCCAGGCAGGCAGGCACACACAGACGCAGGCAGGCACACACAGACGCAGGCAGGCACACACGCACAGACGTACGCACGCAGGCACGCACACACAGTGTTTTAAGTAGATACTCGTACTTCTACTCAGAAGAAGTGCTGTGCGTGCAGGCATGAGTGTGTGTGTGTCCTAGCGTGTGTGTCCACATGTGTTTTCTGCGCGCCATGTTGTGCAACCCACATATGATGACTGGAGAGAGCTGAGGGGAGATAGGAGGGAGAATAGGCTTCACACACACCACAGGGAGATACTCCTATCTAAACACACACACCATCTCACAGCATACACACACATTCACACACACACACACACACACACACACACACACACAGAGGTTTTACTCACACTCTGTTCCCTCAGCTTGTCATACAGCAGGTCCTGGCGTTTATTGGCGACATCCAGCTTTCTCTTGGTTTGCTGAAACAGAGGAAGGAGATGAGAGCAGGAAGGAGGTCAGATACTCAACTGAACAGCCACCAAACACTCTCTCTTCTGTAGTGGACGGAGAAGGAAAGTCTAACCAAACCAAACACTATCTGGTCTACAACAAGGGGACTGTGTGTGAGAATGAGTGAGAAAGAGAGTTTGTGTGTGTGACCGTGTGTGTGCGTGTGTGTGTGTGTGTGTGTGTGTGTGTGTGTGTCCTGGCGTGTTTGTGAGTGTAAGTGTATGTGTGCGTGCGTGCGTCTGTGTGTTCTTTCACATTCTGTGAGCCTGGGCAGAAGAAGTGCTGTGTGTGTGTGTGTGTGTGTGTGTGTGTATGTGTGTGTGTGTGTGTGTGTGTGTGTGTGTGTGTGTGTGTGTGTGTGTGTGTGTGTGTGTGTGTGTGTGTGAGAGAGAGAGCAAGATGGGAGAAGGAAGAGAGGGGGGCAGGAGAGGTGTTGCATAGATCAAAGACTGAGGGGAAATTAAGTTACATTTGATTAACACTGTAGACAGACTTCAGTTGATTGTTTGAAAGTCTACTGTGGTTCTAGTATAGTATTTACAACGTAATTTGTACATTACATGTATGTTATATTGAATATTGTAAAAGAGAGCTCGTATCAATCCCTTAGTAGTCCAGCTGTTAGTTAGTGCAATGCATTAAGCCAATAGCTCTTACCAAGCCAGTGATCAACACATTACAAGTCAAATCCATGGTATAAGGATGAGTTAACATCACAACATGAAAACCGTACACATAAATATAAAACACAATCATGTTCATGCATTATTACGTTATTTAAACACAAGCCTACTTACTTACTTAGCGTCAATCTCTTAGCAAGCTAGCAATGCTGAGGTATAGGTAGCTAACTTATCAACACAACATTACAACCCTGTCAGAAACGAACTGACAAGACTATTTAACGTCAGGACATGAAAGCTGTACACATGACTTTATAAAACGATCATGTCCATTAATACTTTGACGTGTTATTTCACCACAAATCTTCTGCGTTACCCTGCGGCTGCGAGTGATGCTAGGCAACTGCAGACACGACATTACTGTCAATACCGCGCTGACGAATATATAAAATTAAGCAACAACCTAAAAACCACACACAATATCAGGAAATAGCATGATGTTCATTCATTATTTAGCCCATAATTACCCCAAACTTAATTCCGGGCAGTTCTATCGCATCAACCAAGCGAATTAGCAGCGAACTAATGTTATCACAAAGCAGTCTAACTTTTATGAAAATAAAGCAACGTGTCTTACCTTTGACGAATGAAATTGAACACTGAAGTGAATAAACGCGAAAATGTAGCGATGATCTGGTCACTTGTACCGTCTTTTGTGATATCTGGCGATTCTCCGGTGACTTGTCTATGACCGTCTCCCGCTAGAGGTTTGCCTGAAGTCAAAACAAAATTTGAGGACCGCGGGTCTATAGAAAAAGTCGGAACAGCGCCACAACCGGAAGAGTGGCCAAAAGAATATGACATGCACACTGCACTATCATTGAAATGCATGTTAAAAAGCGTTTAGGTCGGTTTAGGTAAACTTTTCTCGACGGCCGCGCGGGAGGCCCGGGTTCGATTCCCGGCCAATGCAGCTGGCTCTCCTCTTGGCCTTTGTTCGACTCAGCCCAGGGCCGAAGAAAGATAAAAGGACAGCCATCGTCTCCCCGTCGGGGAATTGAACCCCGGTCTCCCGCGTGACAGGCGGGGATACTATCCACTATACTAACGAGGAGCTTGTCATAAGATAAAAGGACAGCCAACCTCTCCCCGTCGGGGAATTGAACCCCGGGGACGTGTAGAATCCATAAAAGGAGTTGCCAGTCGACTGCTACACGGGGACCTGCTCAGTCCTTGGGGGAATGACTGTTGCCAAGAGAGGCAGGACTTGTCGATTGTGGCCGGTTAGCTCAGTTGGTTAGAGCGTGGTGCTAATAACGCCAAGGTCGCGGGTTCGATCCCCGTACTGGCCATTTTTAGACATTGTGCCCTGAAGAAGAAGAACTATGTTCAGGTGAGGATGAGGACATCCTTCTGAAACACGCTGTTGGCTAGTAACCGTCTCGCAGAAAAGAGGCACTTTCGTCCCTGGGTGGGCTTGAACCACCAACCTTTCGGTTAACAGCCGAACGCGCTAACCAATTGCGCCACAGAGACTGCGCATGGTGCTGAAGGGGCTCAAGGATTCACCGTTCAACCTACGGGCAGACAGGAGGTTGGCCGTTTGTCTCGTGCTCGGCTCTGCCGTGAACTGACGGCATCCCTGCAGGCTGCAAAAGCCCGGCTAGCTCAGTCGGTAGAGCATGAGACTCTTAATCTCAGGGTCGTGGGTTCGAGCCCCACGTTGGGCGCAGACTTTTCGCGTTCGGCATGGCCAGAAAGTCGTCTATGCCAAAGACGCAGTACTCCTCGAAATAGCACAAGCTGCTGTGTGCCGTGATGAAAAGGAAGTCTTACACAGCCCAAGCCACTGGAGAATGCGGGCATCGATCCCGCTACCTCTCGCATGCTTGATCTTTTGTATTGCTTCGGTCTTGGTCTGAGCCGAAGAAGGACCGAGAGTAGAGCCATCTGCATTGGCCGGGAAACCAACCCGGGCCTCCCCCCGCGTGGCAGGCAGGCGAGAATTCTACCACTGAACAACCAATGCACGCACAACAAGTCCTTGGCTGTATATAAGGCAGCCCATCCATCCAGACCACCAAAGTGCACCTTCCCCGGGGCTCTCCCTGGCCTGGGACCCCCTTCCAGGGGACACGCCCCCCTAGAAAATATCACACTTAAGCACCGGTCCACCCTTAAGCCCATAACCAGCCTTAAACACCCCCTTTGAGGCTTCAGTCAATGGTGCGCAGCCTACGGATCTAAGACCCATGGTTAACCAAAAAGAAAATCTAACCCATGGTTAACCAGAAAGGACTTAGAAAAATTTCGCAGCTTTAGTTTTCCTTCGACCATTTGTAGCTGCATCACCCAGCCCGAGCCACTGGAGAATGCGGGCATCGATCCCGCTACCTCTCGCATGCTAAGCGAGCGCTCTACCATTTGAGCTAATTCCCCTTGACGGCGCACAAGTGCCCTGCGACAGAGTAGATTTAAAACCACTTCCTTTTCGGTGGAACATCCTTGATTCCCACCAGCCATTGTAGCTCGCCAAGCATTCTTTAGACGTGAATAGATCGCGACCTGTGCAGGATAGAAGCCCCATTCCAATTTTCGACCATTCTTCTCTGTTGACCCTTTAGCAACAGCTCGGTGGTGCTTGGTGGTCTCTCTTTGGCGGTTTCTCTTCTCTTCTTGCACGTGGCACGCATTGGTGGTTCAGTGGTAGAATTCTCGCCTGCCACGCGGGAGGCCCGGGTTCGATTCCCGGCCAATGCAGCTGGCTCTCCTCTTGGCCTTTGTTCGACTCAGCCCAGGGCCGAAGAAAGATAAAAGGACAGCCATCGTCTCCCCGTCGGGGAATTGAACCCCGGTCTCCCGCGTGACAGGCGGGGATACTATCCACTATACTAACGAGGAGCTTGTCATAAGATAAAAGGACAGCCAACCTCTCCCCGTCGGGGAATTGAACCCCGGGGACGTGTAGAATCCATAAAAGGAGTTGCCAGTCGACTGCTACACGGGGACCTGCTCAGTCCTTGGGGGAATGACTGTTGCCAAGAGAGGCAGGACTTGTCGATTGTGGCCGGTTAGCTCAGTTGGTTAGAGCGTGGTGCTAATAACGCCAAGGTCGCGGGTTCGATCCCCGTACTGGCCATTTTTAGACATTGTGCCCTGAAGAAGAAGAACTATGTTCAGGTGAGGATGAGGACATCCTTCTGAAACACGCTGTTGGCTAGTAACCGTCTCGCAGAAAAGAGGCACTTTCGTCCCTGGGTGGGCTTGAACCACCAACCTTTCGGTTAACAGCCGAACGCGCTAACCAATTGCGCCACAGAGACTGCGCATGGTGCTGAAGGGGCTCAAGGATTCACCGTTCAACCTACGGGCAGACAGGAGGTTGGCCGTTTGTCTCGTGCTCGGCTCTGCCGTGAACTGACGGCATCCCTGCAGGCTGCAAAAGCCCGGCTAGCTCAGTCGGTAGAGCATGAGACTCTTAATCTCAGGGTCGTGGGTTCGAGCCCCACGTTGGGCGCAGACTTTTCGCGTTCGGCATGGCCAGAAAGTCGTCTATGCCAAAGACGCAGTACTCCTCGAAATAGCACAAGCTGCTGTGTGCCGTGATGAAAAGGAAGTCTTACACAGCCCAAGCCACTGGAGAATGCGGGCATCGATCCCGCTACCTCTCGCATGCTTGATCTTTTGTATTGCTTCGGTCTTGGTCTGAGCCGAAGAAGGACCGAGAGTAGAGCCATCTGCATTGGCCGGGAAACCAACCCGGGCCTCCCCCCGCGTGGCAGGCAGGCGAGAATTCTACCACTGAACAACCAATGCACGCACAACAAGTCCTTGGCTGTATATAAGGCAGCCCATCCATCCAGACCACCAAAGTGCACCTTCCCCGGGGCTCTCCCTGGCCTGGGACCCCCTTCCAGGGGACACGCCCCCCTAGAAAATATCACACTTAAGCACCGGTCCACCCTTAAGCCCATAACCAGCCTTAAACACCCCCTTTGAGGCTTCAGTCAATGGTGCGCAGCCTACGGATCTAAGACCCATGGTTAACCAAAAAGAAAATCTAACCCATGGTTAACCAGAAAGGACTTAGAAAAATTTCGCAGCTTTAGTTTTCCTTCGACCATTTGTAGCTGCATCACCCAGCCCGAGCCACTGGAGAATGCGGGCATCGATCCCGCTACCTCTCGCATGCTAAGCGAGCGCTCTACCATTTGAGCTAATTCCCCTTGACGGCGCACAAGTGCCCTGCGACAGAGTAGATTTAAAACCACTTCCTTTTCGGTGGAACATCCTTGATTCCCACCAGCCATTGTAGCTCGCCAAGCATTCTTTAGACGTGAATAGATCGCGACCTGTGCAGGATAGAAGCCCCATTCCAATTTTCGACCATTCTTCTCTGTTGACCCTTTAGCAACAGCTCGGTGGTGCTTGGTGGTCTCTCTTTGGCGGTTTCTCTTCTCTTCTTGCACGTGGCACGCATTGGTGGTTCAGTGGTAGAATTCTCGCCTGCCACGCGGGAGGCCCGGGTTCGATTCCCGGCCAATGCAGCTGGCTCTCCTCTTGGCCTTTGTTCGACTCAGCCCAGGGCCGAAGAAAGATAAAAGGACAGCCATCGTCTCCCCGTCGGGGAATTGAACCCCGGTCTCCCGCGTGACAGGCGGGGATACTATCCACTATACTAACGAGGAGCTTGTCATAAGATAAAAGGACAGCCAACCTCTCCCCGTCGGGGAATTGAACCCCGGGGACGTGTAGAATCCATAAAAGGAGTTGCCAGTCGACTGCTACACGGGGACCTGCTCAGTCCTTGGGGGAATGACTGTTGCCAAGAGAGGCAGGACTTGTCGATTGTGGCCGGTTAGCTCAGTTGGTTAGAGCGTGGTGCTAATAACGCCAAGGTCGCGGGTTCGATCCCCGTACTGGCCATTTTTAGACATTGTGCCCTGAAGAAGAAGAACTATGTTCAGGTGAGGATGAGGACATCCTTCTGAAACACGCTGTTGGCTAGTAACCGTCTCGCAGAAAAGAGGCACTTTCGTCCCTGGGTGGGCTTGAACCACCAACCTTTCGGTTAACAGCCGAACGCGCTAACCAATTGCGCCACAGAGACTGCGCATGGTGCTGAAGGGGCTCAAGGATTCACCGTTCAACCTACGGGCAGACAGGAGGTTGGCCGTTTGTCTCGTGCTCGGCTCTGCCGTGAACTGACGGCATCCCTGCAGGCTGCAAAAGCCCGGCTAGCTCAGTCGGTAGAGCATGAGACTCTTAATCTCAGGGTCGTGGGTTCGAGCCCCACGTTGGGCGCAGACTTTTCGCGTTCGGCATGGCCAGAAAGTCGTCTATGCCAAAGACGCAGTACTCCTCGAAATAGCACAAGCTGCTGTGTGCCGTGATGAAAAGGAAGTCTTACACAGCCCAAGCCACTGGAGAATGCGGGCATCGATCCCGCTACCTCTCGCATGCTTGATCTTTTGTATTGCTTCGGTCTTGGTCTGAGCCGAAGAAGGACCGAGAGTAGAGCCATCTGCATTGGCCGGGAAACCAACCCGGGCCTCCCCCCGCGTGGCAGGCAGGCGAGAATTCTACCACTGAACAACCAATGCACGCACAACAAGTCCTTGGCTGTATATAAGGCAGCCCATCCATCCAGACCACCAAAGTGCACCTTCCCCGGGGCTCTCCCTGGCCTGGGACCCCCTTCCAGGGGACACGCCCCCCTAGAAAATATCACACTTAAGCACCGGTCCACCCTTAAGCCCATAACCAGCCTTAAACACCCCCTTTGAGGCTTCAGTCAATGGTGCGCAGCCTACGGATCTAAGACCCATGGTTAACCAAAAAGAAAATCTAACCCATGGTTAACCAGAAAGGACTTAGAAAAATTTCGCAGCTTTAGTTTTCCTTCGACCATTTGTAGCTGCATCACCCAGCCCGAGCCACTGGAGAATGCGGGCATCGATCCCGCTACCTCTCGCATGCTAAGCGAGCGCTCTACCATTTGAGCTAATTCCCCTTGACGGCGCACAAGTGCCCTGCGACAGAGTAGATTTAAAACCACTTCCTTTTCGGTGGAACATCCTTGATTCCCACCAGCCATTGTAGCTCGCCAAGCATTCTTTAGACGTGAATAGATCGCGACCTGTGCAGGATAGAAGCCCCATTCCAATTTTCGACCATTCTTCTCTGTTGACCCTTTAGCAACAGCTCGGTGGTGCTTGGTGGTCTCTCTTTGGCGGTTTCTCTTCTCTTCTTGCACGTGGCACGCATTGGTGGTTCAGTGGTAGAATTCTCGCCTGCCACGCGGGAGGCCCGGGTTCGATTCCCGGCCAATGCAGCTGGCTCTCCTCTTGGCCTTTGTTCGACTCAGCCCAGGGCCGAAGAAAGATAAAAGGACAGCCATCGTCTCCCCGTCGGGGAATTGAACCCCGGTCTCCCGCGTGACAGGCGGGGATACTATCCACTATACTAACGAGGAGCTTGTCATAAGATAAAAGGACAGCCAACCTCTCCCCGTCGGGGAATTGAACCCCGGGGACGTGTAGAATCCATAAAAGGAGTTGCCAGTCGACTGCTACACGGGGACCTGCTCAGTCCTTGGGGGAATGACTGTTGCCAAGAGAGGCAGGACTTGTCGATTGTGGCCGGTTAGCTCAGTTGGTTAGAGCGTGGTGCTAATAACGCCAAGGTCGCGGGTTCGATCCCCGTACTGGCCATTTTTAGACATTGTGCCCTGAAGAAGAAGAACTATGTTCAGGTGAGGATGAGGACATCCTTCTGAAACACGCTGTTGGCTAGTAACCGTCTCGCAGAAAAGAGGCACTTTCGTCCCTGGGTGGGCTTGAACCACCAACCTTTCGGTTAACAGCCGAACGCGCTAACCAATTGCGCCACAGAGACTGCGCATGGTGCTGAAGGGGCTCAAGGATTCACCGTTCAACCTACGGGCAGACAGGAGGTTGGCCGTTTGTCTCGTGCTCGGCTCTGCCGTGAACTGACGGCATCCCTGCAGGCTGCAAAAGCCCGGCTAGCTCAGTCGGTAGAGCATGAGACTCTTAATCTCAGGGTCGTGGGTTCGAGCCCCACGTTGGGCGCAGACTTTTCGCGTTCGGCATGGCCAGAAAGTCGTCTATGCCAAAGACGCAGTACTCCTCGAAATAGCACAAGCTGCTGTGTGCCGTGATGAAAAGGAAGTCTTACACAGCCCAAGCCACTGGAGAATGCGGGCATCGATCCCGCTACCTCTCGCATGCTTGATCTTTTGTATTGCTTCGGTCTTGGTCTGAGCCGAAGAAGGACCGAGAGTAGAGCCATCTGCATTGGCCGGGAAACCAACCCGGGCCTCCCCCCGCGTGGCAGGCAGGCGAGAATTCTACCACTGAACAACCAATGCACGCACAACAAGTCCTTGGCTGTATATAAGGCAGCCCATCCATCCAGACCACCAAAGTGCACCTTCCCCGGGGCTCTCCCTGGCCTGGGACCCCCTTCCAGGGGACACGCCCCCCTAGAAAATATCACACTTAAGCACCGGTCCACCCTTAAGCCCATAACCAGCCTTAAACACCCCCTTTGAGGCTTCAGTCAATGGTGCGCAGCCTACGGATCTAAGACCCATGGTTAACCAAAAAGAAAATCTAACCCATGGTTAACCAGAAAGGACTTAGAAAAATTTCGCAGCTTTAGTTTTCCTTCGACCATTTGTAGCTTCATCACCCAGCCCGAGCCACTGGAGAATGCGGGCATCGATCCCGCTACCTCTCGCATGCTAAGCGAGCGCTCTACCATTTGAGCTAATTCCCCTTGACGGCGCACAAGTGCCCTGCGACAGAGTAGATTTAAAACCACTTCCTTTTCGGTGGAACATCCTTGATTCCCACCAGCCATTGTAGCTCGCCAAGCATTCTTTAGACGTGAATAGATCGCGACCTGTGCAGGATAGAAGCCCCATTCCAATTTTCGACCATTCTTCTCTGTTGACCCTTTAGCAACAGCTCGGTGGTGCTTGGTGGTCTCTCTTTGGCGGTTTCTCTTCTCTTCTTGCACGTGGCACGCATTGGTGGTTCAGTGGTAGAATTCTCGCCTGCCACGCGGGAGGCCCGGGTTCGATTCCCGGCCAATGCAGCTGGCTCTCCTCTTGGCCTTTGTTCGACTCAGCCCAGGGCCGAAGAAAGATAAAAGGACAGCCATCGTCTCCCCGTCGGGGAATTGAACCCCGGTCTCCCGCGTGACAGGCGGGGATACTATCCACTATACTAACGAGGAGCTTGTCATAAGATAAAAGGACAGCCAACCTCTCCCCGTCGGGGAATTGAACCCCGGGGACGTGTAGAATCCATAAAAGGAGTTGCCAGTCGACTGCTACACGGGGACCTGCTCAGTCCTTGGGGGAATGACTGTTGCCAAGAGAGGCAGGACTTGTCGATTGTGGCCGGTTAGCTCAGTTGGTTAGAGCGTGGTGCTAATAACGCCAAGGTCGCGGGTTCGATCCCCGTACTGGCCATTTTTAGACATTGTGCCCTGAAGAAGAAGAACTATGTTCAGGTGAGGATGAGGACATCCTTCTGAAACACGCTGTTGGCTAGTAACCGTCTCGCAGAAAAGAGGCACTTTCGTCCCTGGGTGGGCTTGAACCACCAACCTTTCGGTTAACAGCCGAACGCGCTAACCAATTGCGCCACAGAGACTGCGCATGGTGCTGAAGGGGCTCAAGGATTCACCGTTCAACCTACGGGCAGACAGGAGGTTGGCCGTTTGTCTCGTGCTCGGCTCTGCCGTGAACTGACGGCATCCCTGCAGGCTGCAAAAGCCCGGCTAGCTCAGTCGGTAGAGCATGAGACTCTTAATCTCAGGGTCGTGGGTTCGAGCCCCACGTTGGGCGCAGACTTTTCGCGTTCGGCATGGCCAGAAAGTCGTCTATGCCAAAGACGCAGTACTCCTCGAAATAGCACAAGCTGCTGTGTGCCGTGATGAAAAGGAAGTCTTACACAGCCCAAGCCACTGGAGAATGCGGGCATCGATCCCGCTACCTCTCGCATGCTTGATCTTTTGTATTGCTTCGGTCTTGGTCTGAGCCGAAGAAGGACCGAGAGTAGAGCCATCTGCATTGGCCGGGAAACCAACCCGGGCCTCCCCCCGCGTGGCAGGCAGGCGAGAATTCTACCACTGAACAACCAATGCACGCACAACAAGTCCTTGGCTGTATATAAGGCAGCCCATCCATCCAGACCACCAAAGTGCACCTTCCCCGGGGCTCTCCCTGGCCTGGGACCCCCTTCCAGGGGACACGCCCCCCTAGAAAATATCACACTTAAGCACCGGTCCACCCTTAAGCCCATAACCAGCCTTAAACACCCCCTTTGAGGCTTCAGTCAATGGTGCGCAGCCTACGGATCTAAGACCCATGGTTAACCAAAAAGAAAATCTAACCCATGGTTAACCAGAAAGGACTTAGAAAAATTTCGCAGCTTTAGTTTTCCTTCGACCATTTGTAGCTGCATCACCCAGCCCGAGCCACTGGAGAATGCGGGCATCGATCCCGCTACCTCTCGCATGCTAAGCGAGCGCTCTACCATTTGAGCTAATTCCCCTTGACGGCGCACAAGTGCCCTGCGACAGAGTAGATTTAAAACCACTTCCTTTTCGGTGGAACATCCTTGATTCCCACCAGCCATTGTAGCTCGCCAAGCATTCTTTAGACGTGAATAGATCGCGACCTGTGCAGGATAGAAGCCCCATTCCAATTTTCGACCATTCTTCTCTGTTGACCCTTTAGCAACAGCTCGGTGGTGCTTGGTGGTCTCTCTTTGGCGGTTTCTCTTCTCTTCTTGCACGTGGCACGCATTGGTGGTTCAGTGGTAGAATTCTCGCCTGCCACGCGGGAGGCCCGGGTTCGATTCCCGGCCAATGCAGCTGGCTCTCCTCTTGGCCTTTGTTCGACTCAGCCCAGGGCCGAAGAAAGATAAAAGGACAGCCATCGTCTCCCCGTCGGGGAATTGAACCCCGGTCTCCCGCGTGACAGGCGGGGATACTATCCACTATACTAACGAGGAGCTTGTCATAAGATAAAAGGACAGCCAACCTCTCCCCGTCGGGGAATTGAACCCCGGGGACGTGTAGAATCCATAAAAGGAGTTGCCAGTCGACTGCTACACGGGGACCTGCTCAGTCCTTGGGGGAATGACTGTTGCCAAGAGAGGCAGGACTTGTCGATTGTGGCCGGTTAGCTCAGTTGGTTAGAGCGTGGTGCTAATAACGCCAAGGTCGCGGGTTCGATCCCCGTACTGGCCATTTTTAGACATTGTGCCCTGAAGAAGAAGAACTATGTTCAGGTGAGGATGAGGACATCCTTCTGAAACACGCTGTTGGCTAGTAACCGTCTCGCAGAAAAGAGGCACTTTCGTCCCTGGGTGGGCTTGAACCACCAACCTTTCGGTTAACAGCCGAACGCGCTAACCAATTGCGCCACAGAGACTGCGCATGGTGCTGAAGGGGCTCAAGGATTCACCGTTCAACCTACGGGCAGACAGGAGGTTGGCCGTTTGTCTCGTGCTCGGCTCTGCCGTGAACTGACGGCATCCCTGCAGGCTGCAAAAGCCCGGCTAGCTCAGTCGGTAGAGCATGAGACTCTTAATCTCAGGGTCGTGGGTTCGAGCCCCACGTTGGGCGCAGACTTTTCGCGTTCGGCATGGCCAGAAAGTCGTCTATGCCAAAGACGCAGTACTCCTCGAAATAGCACAAGCTGCTGTGTGCCGTGATGAAAAGGAAGTCTTACACAGCCCAAGCCACTGGAGAATGCGGGCATCGATCCCGCTACCTCTCGCATGCTTGATCTTTTGTATTGCTTCGGTCTTGGTCTGAGCCGAAGAAGGACCGAGAGTAGAGCCATCTGCATTGGCCGGGAAACCAACCCGGGCCTCCCCCCGCGTGGCAGGCAGGCGAGAATTCTACCACTGAACAACCAATGCACGCACAACAAGTCCTTGGCTGTATATAAGGCAGCCCATCCATCCAGACCACCAAAGTGCACCTTCCCCGGGGCTCTCCCTGGCCTGGGACCCCCTTCCAGGGGACACGCCCCCCTAGAAAATATCACACTTAAGCACCGGTCCACCCTTAAGCCCATAACCAGCCTTAAACACCCCCTTTGAGGCTTCAGTCAATGGTGCGCAGCCTACGGATCTAAGACCCATGGTTAACCAAAAAGAAAATCTAACCCATGGTTAACCAGAAAGGACTTAGAAAAATTTCGCAGCTTTAGTTTTCCTTCGACCATTTGTAGCTGCATCACCCAGCCCGAGCCACTGGAGAATGCGGGCATCGATCCCGCTACCTCTCGCATGCTAAGCGAGCGCTCTACCATTTGAGCTAATTCCCCTTGACGGCGCACAAGTGCCCTGCGACAGAGTAGATTTAAAACCACTTCCTTTTCGGTGGAACATCCTTGATTCCCACCAGCCATTGTAGCTCGCCAAGCATTCTTTAGACGTGAATAGATCGCGACCTGTGCAGGATAGAAGCCCCATTCCAATTTTCGACCATTCTTCTCTGTTGACCCTTTAGCAACAGCTCGGTGGTGCTTGGTGGTCTCTCTTTGGCGGTTTCTCTTCTCTTCTTGCACGTGGCACGCATTGGTGGTTCAGTGGTAGAATTCTCGCCTGCCACGCGGGAGGCCCGGGTTCGATTCCCGGCCAATGCAGCTGGCTCTCCTCTTGGCCTTTGTTCGACTCAGCCCAGGGCCGAAGAAAGATAAAAGGACAGCCATCGTCTCCCCGTCGGGGAATTGAACCCCGGTCTCCCGCGTGACAGGCGGGGATACTATCCACTATACTAACGAGGAGCTTGTCATAAGATAAAAGGACAGCCAACCTCTCCCCGTCGGGGAATTGAACCCCGGGGACGTGTAGAATCCATAAAAGGAGTTGCCAGTCGACTGCTACACGGGGACCTGCTCAGTCCTTGGGGGAATGACTGTTGCCAAGAGAGGCAGGACTTGTCGATTGTGGCCGGTTAGCTCAGTTGGTTAGAGCGTGGTGCTAATAACGCCAAGGTCGCGGGTTCGATCCCCGTACTGGCCATTTTTAGACATTGTGCCCTGAAGAAGAAGAACTATGTTCAGGTGAGGATGAGGACATCCTTCTGAAACACGCTGTTGGCTAGTAACCGTCTCGCAGAAAAGAGGCACTTTCGTCCCTGGGTGGGCTTGAACCACCAACCTTTCGGTTAACAGCCGAACGCGCTAACCAATTGCGCCACAGAGACTGCGCATGGTGCTGAAGGGGCTCAAGGATTCACCGTTCAACCTACGGGCAGACAGGAGGTTGGCCGTTTGTCTCGTGCTCGGCTCTGCCGTGAACTGACGGCATCCCTGCAGGCTGCAAAAGCCCGGCTAGCTCAGTCGGTAGAGCATGAGACTCTTAATCTCAGGGTCGTGGGTTCGAGCCCCACGTTGGGCGCAGACTTTTCGCGTTCGGCATGGCCAGAAAGTCGTCTATGCCAAAGACGCAGTACTCCTCGAAATAGCACAAGCTGCTGTGTGCCGTGATGAAAAGGAAGTCTTACACAGCCCAAGCCACTGGAGAATGCGGGCATCGATCCCGCTACCTCTCGCATGCTTGATCTTTTGTATTGCTTCGGTCTTGGTCTGAGCCGAAGAAGGACCGAGAGTAGAGCCATCTGCATTGGCCGGGAAACCAACCCGGGCCTCCCCCCGCGTGGCAGGCAGGCGAGAATTCTACCACTGAACAACCAATGCACGCACAACAAGTCCTTGGCTGTATATAAGGCAGCCCATCCATCCAGACCACCAAAGTGCACCTTCCCCGGGGCTCTCCCTGGCCTGGGACCCCCTTCCAGGGGACACGCCCCCCTAGAAAATATCACACTTAAGCACCGGTCCACCCTTAAGCCCATAACCAGCCTTAAACACCCCCTTTGAGGCTTCAGTCAATGGTGCGCAGCCTACGGATCTAAGACCCATGGTTAACCAAAAAGAAAATCTAACCCATGGTTAACCAGAAAGGACTTAGAAAAATTTCGCAGCTTTAGTTTTCCTTCGACCATTTGTAGCTGCATCACCCAGCCCGAGCCACTGGAGAATGCGGGCATCGATCCCGCTACCTCTCGCATGCTAAGCGAGCGCTCTACCATTTGAGCTAATTCCCCTTGACGGCGCACAAGTGCCCTGCGACAGAGTAGATTTAAAACCACTTCCTTTTCGGTGGAACATCCTTGATTCCCACCAGCCATTGTAGCTCGCCAAGCATTCTTTAGACGTGAATAGATCGCGACCTGTGCAGGATAGAAGCCCCATTCCAATTTTCGACCATTCTTCTCTGTTGACCCTTTAGCAACAGCTCGGTGGTGCTTGGTGGTCTCTCTTTGGCGGTTTCTCTTCTCTTCTTGCACGTGGCACGCATTGGTGGTTCAGTGGTAGAATTCTCGCCTGCCACGCGGGAGGCCCGGGTTCGATTCCCGGCCAATGCAGCTGGCTCTCCTCTTGGCCTTTGTTCGACTCAGCCCAGGGCCGAAGAAAGATAAAAGGACAGCCATCGTCTCCCCGTCGGGGAATTGAACCCCGGTCTCCCGCGTGACAGGCGGGGATACTATCCACTATACTAACGAGGAGCTTGTCATAAGATAAAAGGACAGCCAACCTCTCCCCGTCGGGGAATTGAACCCCGGGGACGTGTAGAATCCATAAAAGGAGTTGCCAGTCGACTGCTACACGGGGACCTGCTCAGTCCTTGGGGGAATGACTGTTGCCAAGAGAGGCAGGACTTGTCGATTGTGGCCGGTTAGCTCAGTTGGTTAGAGCGTGGTGCTAATAACGCCAAGGTCGCGGGTTCGATCCCCGTACTGGCCATTTTTAGACATTGTGCCCTGAAGAAGAAGAACTATGTTCAGGTGAGGATGAGGACATCCTTCTGAAACACGCTGTTGGCTAGTAACCGTCTCGCAGAAAAGAGGCACTTTCGTCCCTGGGTGGGCTTGAACCACCAACCTTTCGGTTAACAGCCGAACGCGCTAACCAATTGCGCCACAGAGACTGCGCATGGTGCTGAAGGGGCTCAAGGATTCACCGTTCAACCTACGGGCAGACAGGAGGTTGGCCGTTTGTCTCGTGCTCGGCTCTGCCGTGAACTGACGGCATCCCTGCAGGCTGCAAAAGCCCGGCTAGCTCAGTCGGTAGAGCATGAGACTCTTAATCTCAGGGTCGTGGGTTCGAGCCCCACGTTGGGCGCAGACTTTTCGCGTTCGGCATGGCCAGAAAGTCGTCTATGCCAAAGACGCAGTACTCCTCGAAATAGCACAAGCTGCTGTGTGCCGTGATGAAAAGGAAGTCTTACACAGCCCAAGCCACTGGAGAATGCGGGCATCGATCCCGCTACCTCTCGCATGCTTGATCTTTTGTATTGCTTCGGTCTTGGTCTGAGCCGAAGAAGGACCGAGAGTAGAGCCATCTGCATTGGCCGGGAAACCAACCCGGGCCTCCCCCCGCGTGGCAGGCAGGCGAGAATTCTACCACTGAACAACCAATGCACGCACAACAAGTCCTTGGCTGTATATAAGGCAGCCCATCCATCCAGACCACCAAAGTGCACCTTCCCCGGGGCTCTCCCTGGCCTGGGACCCCCTTCCAGGGGACACGCCCCCCTAGAAAATATCACACTTAAGCACCGGTCCACCCTTAAGCCCATAACCAGCCTTAAACACCCCCTTTGAGGCTTCAGTCAATGGTGCGCAGCCTACGGATCTAAGACCCATGGTTAACCAAAAAGAAAATCTAACCCATGGTTAACCAGAAAGGACTTAGAAAAATTTCGCAGCTTTAGTTTTCCTTCGACCATTTGTAGCTGCATCACCCAGCCCGAGCCACTGGAGAATGCGGGCATCGATCCCGCTACCTCTCGCATGCTAAGCGAGCGCTCTACCATTTGAGCTAATTCCCCTTGACGGCGCACAAGTGCCCTGCGACAGAGTAGATTTAAAACCACTTCCTTTTCGGTGGAACATCCTTGATTCCCACCAGCCATTGTAGCTCGCCAAGCATTCTTTAGACGTGAATAGATCGCGACCTGTGCAGGATAGAAGCCCCATTCCAATTTTCGACCATTCTTCTCTGTTGACCCTTTAGCAACAGCTCGGTGGTGCTTGGTGGTCTCTCTTTGGCGGTTTCTCTTCTCTTCTTGCACGTGGCACGCATTGGTGGTTCAGTGGTAGAATTCTCGCCTGCCACGCGGGAGGCCCGGGTTCGATTCCCGGCCAATGCAGCTGGCTCTCCTCTTGGCCTTTGTTCGACTCAGCCCAGGGCCGAAGAAAGATAAAAGGACAGCCATCGTCTCCCCGTCGGGGAATTGAACCCCGGTCTCCCGCGTGACAGGCGGGGATACTATCCACTATACTAACGAGGAGCTTGTCATAAGATAAAAGGACAGCCAACCTCTCCCCGTCGGGGAATTGAACCCCGGGGACGTGTAGAATCCATAAAAGGAGTTGCCAGTCGACTGCTACACGGGGACCTGCTCAGTCCTTGGGGGAATGACTGTTGCCAAGAGAGGCAGGACTTGTCGATTGTGGCCGGTTAGCTCAGTTGGTTAGAGCGTGGTGCTAATAACGCCAAGGTCGCGGGTTCGATCCCCGTACTGGCCATTTTTAGACATTGTGCCCTGAAGAAGAAGAACTATGTTCAGGTGAGGATGAGGACATCCTTCTGAAACACGCTGTTGGCTAGTAACCGTCTCGCAGAAAAGAGGCACTTTCGTCCCTGGGTGGGCTTGAACCACCAACCTTTCGGTTAACAGCCGAACGCGCTAACCAATTGCGCCACAGAGACTGCGCATGGTGCTGAAGGGGCTCAAGGATTCACCGTTCAACCTACGGGCAGACAGGAGGTTGGCCGTTTGTCTCGTGCTCGGCTCTGCCGTGAACTGACGGCATCCCTGCAGGCTGCAAAAGCCCGGCTAGCTCAGTCGGTAGAGCATGAGACTCTTAATCTCAGGGTCGTGGGTTCGAGCCCCACGTTGGGCGCAGACTTTTCGCGTTCGGCATGGCCAGAAAGTCGTCTATGCCAAAGACGCAGTACTCCTCGAAATAGCACAAGCTGCTGTGTGCCGTGATGAAAAGGAAGTCTTACACAGCCCAAGCCACTGGAGAATGCGGGCATCGATCCCGCTACCTCTCGCATGCTTGATCTTTTGTATTGCTTCGGTCTTGGTCTGAGCCGAAGAAGGACCGAGAGTAGAGCCATCTGCATTGGCCGGGAAACCAACCCGGGCCTCCCCCCGCGTGGCAGGCAGGCGAGAATTCTACCACTGAACAACCAATGCACGCACAACAAGTCCTTGGCTGTATATAAGGCAGCCCATCCATCCAGACCACCAAAGTGCACCTTCCCCGGGGCTCTCCCTGGCCTGGGACCCCCTTCCAGGGGACACGCCCCCCTAGAAAATATCACACTTAAGCACCGGTCCACCCTTAAGCCCATAACCAGCCTTAAACACCCCCTTTGAGGCTTCAGTCAATGGTGCGCAGCCTACGGATCTAAGACCCATGGTTAACCAAAAAGAAAATCTAACCCATGGTTAACCAGAAAGGACTTAGAAAAATTTCGCAGCTTTAGTTTTCCTTCGACCATTTGTAGCTGCATCACCCAGCCCGAGCCACTGGAGAATGCGGGCATCGATCCCGCTACCTCTCGCATGCTAAGCGAGCGCTCTACCATTTGAGCTAATTCCCCTTGACGGCGCACAAGTGCCCTGCGACAGAGTAGATTTAAAACCACTTCCTTTTCGGTGGAACATCCTTGATTCCCACCAGCCATTGTAGCTCGCCAAGCATTCTTTAGACGTGAATAGATCGCGACCTGTGCAGGATAGAAGCCCCATTCCAATTTTCGACCATTCTTCTCTGTTGACCCTTTAGCAACAGCTCGGTGGTGCTTGGTGGTCTCTCTTTGGCGGTTTCTCTTCTCTTCTTGCACGTGGCACGCATTGGTGGTTCAGTGGTAGAATTCTCGCCTGCCACGCGGGAGGCCCGGGTTCGATTCCCGGCCAATGCAGCTGGCTCTCCTCTTGGCCTTTGTTCGACTCAGCCCAGGGCCGAAGAAAGATAAAAGGACAGCCATCGTCTCCCCGTCGGGGAATTGAACCCCGGTCTCCCGCGTGACAGGCGGGGATACTATCCACTATACTAACGAGGAGCTTGTCATAAGATAAAAGGACAGCCAACCTCTCCCCGTCGGGGAATTGAACCCCGGGGACGTGTAGAATCCATAAAAGGAGTTGCCAGTCGACTGCTACACGGGGACCTGCTCAGTCCTTGGGGGAATGACTGTTGCCAAGAGAGGCAGGACTTGTCGATTGTGGCCGGTTAGCTCAGTTGGTTAGAGCGTGGTGCTAATAACGCCAAGGTCGCGGGTTCGATCCCCGTACTGGCCATTTTTAGACATTGTGCCCTGAAGAAGAAGAACTATGTTCAGGTGAGGATGAGGACATCCTTCTGAAACACGCTGTTGGCTAGTAACCGTCTCGCAGAAAAGAGGCACTTTCGTCCCTGGGTGGGCTTGAACCACCAACCTTTCGGTTAACAGCCGAACGCGCTAACCAATTGCGCCACAGAGACTGCGCATGGTGCTGAAGGGGCTCAAGGATTCACCGTTCAACCTACGGGCAGACAGGAGGTTGGCCGTTTGTCTCGTGCTCGGCTCTGCCGTGAACTGACGGCATCCCTGCAGGCTGCAAAAGCCCGGCTAGCTCAGTCGGTAGAGCATGAGACTCTTAATCTCAGGGTCGTGGGTTCGAGCCCCACGTTGGGCGCAGACTTTTCGCGTTCGGCATGGCCAGAAAGTCGTCTATGCCAAAGACGCAGTACTCCTCGAAATAGCACAAGCTGCTGTGTGCCGTGATGAAAAGGAAGTCTTACACAGCCCAAGCCACTGGAGAATGCGGGCATCGATCCCGCTACCTCTCGCATGCTTGATCTTTTGTATTGCTTCGGTCTTGGTCTGAGCCGAAGAAGGACCGAGAGTAGAGCCATCTGCATTGGCCGGGAAACCAACCCGGGCCTCCCCCCGCGTGGCAGGCAGGCGAGAATTCTACCACTGAACAACCAATGCACGCACAACAAGTCCTTGGCTGTATATAAGGCAGCCCATCCATCCAGACCACCAAAGTGCACCTTCCCCGGGGCTCTCCCTGGCCTGGGACCCCCTTCCAGGGGACACGCCCCCCTAGAAAATATCACACTTAAGCACCGGTCCACCCTTAAGCCCATAACCAGCCTTAAACACCCCCTTTGAGGCTTCAGTCAATGGTGCGCAGCCTACGGATCTAAGACCCATGGTTAACCAAAAAGAAAATCTAACCCATGGTTAACCAGAAAGGACTTAGAAAAATTTCGCAGCTTTAGTTTTCCTTCGACCATTTGTAGCTGCATCACCCAGCCCGAGCCACTGGAGAATGCGGGCATCGATCCCGCTACCTCTCGCATGCTAAGCGAGCGCTCTACCATTTGAGCTAATTCCCCTTGACGGCGCACAAGTGCCCTGCGACAGAGTAGATTTAAAACCACTTCCTTTTCGGTGGAACATCCTTGATTCCCACCAGCCATTGTAGCTCGCCAAGCATTCTTTAGACGTGAATAGATCGCGACCTGTGCAGGATAGAAGCCCCATTCCAATTTTCGACCATTCTTCTCTGTTGACCCTTTAGCAACAGCTCGGTGGTGCTTGGTGGTCTCTCTTTGGCGGTTTCTCTTCTCTTCTTGCACGTGGCACGCATTGGTGGTTCAGTGGTAGAATTCTCGCCTGCCACGCGGGAGGCCCGGGTTCGATTCCCGGCCAATGCAGCTGGCTCTCCTCTTGGCCTTTGTTCGACTCAGCCCAGGGCCGAAGAAAGATAAAAGGACAGCCATCGTCTCCCCGTCGGGGAATTGAACCCCGGTCTCCCGCGTGACAGGCGGGGATACTATCCACTATACTAACGAGGAGCTTGTCATAAGATAAAAGGACAGCCAACCTCTCCCCGTCGGGGAATTGAACCCCGGGGACGTGTAGAATCCATAAAAGGAGTTGCCAGTCGACTGCTACACGGGGACCTGCTCAGTCCTTGGGGGAATGACTGTTGCCAAGAGAGGCAGGACTTGTCGATTGTGGCCGGTTAGCTCAGTTGGTTAGAGCGTGGTGCTAATAACGCCAAGGTCGCGGGTTCGATCCCCGTACTGGCCATTTTTAGACATTGTGCCCTGAAGAAGAAGAACTATGTTCAGGTGAGGATGAGGACATCCTTCTGAAACACGCTGTTGGCTAGTAACCGTCTCGCAGAAAAGAGGCACTTTCGTCCCTGGGTGGGCTTGAACCACCAACCTTTCGGTTAACAGCCGAACGCGCTAACCAATTGCGCCACAGAGACTGCGCATGGTGCTGAAGGGGCTCAAGGATTCACCGTTCAACCTACGGGCAGACAGGAGGTTGGCCGTTTGTCTCGTGCTCGGCTCTGCCGTGAACTGACGGCATCCCTGCAGGCTGCAAAAGCCCGGCTAGCTCAGTCGGTAGAGCATGAGACTCTTAATCTCAGGGTCGTGGGTTCGAGCCCCACGTTGGGCGCAGACTTTTCGCGTTCGGCATGGCCAGAAAGTCGTCTATGCCAAAGACGCAGTACTCCTCGAAATAGCACAAGCTGCTGTGTGCCGTGATGAAAAGGAAGTCTTACACAGCCCAAGCCACTGGAGAATGCGGGCATCGATCCCGCTACCTCTCGCATGCTTGATCTTTTGTATTGCTTCGGTCTTGGTCTGAGCCGAAGAAGGACCGAGAGTAGAGCCATCTGCATTGGCCGGGAAACCAACCCGGGCCTCCCCCCGCGTGGCAGGCAGGCGAGAATTCTACCACTGAACAACCAATGCACGCACAACAAGTCCTTGGCTGTATATAAGGCAGCCCATCCATCCAGACCACCAAAGTGCACCTTCCCCGGGGCTCTCCCTGGCCTGGGACCCCCTTCCAGGGGACACGCCCCCCTAGAAAATATCACACTTAAGCACCGGTCCACCCTTAAGCCCATAACCAGCCTTAAACACCCCCTTTGAGGCTTCAGTCAATGGTGCGCAGCCTACGGATCTAAGACCCATGGTTAACCAAAAAGAAAATCTAACCCATGGTTAACCAGAAAGGACTTAGAAAAATTTCGCAGCTTTAGTTTTCCTTCGACCATTTGTAGCTGCATCACCCAGCCCGAGCCACTGGAGAATGCGGGCATCGATCCCGCTACCTCTCGCATGCTAAGCGAGCGCTCTACCATTTGAGCTAATTCCCCTTGACGGCGCACAAGTGCCCTGCGACAGAGTAGATTTAAAACCACTTCCTTTTCGGTGGAACATCCTTGATTCCCACCAGCCATTGTAGCTCGCCAAGCATTCTTTAGACGTGAATAGATCGCGACCTGTGCAGGATAGAAGCCCCATTCCAATTTTCGACCATTCTTCTCTGTTGACCCTTTAGCAACAGCTCGGTGGTGCTTGGTGGTCTCTCTTTGGCGGTTTCTCTTCTCTTCTTGCACGTGGCACGCATTGGTGGTTCAGTGGTAGAATTCTCGCCTGCCACGCGGGAGGCCCGGGTTCGATTCCCGGCCAATGCAGCTGGCTCTCCTCTTGGCCTTTGTTCGACTCAGCCCAGGGCCGAAGAAAGATAAAAGGACAGCCATCGTCTCCCCGTCGGGGAATTGAACCCCGGTCTCCCGCGTGACAGGCGGGGATACTATCCACTATACTAACGAGGAGCTTGTCATAAGATAAAAGGACAGCCAACCTCTCCCCGTCGGGGAATTGAACCCCGGGGACGTGTAGAATCCATAAAAGGAGTTGCCAGTCGACTGCTACACGGGGACCTGCTCAGTCCTTGGGGGAATGACTGTTGCCAAGAGAGGCAGGACTTGTCGATTGTGGCCGGTTAGCTCAGTTGGTTAGAGCGTGGTGCTAATAACGCCAAGGTCGCGGGTTCGATCCCCGTACTGGCCATTTTTAGACATTGTGCCCTGAAGAAGAAGAACTATGTTCAGGTGAGGATGAGGACATCCTTCTGAAACACGCTGTTGGCTAGTAACCGTCTCGCAGAAAAGAGGCACTTTCGTCCCTGGGTGGGCTTGAACCACCAACCTTTCGGTTAACAGCCGAACGCACTAACCAATTGCGCCACAGAGACTGCGCATGGTGCTGAAGGGGCTCAAGGATTCACCGTTCAACCTACGGGCAGACAGGAGGTTGGCCGTTTGTCTCGTGCTCGGCTCTGCCGTGAACTGACGGCATCCCTGCAGGCTGCAAAAGCCCGGCTAGCTCAGTCGGTAGAGCATGAGACTCTTAATCTCAGGGTCGTGGGTTCGAGCCCCACGTTGGGCGCAGACTTTTCGCGTTCGGCATGGCCAGAAAGTCGTCTATGCCAAAGACGCAGTACTCCTCGAAATAGCACAAGCTGCTGTGTGCCGTGATGAAAAGGAAGTCTTACACAGCCCAAGCCACTGGAGAATGCGGGCATCGATCCCGCTACCTCTCGCATGCTTGATCTTTTGTATTGCTTCGGTCTTGGTCTGAGCCGAAGAAGGACCGAGAGTAGAGCCATCTGCATTGGCCGGGAAACCAACCCGGGCCTCCCCCCGCGTGGCAGGCAGGCGAGAATTCTACCACTGAACAACCAATGCACGCACAACAAGTCCTTGGCTGTATATAAGGCAGCCCATCCATCCAGACCACCAAAGTGCACCTTCCCCGGGGCTCTCCCTGGCCTGGGACCCCCTTCCAGGGGACACGCCCCCCTAGAAAATATCACACTTAAGCACCGGTCCACCCTTAAGCCCATAACCAGCCTTAAACACCCCCTTTGAGGCTTCAGTCAATGGTGCGCAGCCTACGGATCTAAGACCCATGGTTAACCAAAAAGAAAATCTAACCCATGGTTAACCAGAAAGGACTTAGAAAAATTTCGCAGCTTTAGTTTTCCTTCGACCATTTGTAGCTGCATCACCCAGCCCGAGCCACTGGAGAATGCGGGCATCGATCCCGCTACCTCTCGCATGCTAAGCGAGCGCTCTACCATTTGAGCTAATTCCCCTTGACGGCGCACAAGTGCCCTGCGACAGAGTAGATTTAAAACCACTTCCTTTTCGGTGGAACATCCTTGATTCCCACCAGCCATTGTAGCTCGCCAAGCATTCTTTAGACGTGAATAGATCGCGACCTGTGCAGGATAGAAGCCCCATTCCAATTTTCGACCATTCTTCTCTGTTGACCCTTTAGCAACAGCTCGGTGGTGCTTGGTGGTCTCTCTTTGGCGGTTTCTCTTCTCTTCTTGCACGTGGCACGCATTGGTGGTTCAGTGGTAGAATTCTCGCCTGCCACGCGGGAGGCCCGGGTTCGATTCCCGGCCAATGCAGCTGGCTCTCCTCTTGGCCTTTGTTCGACTCAGCCCAGGGCCGAAGAAAGATAAAAGGACAGCCATCGTCTCCCCGTCGGGGAATTGAACCCCGGTCTCCCGCGTGACAGGCGGGGATACTATCCACTATACTAACGAGGAGCTTGTCATAAGATAAAAGGACAGCCAACCTCTCCCCGTCGGGGAATTGAACCCCGGGGACGTGTAGAATCCATAAAAGGAGTTGCCAGTCGACTGCTACACGGGGACCTGCTCAGTCCTTGGGGGAATGACTGTTGCCAAGAGAGGCAGGACTTGTCGATTGTGGCCGGTTAGCTCAGTTGGTTAGAGCGTGGTGCTAATAACGCCAAGGTCGCGGGTTCGATCCCCGTACTGGCCATTTTTAGACATTGTGCCCTGAAGAAGAAGAACTATGTTCAGGTGAGGATGAGGACATCCTTCTGAAACACGCTGTTGGCTAGTAACCGTCTCGCAGAAAAGAGGCACTTTCGTCCCTGGGTGGGCTTGAACCACCAACCTTTCGGTTAACAGCCGAACGCGCTAACCAATTGCGCCACAGAGACTGCGCATGGTGCTGAAGGGGCTCAAGGATTCACCGTTCAACCTACGGGCAGACAGGAGGTTGGCCGTTTGTCTCGTGCTCGGCTCTGCCGTGAACTGACGGCATCCCTGCAGGCTGCAAAAGCCCGGCTAGCTCAGTCGGTAGAGCATGAGACTCTTAATCTCAGGGTCGTGGGTTCGAGCCCCACGTTGGGCGCAGACTTTTCGCGTTCGGCATGGCCAGAAAGTCGTCTATGCCAAAGACGCAGTACTCCTCGAAATAGCACAAGCTGCTGTGTGCCGTGATGAAAAGGAAGTCTTACACAGCCCAAGCCACTGGAGAATGCGGGCATCGATCCCGCTACCTCTCGCATGCTTGATCTTTTGTATTGCTTCGGTCTTGGTCTGAGCCGAAGAAGGACCGAGAGTAGAGCCATCTGCATTGGCCGGGAAACCAACCCGGGCCTCCCCCCGCGTGGCAGGCAGGCGAGAATTCTACCACTGAACAACCAATGCACGCACAACAAGTCCTTGGCTGTATATAAGGCAGCCCATCCATCCAGACCACCAAAGTGCACCTTCCCCGGGGCTCTCCCTGGCCTGGGACCCCCTTCCAGGGGACACGCCCCCCTAGAAAATATCACACTTAAGCACCGGTCCACCCTTAAGCCCATAACCAGCCTTAAACACCCCCTTTGAGGCTTCAGTCAATGGTGCGCAGCCTACGGATCTAAGACCCATGGTTAACCAAAAAGAAAATCTAACCCATGGTTAACCAGAAAGGACTTAGAAAAATTTCGCAGCTTTAGTTTTCCTTCGACCATTTGTAGCTGCATCACCCAGCCCGAGCCACTGGAGAATGCGGGCATCGATCCCGCTACCTCTCGCATGCTAAGCGAGCGCTCTACCATTTGAGCTAATTCCCCTTGACGGCGCACAAGTGCCCTGCGACAGAGTAGATTTAAAACCACTTCCTTTTCGGTGGAACATCCTTGATTCCCACCAGCCATTGTAGCTCGCCAAGCATTCTTTAGACGTGAATAGATCGCGACCTGTGCAGGATAGAAGCCCCATTCCAATTTTCGACCATTCTTCTCTGTTGACCCTTTAGCAACAGCTCGGTGGTGCTTGGTGGTCTCTCTTTGGCGGTTTCTCTTCTCTTCTTGCACGTGGCACGCATTGGTGGTTCAGTGGTAGAATTCTCGCCTGCCACGCGGGAGGCCCGGGTTCGATTCCCGGCCAATGCAGCTGGCTCTCCTCTTGGCCTTTGTTCGACTCAGCCCAGGGCCGAAGAAAGATAAAAGGACAGCCATCGTCTCCCCGTCGGGGAATTGAACCCCGGTCTCCCGCGTGACAGGCGGGGATACTATCCACTATACTAACGAGGAGCTTGTCTAAGATAAAAGGACAGCCAACCTCTCCCCGTCGGGGAATTGAACCCCGGGGACGTGTAGAATCCATAAAAGGAGTTGCCAGTCGACTGCTACACGGGGACCTGCTCAGTCCTTGGGGGAATGACTGTTGCCAAGAGAGGCAGGACTTGTCGATTGTGGCCGGTTAGCTCAGTTGGTTAGAGCGTGGTGCTAATAACGCCAAGGTCGCGGGTTCGATCCCCGTACTGGCCATTTTTAGACATTGTGCCCTGAAGAAGAAGAACTATGTTCAGGTGAGGATGAGGACATCCTTCTGAAACACGCTGTTGGCTGGTAACTGTCTCGCAGAAAAGAGGCACTTTCGTCCCTGGGTGGGCTTGAACCACCAACCTTTCGGTTAACAGCCGAACGCGCTAACCAATTGCGCCACAGAGACTGCGCATGGTGCTGAAGGGGCTCAAGGATTCACCGTTCAACCTACGGGCAGACAGGAGGTTGGCCGTTTGTCTCGTGCTCGGCTCTGCCGTGAACTGACGGCATCCCTGCAGGCTGCAAAAGCCCGGCTAGCTCAGTCGGTAGAGCATGAGACTCTTAATCTCAGGGTCGTGGGTTCGAGCCCCACGTTGGGCGCAGACTTTTCGCGTTCGGCATGGCCAGAAAGTCGTCTATGCCAAAGACGCAGTACTCCTCGAAATAGCACAAGCTGCTGTGTGCCGTGATGAAAAGGAAGTCTTACACAGCCCAAGCCACTGGAGAATGCGGGCATCGATCCCGCTACCTCTCGGATGCTTGATCTTTTGTATTGCTTCGGTCTTGGTCTGAGCCGAAGAAGGACCGAGAGTAGAGCCATCTGCATTGGCCGGGAAACCAACCCGGGCCTCCCCCCGCGTGGCAGGCAGGCGAGAATTCTACCACTGAACAACCAATGCACGCACAACAAGTCCTTGGCTGTATATAAGGCAGCCCATCCATCCAGACCACCAAAGTGCACCTTCCCCGGGGCTCTCCCTGGCCTGGGACCCCCTTCCAGGGGACACGCCCCCCTAGAAAATATCACACTTAAGCACCGGTCCACCCTTAAGCCCATAACCAGCCTTAAACACCCCCTTTGAGGCTTCAGTCAATGGTGCGCAGCCTACGGATCTAAGACCCATGGTTAACCAAAAAGAAAATCTAACCCATGGTTAACCAGAAAGGACTTAGAAAAATTTCGCAGCTTTAGTTTTCCTTCGACCATTTGTAGCTGCATCACCCAGCCCGAGCCACTGGAGAATGCGGGCATCGATCCCGCTACCTCTCGCATGCTAAGCGAGCGCTCTACCATTTGAGCTAATTCCCCTTGACGGCGCACAAGTGCCCTGCGACAGAGTAGATTTAAAACCACTTCCTTTTCGGTGGAACATCCTTGATTCCCACCAGCCATTGTAGCTCGCCAAGCATTCTTTAGACGTGAATAGATCGCGACCTGTGCAGGATAGAAGCCCCATTCCAATTTTCGACCATTCTTCTCTGTTGACCCTTTAGCAACAGCTCGGTGGTGCTTGGTGGTCTCTCTTTGGCGGTTTCTCTTCTCTTCTTGCACGTGGCACGCATTGGTGGTTCAGTGGTAGAATTCTCGCCTGCCACGCGGGAGGCCCGGGTTCGATTCCCGGCCAATGCAGCTGGCTCTCCTCTTGGCCTTTGTTCGACTCAGCCCAGGGCCGAAGAAAGATAAAAGGACAGCCATCGTCTCCCCGTCGGGGAATTGAACCCCGGTCTCCCGCGTGACAGGCGGGGATACTATACACTATACTAACGAGGAGCTTGTCATAAGATAAAAGGACAGCCAACCTCTCCCCGTCGGGGAATTGAACCCCGGGGACGTGTAGAATCCATAAAAGGAGTTGCCAGTCGACTGCTACACGGGGACCTGCTCAGTCCTTGGGGGAATGACTGTTGCCAAGAGAGGCAGGACTTGTCGATTGTGGCCGGTTAGCTCAGTTGGTTAGAGCGTGGTGCTAATAACGCCAAGGTCGCGGGTTCGATCCCCGTACTGGCCATTTTTAGACATTGTGCCCTGAAGAAGAAGAACTATGTTCAGGTGAGGATGAGGACATCCTTCTGAAACACGCTGTTGGCTGGTAACTGTCTCGCAGAAAAGAGGCACTTTCGTCCCTGGGTGGGCTTGAACCACCAACCTTTCGGTTAACAGCCGAACGCGCTAACCAATTGCGCCACAGAGACTGCGCATGGTGCTGAAGGGGCTCAAGGATTCACCGTTCAACCTACGGGCAGACAGGAGGTTGGCCGTTTGTCTCGTGCTCGGCTCTGCCGTGAACTGACGGCATCCCTGCAGGCTGCAAAAGCCCGGCTAGCTCAGTCGGTAGAGCATGAGACTCTTAATCTCAGGGTCGTGGGTTCGAGCCCCACGTTGGGCGCAGACTTTTCGCGTTCGGCATGGCCAGAAAGTCGTCTATGCCAAAGACGCAGTACTCCTCGAAATAGCACAAGCTGCTGTGTGCCGTGATGAAAAGGAAGTCTTACACAGCCCAAGCCACTGGAGAATGCGGGCATCGATCCCGCTACCTCTCGGATGCTTGATCTTTTGTATTGCTTCGGTCTTGGTCTGAGCCGAAGAAGGACCGAGAGTAGAGCCATCTGCATTGGCCGGGAAACCAACCCGGGCCTCCCCCCGCGTGGCAGGCAGGCGAGAATTCTACCACTGAACAACCAATGCACGCACAACAAGTCCTTGGCTGTATATAAGGCAGCCCATCCATCCAGACCACCAAAGTGCACCTTCCCCGGGGCTCTCCCTGGCCTGGGACCCCCTTCCAGGGGACACGCCCCCCTAGAAAATATCACACTTAAGCACCGGTCCACCCTTAAGCCCATAACCAGCCTTAAACACCCCCTTTGAGGCTTCAGTCAATGGTGCGCAGCCTACGGATCTAAGACCCATGGTTAACCAAAAAGAAAATCTAACCCATGGTTAACCAGAAAGGACTTAGAAAAATTTCGCAGCTTTAGTTTTCCTTCGACCATTTGTAGCTGCATCACCCAGCCCGAGCCACTGGAGAATGCGGGCATCGATCCCGCTACCTCTCGCATGCTAAGCGAGCGCTCTACCATTTGAGCTAATTCCCCTTGACGGCGCACAAGTGCCCTGCGACAGAGTAGATTTAAAACCACTTCCTTTTCGGTGGAACATCCTTGATTCCCACCAGCCATTGTAGCTCGCCAAGCATTCTTTAGACGTGAATAGATCGCGACCTGTGCAGGATAGAAGCCCCATTCCAATTTTCGACCATTCTTCTCTGTTGACCCTTTAGCAACAGCTCGGTGGTGCTTGGTGGTCTCTCTTTGGCGGTTTCTCTTCTCTTCTTGCACGTGGCACGCATTGGTGGTTCAGTGGTAGAATTCTCGCCTGCCACGCGGGGGCCAGTCGAGAATACTGGACGAGTCCAGCAAGCCAATAGGATCGAAGCATTCTCTCCGGGTCCGTTCATTTATTTATTTATTTCCGATTCCCCAAAAGAACGGGTTCGTATCCCGATCGAGTTGTTATTGAATGTGATATTTTTGAGTAAAAAGCATTGAAAATACGTGGAGATTAACAATTAATTACGTTTTTGTAAGTAAAAATATATATTTTTGCCGTTTATAGAATGTAAATGCTACAACATTGAATATGGTGAAATACTACTTCAACATATTTCCAGTGTCTTTGTGGAGATCTTATAATGTTTTTTTTTTAATGTCTTCACGTGATTGTAACAGTGTGTTTAATTATCATTAAAATCCTCCATTCTTATGACTCAGAACGTTTTGTCTTTGTGGAAATCTTTTAATGTTTTTTCTAGTTCTTCACTTGTTTGTAACAGTGTGCTTAATTATCATTAAAATCCTCCTTTCTTATGACTCAGAACCTATTGTTGTAGATGGTGTAATTAAGCTGAGATATAGATATATACATACTATAATATTGTTTTTATTTAAGCAGGACAAAAAGGCAGTGTGCAATATTTCAAAGCAAGTTACAGTTTTATTTATGAACATGTGAAATAATGTATATATGACAAATGAAATAATTGGACTGTAAGTTTTAGAAATAATATGGATAATTTAAGACAACAATTAGATATGACAATGACACAGTACATACATAGGGAGGGGGAGTATATAGTGATAGATACAGTGCTGGTTAATATGACAAGTAGAAAACTGGTGTTTCTGGTCATGCATTAATGTTAAAGTAAGTAAAACAATTAAGTAAAAGAAAAAAAAGAAAGAAAAAACTTTACAGCTATATTCAGCTCAACAGAAGTGGATCCATCAGTTTCAAATTCAGACTTGGGCTGTCCACAGGCAAGACAGGTCTTTGTCCATCTTCTCTTCTGTTCTGGCTGGTGCTGCTGCTTCTCCTAGATGCCTCCCACAATTTTCTGGAGTCTTCTGTCAGAGGTGTGGACAGAGCCACTGTACTGCCCCTGTCAGCCCTGGGCCTGGAACAATTCAGTGGCCATCCACTCTCTTCTTGGCACTGCCAAACTCTTTACACCTGGTAAGGCTGGAGCCTAGGGGACAGTAAAATAAACCAGTTATTATTTTTATGTGACTGAAATGAACACATTTGATTAGCAGGCAGGCAGGCACGCAGACACACGCAGGCAGGCACACACACACACAGACGCACACATCCACACAGACGGACGCACGCATACACACAGGCATACGCAGGCAGGCAGACACGCACAGATTCAGGCAGACACACACACAGACGCACACAGCGACCGTACGCACGCATACACACAGGCATACGCAGGCAGGCAGGCACAGATTCAGGCAGATACATACAAACAACATGCACCCATGCACGGACAGACGTACACACGCACACACAGACAGACGTACACACGCAGGCAGGCACAGACGCACGCACGCACACACAGAGGTACGCAGGCAGGCAGGCATGCACAGACACAGGCAAGCACACACAGACGCACGCTCACACACACACACACACAGAGAGGTACACAGGCAGGCAGGCACACACAGAAGCACGCACGCAGGCACGCACAGACGTAGGCAGGCACACACAGACGCACGCACACACACACACACAGAGAGGTAGGCAGGCAGGCACACACAGAAGCACGCACGCAGGCAGGCAAGCAGGCAGGCACGCGGGCAGACGTAGGCGGGCCGGCACGTACAGACATACGCACTCACAGACGCACGCACGCGCACACACACTCACACAGATGTACGCACCCAGGCAGGCAGGCACACACAGACGCAGGCAGGCACACACAGACGCAGGCAGGCACACACAGACGCATGCATGCACACACGCACAGACGTACGCACGCAGGCACGCACACACAGTGTTTTAAGTAGATACTCGTACTTCTACTCAGAAGAAGTGCTGTGCGTGCAGGCATGAGTGTGTGTGTGTCCTAGCGTGTGTGTCCACATCTGTTTTCTGCGCGCCATGTTGTGCAACCCACACATGATGACTGGAGAGAGCTGAGGGGAGATAGGAGGGAGAATAGGCTTCACACACACCACAGGGAGATACTCCTATCTAAACACACACACCATCTCACAGCATACACACACACACACACACACACACACAGAGGTTTTACTCACACTCTGTTCCCTCAGCTTGTCATACAGCAGGTCCTGGCGTTTATTGGCGACATCCAGCTTTCTCTTGGTTTGCTGAAACAGAGGAAGGAGATGAGAGCAGGAAGGAGGTCAGATACTCAACTGAACAGCCACCAAACACTCTCTCTTCTGTAGTGGACGGAGAAGGAAAGTCTAACCAAACCAAACACTATCTGGTCTACAACAAGTGGACTGTGTGTGAGAATGAGTGAGAAAGAGAGTTTGTGTGTGTGACCGTGTGCGTGTGTGTGCGAGTGTGTGTGTGTGTGTGTGTGTGTGTCCTGGCGTGTTTGTGAGTGTAACTAAGTGTATGTGTGCGTGCGTGCGTCTGTGTGTTCTTTCACATTCTGTGAGCCTGGGCAGAAGAAGTGCTGTGTGTGTGTGTGTGTGTGTGTGTGTGTGTGTGTGTGTGTGTGTGTGTGTGTGTGTGTGTGTGTGAGAGAGAGAGAGCAAGATGGGAGAAGGAAGAGAGGGGGGCAGGAGAGGTGTTGCATAGATCAAAGACTGAGGGGAAATTAAATTACATTTGATTAACACTGTAGACAGACTTCAGTTGATTGTTTGAAAGTCTACTGTGGTTCTAGTATAGTATTTACAACGTAATTTGTACATTAAATGTATGTTATATTGTATATTGTAAAAGAGAGCTCGTATCAATCCCTTAGTAGTCCAGCTGTCAGTTAGTGCAATGCATTAAGCCAATAGCTCTTACCAAGCCAGTGATTCTGACGAGTTATCAACACATTACAAGTCAAATCCATGGTGTAAGGATGAGTTAACATCAGAACATGAAAACCGTACACATAAATATAAAACACAATCATGTTCATACATTATTACGTTATTTAAACACAAGCCTATAGCGTCAATCTCTTAGCAAGCTAGCAATGCTGAGGTATAGGTAGCTAACTTATCAACACAACATTACAACCCTGTCAGAAACGAACTGACAAGACTATTTAACGTCAGGACATGAAAGCTGTACACATGACTTTATAAAACGATCATGTCCATTAATACTTTGACGTGTTATTTCACCACAAATCTTCTGCGTTACCCTGCGACTGCGAGTGATGCTAGGCAACTGCTGACACGACATTACTGTCAATACCGCGCTGACGAATATATAAAATTAACCAACAACCTAAAAACCACACACAATATCAAGAAATAGCATGATGTTCATTCATTATTTAGCCCATAATTACCCCAAACTTAATTCCGGGCAGTTCTATCGCATCAACCAAGCGAATTAGCAGCGAACTAATGTTATCACAAAGCAGTCTAACTTTTATGAAAATAAAGCAACGTGTCTTACCTTTGACGAATGAAAATGAACACTGAAGTGAATAAACGCGAAAATGTAGCGATGATCTGGTCACTTGTACCGTCTTTTGTGATATCTGGCGATTCTCCGGTGACTTGTCTATGACCGTCTCCCGCTAGAGGTTTGCCTGAAGTCAAAACTAAATTTGAGGACCGCGGGTCTATAGAAAAAGTCGGAACAGCGCCACAACCGGAAGAGTGGCCAAAAGAATATGACATGCACACTGCACTATCATTGAAATGCATGTTAAAAAGCGTTTAGGTCGGTTTAGGTAAACTTTTCTCGACGGCCGCGCGGGAGGCCCGGGTTCGATTCCCGGCCAATGCAGCTGGCTCTTGGCCTTTGTTCGACTCAGCCCAGGGCCGAAGAAAGATAAAAGGACAGCCATCGTCTCCCCGTCGGGGAATTGAACCCCGGTCTCCCGCGTGACAGGCGGGGATACTATCCACTATACTAACGAGGAGCTTGTCATAAGATAAAAGGACAGCCAACCTCTCCCCGTCGGGGAATTGAACCCCGGGGACGTGTAGAATCCATAAAAGGAGTTGCCAGTCGACTGCTACACGGGGACCTGCTCAGTCCTTGGGGGAATGACTGTTGCCAAGAGAGGCAGGACTTGTCGATTGTGGCCGGTTAGCTCAGTTGGTTAGAGCGTGGTGCTAATAACGCCAAGGTCGCGGGTTCGATCCCCGTACTGGCCATTTTTAGACATTGTGCCCTGAAGAAGAAGAACTATGTTCAGGTGAGGATGAGGACATCCTTCTGAAACACGCTGTTGGCTGGTAACCGTCTCGCAGAAAAGAGGCACTTTCGTCCCTGGGTGGGCTTGAACCACCAACCTTTCGGTTAACAGCCGAACGCGCTAACCAATTGCGCCACAGACACTGCGCATGGTGCTGAAGGGGCTCAAGGATTCACCGTTCAACCTACGGGCAGACAGGAGGTTGGCCGTTTGTCTCGTGCTCGGCTCTGCCGTGAACTGACGGCATCCCTGCAGGCTGCAAAAGCCCGGCTAGCTCAGTCGGTAGAGCATGAGACTCTTAATCTCAGGGTCGTGGGTTCGAGCCCCACGTTGGGCGCAGACTTTTCGCGTTCGGCATGGCCAGAAAGTCGTCTATGCCAAAGACGCAGTACTCCTCGAAATAGCACAAGCTGCTGTGTGCCGTGATGAAAAGGAAGTCTTACACAGCCCAAGCCACTGGAGAATGCGGGCATCGATCCCGCTACCTCTCGGATGCTTGATCTTTTGTATTGCTTCGGTCTTGGTCTGAGCCGAAGAAGGACCGAGAGTAGAGCCATCTGCATTGGCCGGGAAACCAACCCGGGCCTCCCCCCGCGTGGCAGGCAGGCGAGAATTCTACCACTGAACAACCAATGCACGCACAACAAGTCCTTGGCTGTATATAAGGCAGCCCATCCATCCAGACCACCAAAGTGCACCTTCCCCGGGGCTCTCCCTGGCCTGGGACCCCCTTCCAGGGGACACGCCCCCCTAGAAAATATCACACTTAAGCACCGGTCCACCCTTAAGCCCATAACCAGCCTTAAACACCCCCTTTGAGGCTTCAGTCAATGGTGCGTAGCCTACGGATCTAAGACCCATGGTTAACCAAAAAGAAAATCTAACCCATGGTTAACCAGAAAGGACTTAGAAAAATTTCGCAGCTTTAGTTTTCCTTCGACCATTTGTAGCTGCATCACCCAGCCCGAGCCACTGGAGAATGCGGGCATCGATCCCGCTACCTCTCGCATGCTAAGCGAGCGCTCTACCATTTGAGCTAATTCCCCTTGACGGCGCACAAGTGCCCTGCGACAGAGTAGATTTAAAACCACTTCCTTTTCGGTGGAACATCCTTGATTCCCACCAGCCATTGTAGCTCGCCAAGCATTCTTTAGACGTGAATAGATCGCGACCTGTGCAGGATAAAAGCCCCATTCCAATTTTCGACCATTCTTCTCTGTTGACCCTTTAGCAACAGCTCGGTGGTGCTTGGTGGTCTCTCTTTGGCGGTTTCTCTTCTCTTCTTGCACGTGGCACGCATTGGTGGTTCAGTGGTAGAATTCTCGCCTGCCACGCGGGGGCCAGTCGTGTATTCCTGTAACGGATTACCGGCCAATCGGATTGAAGCATTTTCCTGGGTCCGTGCATTTGATTATTTATTTTATATTCCCCAAGATAGAGGGTTCGTATCCCCATTGAGGCGTTATCGAATGTGAAATAAATGAGTAGAAAGCATTGGAAATACTTGGGGATTAAAAAACAATTACAACTTTCTATGTAAAATTAGTTTTTTTTGTAGTTTATATCAAATGTATAGTAATGCTACTACTTTGAACATAGTACAATTACTACTCCATCAGATTGTCAGTATCTTTGGAGAAATGTAGTAATGTTGTTTAGTTCTTCTCTTGTTTGTCAAAGTGTGTTTATTATTAATATCCCCTGCAGTGCTTAAATCAACCGAACCAGCAGACTTGGATTCATTCTTATGACACAGAGCCTATTGTTGTAGATGGTATAATTACGCTGAGAAAAAGCTATATGGTTTTCATTTAAGCAGGAGTAAAGGCAGTGTGTAATATTTCAAAGAAAGTTCAATTTTTATTAGTCATCATAGTTTTATTGACATTATCTGAAATAATTTGTACTTGTCTCAATATTTACACAAATGGAATAGCGTGGACTGTATGTAAAGATACATGTTTTAGAAATAACATGTATCATTTAAGGCCAACAATTAAATATAACTGCTAACAATGACAAAAGAAAATGACTAACAAATAGCTATAAACAATGACAAACTTCCCTTTAAAAAGATGGAAACTTGATCAAAAGGGAGCATCTGCCTGGCTGGCCTGATGCATTGAGGTCAGTTTAACATACAGTCTTATGTGCACAGATAAAAGAAAGTCAAATATATAACTGACAAAATATACGCATCAAATTATATGTATCAATAGGACTGCATGATTTTTACAAATGTAGTATGGTAATCATAAGATAAGCATTTCAGAAATGATATGGAACATTTTAAGGCCAGCTTTCAAATATACCTTTTCACAATGACTAAATGAAACTGACAAGCATAGACATACATCCCCTTGCTCCAAATTAGTACTTTATGCGTGTGTTCAATACATGTGAATGTGCACTGTCGTCATGGTGAAGACCTCAGCATCAGGGGCAGAGCATGTGAGATTTCAATAAATACATTAAAGCTCCTTCATCAGTCTCATATTTAGACCTGGGCTGTCCACAGGCAAGACAGGTCTTTGTCTGTCTTCTCTTCTGTTCTGGCTGGTGCTGCTGCTTCTCCTAGATGCCTCCCACAATTTTCTGAATGGAGTCTTGTGTCAGACGTGTGGACAGAGCCACTGTACTGCCCCTGTCAGCCCTGGGCCTGGAACAATTCAGTGGCCATCCACTCTCTTCTTGGCACTGCCAAACTCTTTACACCTGGTTAGGCTGGAGCCTAGGGGACAGTAAAATAAACCAGTTATTATTTTTATGTGACTGAAATGAACACATTTGATTAGCAGGCAGGAAGGCACGCAGACACACGCAGGCAGGCACACACACACACAGACGCACACATCCACACAGATGCACGCACGCACGCATAAACACAGGCATACGCAGGCAGGCACGCACAGATTCAGGCAGACACATACAGACAACATGCACCCATGCACCCACAGACGCACACACAGACAGACGTACGCACGCAGGCAGGCATAGACGCATGCACGCACACACAAAGGTACACACGCAGGCAGGCATGCACAGACACAGGCAAGCACACACAGATGCACGCATGCATACACAGATGCACTCATGCACACACAGACGTACGCACGCAGGCACGCACAGACATAGGCAGGCACACACAGACGCACGCACGCACACACACAGAGAGGTACACAGGCAGGCAGGCACACACAGAAGCACGCACGCACGCAGGCAGGCAAGCAGGCAGGCACGCGCGGGCAGACGTAGGCGGGCCGGCACGTACAGACATACGCACTCACAGATGCACGCACGCACACACAGACGTACGCACCCAGGCAGGCAGGGACACACAGACGCATGCACACACGCACAGACGTACGCACGCAGGCACGCACACACAGTGCTTTAAGTAGATACTCGTACTTCTACTCAGAAGAAGTGCTGTGCGTGCAGGCATTAGTGTGTGTGTGTCCTAGCGTGTGTGTCCACATGTGTTTTCTGCGCGACATGTTGTGCAACCCACACATGATGACTGGAGAGAGCTGAGGGGAGATAGGAGGGAGAATAGGCCTCACACACACACACCACAGGGAGATACTCCTATCTAAACACACACACACCATCTCACAGCATACACACACATTCACACAGACACAGAGGTTGTACTCACACTCTGTTCCCTCAGCTTGTCATACAGCAGCTCCTGGCGTTTATTGGCGACATCCAGCTTTCTCTTGGTTTGCTGAAACAGAGGGAGGAGATGAGAGCAGGAAGGAGGTCAGATACTCAACTGAACAGCCACCAAACACTCTCTTCTGTGTGTGCGTGTGTCCTGGCGTGTTTGTGAGTGTAAGTGTATGTGTGCGTGCGTGCGTGCGTCTGTGTGTTCTTTCACATTCTGTGAGCCTGGGCAGAAGAAGTGGTGTGTGTGTGTGTGTGTGTGTGTGTGTGAGAGAGAGCAAGATGGGAGAAGGAAGAGAGGGGGGCAGGAGAGGTGTTGCATAGATCAAAGACTGAGGGGAAATTACATAACATTTGATTAACACTGTAGACAGACTTCAGTTGATTGTTTGAAAGTCTACTGTGGTTCTAGTATAGTATTTACAACGTTATTTGTACATTATATGTAGCCTATGTTATATTGTATATTGTAAAAGAGAGCTCGTATCAATCCCTTAGTAGTCCAGCTGTTAGTTGGTGCAATGCATTAAGCCAATAGCTCTTACCAAGCCAGTGATTCTGACGAGTTATCAACACATTACAAGTCAAATCCATGGTGTAAGGATGAGTTAACATCACAACATGAAAACCGTGCACATAAATATAAAATACAATCATGGTCATTCATTATTACGTTATTTAAACACAAGCCTGTAGCGTCAATCTCTTAGCAAGCTAGCAATGCTGAGGTATAGGTAGCTAACTCATCAACACAACATTACAACCCTGTCAGAAACGAACTGACAAGACTATTTAACGTCACGACATGAAAGCTGGACACATGACTATATAAAACGATCATGTCCATTCATTATTTGACGTGTCATTTCACGACAAGTCTACATCATTACCTAGCTAGCGATGCTAGCCAATTGGTGACACTAAATGAGTGTCAGTACCGTCCTTACAATATAAGATCATGTAACAACAGGAATACCATACACAATACCAATGATTGTTATTATGTTCATTCATTATTTAACACATGATTACTCCAAACTTGTCTAATGTGAGAGAGAAAATCCTGTCATCAACCAAACGAATTAGCAGCGAACACTAATGTTACCACAAAGCAGGAAATATATGGCGTTATAACTTAAATGAATCCTGTATTTTTACATTCCACCCAAACAACGTAGCTTACCTTAAATGCATGCACATTAGCGTGAATAAAAGTAGCGAATCTCTGGTGACTTGTCCCGTCTCCTGTCAGAAGTTTGCCTGAAGTAAAATTTCAAAGACGGCGCGTCTTTAAAAAACCTCGGAACAGCGCCAAAAAGTCGTTGTGGCCAAAATAATATTACAGCCACACTTTTTAGCAGTAACATTGGAAATGCATGGGACAGCATTTAGGTCCTTTTAGCTAAATTATCCACGGCGGCCCCGCGGGAGACCGGGGTTCAATTCCCCGACGGGGAGACGGTGGCTGTCCTTTTGTCTTTCTTCGGCCCTGGGCTGAGTCGAAGAAAGCCCAAGAGGAGAGCCAGCTGCATTGGCCGGGAATCGAAGCCGGGCCTCCCGCGTGGCAGGCGAGAATTCTACCACTGTGTTCCACTGAAAAGGAAGTGCTTTTAAATCGACTCTGTCGCAGGGCACTTGTGCGCCGTCAAGGGGAATTAGCTCAAATGGTAGAGCGCTCGCTTAGCATGCGAGAGGTAGCGGGATCGATGCCCGCATTCTCCAGTGGCTTGGGCTGTGTAAGACATCCTTTTCACCACGGCAGCAGACAACTGCTCAAGCAGCACCTTGTGCTATTTCGAGGAGTACCGCGTCTTTGGCATAGACTACTTTCTGGGCATGGCGAATGAGAAAAGTCTGCGCCCAACGTGGGGCTCGAACCCACGACCCTGAGATTAAGAGTCTCATGCTCTACCGACTGAGCTAGCCGGGCTTTTGCAGCCTGCAGGGTTGCTGTCAGTTCACGGCAGAGGGACGCAGGAGACAAACGACCAACCTCCTGTCCGTAGGTTGAACGTTGTATCCTTGAGCCCCTCCAGCACCATGCGCACTCTCTGTGGCGCAATTGGTTAGCGCGTTCGGCTGTTAACCGAAAGGTTGGTGGTTCAAGCCCACCCAGGGACGAAAGTGCCTCTTTTCTGCGAGAAGGTTACCAGCCAACAACGTGTTTCAGAGGCATGTCCTCATAGTTCTTCTACTTCAGGGCTCAATGTCTAAAAATGGCCAGTACGGGGATCGAACCCGCGACCTTGGCGTTATTAGCACCACGCTCTAACCAACTGAGCTAACCGGCCACGGTCGACAAGTCCTGCCTCTCTTTGCCACAGACATTCATAGACTACTTTCAGGTCCCCGTGTAGCAGTCGACGGGCAACTCCTTTTCTGGACTCTACGGGTCCCCTGAACAGTGAGATGACAAGCTCCTCGTTAGTATAGTGGATAGTATCCCCGCCTGTCACGCGGGAGACCGGGGTTCAATTCCCCGACGGGGAGACAGTGGCTGTCCTTTTGTCTTTCTTCGGCCCTGGGCTGAGTCGAAGAAAGCCCAAGAGGAGAGCCAGCTGCATTGGCCGGGAATCGAAGCCGGGCCTCCCGCGTGGCAGGCGAGAATTCTACCACTGAACCACCAATGCGTGCCACGGGAAAGAAGAGAAGAGAAACCGCCAGAGAGAAACCACCAAGAACCACCGAGCTGTTGCTAAAGGGGCAACAGAGAAGAATGGTCGAATATTGGAATAAGGGCTTCTACCTTGCACAAGTCGAGATCTATTCACAACGGCTGGTGGGAATCAAGGGTGTTCCACTGAAAAGGAAGTGCTTTTAAATCGACTCTGTCGCAGGGCACTTGTGCGCCGTCAAGGGGAATTAGCTCAAATGGTAGAGCGCTCGCTTAGCATGCGAGAGGTAGCGGGATCGATGCCCGCATTCTCCAGTGGCTTGGGCTGTGTAAGACATCCTTTTCACCACGGCAGCAGACAACTGCTCAAGCAGCACCTTGTGCTATTTCGAGGAGTACCGCGTCTTTGGCATAGACTACTTTCTGGGCATGGCGAATGAGAAAAGTCTGCGCCCAACGTGGGGCTCGAACCCACGACCCTGAGATTAAGAGTCTCATGCTCTACCGACTGAGCTAGCCGGGCTTTTGCAGCCTGCAGGGTTGCTGTCAGTTCACGGCAGAGGGACGCAGGAGACAAACGACCAACCTCCTGTCCGTAGGTTGAACGTTGTATCCTTGAGCCCCTCCAGCACCATGCGCAGTCTCTGTGGCGCAATTGGTTAGCGCGTTCGGCTGTTAACCGAAAGGTTGGTGGTTCAAGCCCACCCAGGGACGAAAGTGCCTCTTTTCTGCGAGAAGGTTACCAGCCAACAACGTGTTTCAGAGGAATGTCCTCATAGTTCTTCTACTTCAGGGCTCAATGTCTAAAAATGGCCAGTACGGGGATCGAACCCGCGACCTTGGCGTTATTAGCACCACGCTCTAACCAACTGAGCTAACCGGCCACGGTCGACAAGTCCTGCCTCTCTTTGCCACAGACATTCATAGACTACTTTCAGGTCCCCGTGTAGCAGTCGACGGGCAACTCCTTTTCTGGACTCTACGGGTCCCCTGAACAGTGAGATGACAAGCTCCTCGTTAGTATAGTGGATAGTATCCCCGCCTGTCACGCGGGAGACCGGGGTTCAATTCCCCGACGGGGAGACGTTGGCTGTCCTTTTGTCTTTCTTCGGCCCTGGGCTGAGTCGAAGAAAGCCCAAGAGGAGAGCCAGCTGCATTGGCCGGGAATCGAAGCCGGGCCTCCCGCGTGGCAGGCGAGAATTCTACCACTGTGTTCCACTGAAAAGGAAGTGCTTTTAAATCGACTCTGTCGCAGGGCACTTGTGCGCCGTCAAGGGGAATTAGCTCAAATGGTAGAGCGCTCGCTTAGCATGCGAGAGGTAGCGGGATCGATGCCCGCATTCTCCAGTGGCTTGGGCTGTGTAAGACATCCTTTTCACCACGGCAGCAGACAACTGCTCAAGCAGCACCTTGTGCTATTTCGAGGAGTACCGCGTCTTTGGCATAGACTACTTTCTGGGCATGGCGAATGAGAAAAGTCTGCGCCCAACGTGGGGCTCGAACCCACGACCCTGAGATTAAGAGTCTCATGCTCTACCGACTGAGCTAGCCGGGCTTTTGCAGCCTGCAGGGTTGCTGTCAGTTCACGGCAGAGGGACGCAGGAGACAAACGACCAACCTCCTGTCCGTAGGTTGAACGTTGTATCCTTGAGCCCCTCCAGCACCATGCGCAGTCTCTGTGGCGCAATTGGTTAGCGCGTTCGGCTGTTAACCGAAAGGTTGGTGGTTCAAGCCCACCCAGGGACGAAAGTGCCTCTTTTCTGCGAGAAGGTTACCAGCCAACAACGTGTTTCAGAGGCATGTCCTCATAGTTCTTCTACTTCAGGGCTCAATGTCTAAAAATGGCCAGTACGGGGATCGAACCCGCGACCTTGGCGTTATTAGCACCACGCTCTAACCAACTGAGCTAACCGGCCACGGTCGACAAGTCCTGCCTCTCTTTGCCACAGACATTCATAGACTACTTTCAGGTCCCCGTGTAGCAGTCGACGGGCAACTCCTTTTCTGGACTCTACGGGTCCCCTGAACAGTGAGATGACAAGCTCCTCGTTAGTATAGTGGATAGTATCCCCGCCTGTCACGCGGGAGACCGGGGTTCAATTCCCCGACGGGGAGACGGTGGCTGTCCTTTTGTCTTTCTTCGGCCCTGGGCTGAGTCGAAGAAAGCCCAAGAGGAGAGCCAGCTGCATTGGCCGGGAATCGAAGCCGGGCCTCCCGCGTGGCAGGCGAGAATTCTACCACTGAACCACCAATGCGTGCCACGGGAAAGAAGAGAAGAGAAACCGCCAGAGAGAAACCACCAAGAACCACCGAGCTGTTGCTAAAGGGGCAACAGAGAAGAATGGTCGAATATTGGAATAAGGGCTTCTACCTTGCACAAGTCGAGATCTATTCACAACGGCTGGTGGGAATCAAGGGTGTTCCACTGAAAAGGAAGTGCTTTTAAATCGACTCTGTCGCAGGGCACTTGTGCGCCGTCAAGGGGAATTAGCTCAAATGGTAGAGCGCTCGCTTAGCATGCGAGAGGTAGCGGGATCGATGCCCGCATTCTCCAGTGGCTTGGGCTGTGTAAGACATCCTTTTCACCACGGCAGCAGACAACTGCTCAAGCAGCACCTTGTGCTATTTCGAGGAGTACCGCGTCTTTGGCATAGACTACTTTCTGGGCATGGCGAATGAGAAAAGTCTGCGCCCAACGTGGGGCTCGAACCCACGACCCTGAGATTAAGAGTCTCATGCTCTACCGACTGAGCTAGCCGGGCTTTTGCAGCCTGCAGGGTTGCTGTCAGTTCACGGCAGAGGGACGCAGGAGACAAACGACCAACCTCCTGTCCGTAGGTTGAACGTTGTATCCTTGAGCCCCTCCAGCACCATGCGCAGTCTCTGTGGCGCAATTGGTTAGCGCGTTCGGCTGTTAACCGAAAGGTTGGTGGTTCAAGCCCACCCAGGGACGAAAGTGCCTCTTTTCTGCGAGAAGGTTACCAGCCAACAACGTGTTTCAGAGGAATGTCGTCATAGTTCTTCTACTTCAGGGCTCAATGTCTAAAAATGGCCAGTACGGGGATCGAACCCGCGACCTTGGCGTTATTAGCACCACGCTCTAACCAACTGAGCTAACCGGCCACGGTCGACAAGTCCTGCCTCTCTTTGCCACAGACATTCATAGACTACTTTCAGGTCCCCGTGTAGCAGTCGACGGGCAACTCCTTTTCTGGACTCTACGGGTCCCCTGAACAGTGAGATGACAAGCTCCTCGTTAGTATAGTGGATAGTATCCCCGCCTGTCACGCGGGAGACCGGGGTTCAATTCCCCGACGGGGAGACGGTGGCTGTCCTTTTGTCTTTCTTCGGCCCTGGGCTGAGTCGAAGAAAGCCCAAGAGGAGAGCCAGCTGCATTGGCCGGGAATCGAAGCCGGGCCTCCCGCGTGGCAGGCGAGAATTCTACCACTGTGTTCCACTGAAAAGGAAGTGCTTTTAAATCGACTCTGTCGCAGGGCACTTGTGCGCCGTCAAGGGGAATTAGCTCAAATGGTAGAGCGCTCGCTTAGCATGCGAGAGGTAGCGGGATCGATGCCCGCATTCTCCAGTGGCTTGGGCTGTGTAAGACATCCTTTTCACCACGGCAGCAGACAACTGCTCAAGCAGCACCTTGTGCTATTTCGAGGAGTACCGCGTCTTTGGCATAGACTACTTTCTGGGCATGGCGAATGAGAAAAGTCTGCGCCCAACGTGGGGCTCGAACCCACGACCCTGAGATTAAGAGTCTCATGCTCTACCGACTGAGCTAGCCGGGCTTTTGCAGCCTGCAGGGTTGCTGTCAGTTCACGGCAGAGGGACGCAGGAGACAAACGACCAACCTCCTGTCCGTAGGTTGAACGTTGTATCCTTGAGCCCCTCCAGCACCATGCGCAGTCTCTGTGGCGCAATTGGTTAGCGCGTTCGGCTGTTAACCGAAAGGTTGGTGGTTCAAGCCCACCCAGGGACGAAAGTGCCTCTTTTCTGCGAGAAGGTTACCAGCCAACAACGTGTTTCAGAGGCATGTCCTCATAGTTCTTCTACTTCAGGGCTCAATGTCTAAAAATGGCCAGTACGGGGATCGAACCCGCGACCTTGGCGTTATTAGCACCACGCTCTAACCAACTGAGCTAACCGGCCACGGTCGACAAGTCCTGCCTCTCTTTGCCACAGACATTCATAGACTACTTTCAGGTCCCCGTGTAGCAGTCGACGGGCAACTCCTTTTCTGGACTCTACGGGTCCCCTGAACAGTGAGATGACAAGCTCCTCGTTAGTATAGTGGATAGTATCCCCGCCTGTCACGCGGGAGACCGGGGTTCAATTCCCCGACGGGGAGACGGTGGCTGTCCTTTTGTCTTTCTTCGGCCCTGGGCTGAGTCGAAGAAAGCCCAAGAGGAGAGCCAGCTGCATTGGCCGGGAATCGAAGCCGGGCCTCCCGCGTGGCAGGCGAGAATTCTACCACTGAACCACCAATGCGTGCCACGGGAAAGAAGAGAAGAGAAACCGCCAGAGAGAAACCACCAAGAACCACCGAGCTGTTGCTAAAGGGGCAACAGAGAAGAATGGTCGAATATTGGAATAAGGGCTTCTACCTTGCACAAGTCGAGATCTATTCACAACGGCTGGTGGGAATCAAGGGTGTTCCACTGAAAAGGAAGTGCTTTTAAATCGACTCTGTCGCAGGGCACTTGTGCGCCGTCAAGGGGAATTAGCTCAAATGGTAGAGCGCTCGCTTAGCATGCGAGAGGTAGCGGGATCGATGCCCGCATTCTCCAGTGGCTTGGGCTGTGTAAGACATCCTTTTCACCACGGCAGCAGACAACTGCTCAAGCAGCACCTTGTGCTATTTCGAGGAGTACCGCGTCTTTGGCATAGACTACTTTCTGGGCATGGCGAATGAGAAAAGTCTGCGCCCAACGTGGGGCTCGAACCCACGACCCTGAGATTAAGAGTCTCATGCTCTACCGACTGAGCTAGCCGGGCTTTTGCAGCCTGCAGGGTTGCTGTCAGTTCACGGCAGAGGGACGCAGGAGACAAACGACCAACCTCCTGTCCGTAGGTTGAACGTTGTATCCTTGAGCCCCTCCAGCACCATGCGCAGTCTCTGTGGCGCAATTGGTTAGCGCGTTCGGCTGTTAACCGAAAGGTTGGTGGTTCAAGCCCACCCAGGGACGAAAGTGCCTCTTTTCTGCGAGAAGGTTACCAGCCAACAACGTGCTTCAGAGGCATGTCCTCATAGTTCTTCTACTTCAGGGCTCAATGTCTAAAAATGGCCAGTACGGGGATCGAACCCGCGACCTTGGCGTTATTAGCACCACGCTCTAACCAACTGAGCTAACCGGCCACGGTCGACAAGTCCTGCCTCTCTTTGCCACAGACATTCATAGACTACTTTCAGGTCCCCGTGTAGCAGTCGACGGGCAACTCCTTTTCTGGACTCTACGGGTCCCCTGAACAGTGAGATGACAAGCTCCTCGTTAGTATAGTGGATAGTATCCCCGCCTGTCACGCGGGAGACCGGGGTTCAATTCCCCGACGGGGAGACGGTGGCTGTCCTTTTGTCTTTCTTCGGCCCTGGGCTGAGTCGAAGAAAGCCCAAGAGGAGAGCCAGCTGCATTGGCCGGGAATCGATCGTGGCAGGCGAGAATTCTACCACTGAACCACCAATGCGTGCCACGGGAAAGAAGAGAAGAGAAACCGCCAGAGAGAAACCACCAAGAACCACCGAGCTGTTGCTAAAGGGGCAACAGAGAAGAATGGTCGAATATTGGAATAAGGGCTTCTACCTTGCACAAGTCGAGATCTATTCACAACGGCTGGTGGGAATCAAGGGTGTTCCACTGAAAAGGAAGTGCTTTTAAATCGACTCTGTCGCAGGGCACTTGTGCGCCGTCAAGGGGAATTAGCTCAAATGGTAGAGCGCTCGCTTAGCATGCGAGAGGTAGCGGGATCGATACCCGCATTCTCCAGTGGCTTGGGCTGTGTAAGACATCCTTTTCACCACGGCAGCAGACAACTGCTCAAGCAGCACCTTGTGCTATTTCGAGGAGTACCGCGTCTTTGGCATAGACTACTTTCTGGGCATGGCGAATGAGAAAAGTCTGCGCCCAACGTGGGGCTCGAACCCACGACCCTGAGATTAAGAGTCTCATGCTCTACCGACTGAGCTAGCCGGGCTTTTGCAGCCTGCAGGGTTGCTGTCAGTTCACGGCAGAGGGACGCAGGAGACAAACGACCAACCTCCTGTCCGTAGGTTGAACGTTGTATCCTTGAGCCCCTCCAGCACCATGCGCAGTCTCTGTGGCGCAATTGGTTAGCGCGTTCGGCTGTTAACCGAAAGGTTGGTGGTTCAAGCCCACCCAGGGACGAAAGTGCCTCTTTTCTGCGAGAAGGTTACCAGCCAACAACGTGTTTCAGAGGAATGTCGTCATAGTTCTTCTACTTCAGGGCTCAATGTCTAAAAATGGCCAGTACGGGGATCGAACCCGCGACCTTGGCGTTATTAGCACCACGCTCTAACCAACTGAGCTAACCGGCCACGGTCGACAAGTCCTGCCTCTCTTTGCCACAGACATTCATAGACTACTTTCAGGTCCCCGTGTAGCAGTCGACGGGCAACTCCTTTTCTGGACTCTACGGGTCCCCTGAACAGTGAGATGACAAGCTCCTCGTTAGTATAGTGGATAGTATCCCCGCCTGTCACGCGGGAGACCGGGGTTCAATTCCCCGACGGGGAGACGGTGGCTGTCCTTTTGTCTTTCTTCGGCCCTGGGCTGAGTCGAAGAAAGCCCAAGAGGAGAGCCAGCTGCATTGGCCGGGAATCGAAGCCGGGCCTCCCGCGTGGCAGGCGAGAATTCTACCACTGTGTTCCACTGAAAAGGAAGTGCTTTTAAATCGACTCTGTCGCAGGGCACTTGTGCGCCGTCAAGGGGAATTAGCTCAAATGGTAGAGCGCTCGCTTAGCATGCGAGAGGTAGCGGGATCGATGCCCGCATTCTCCAGTGGCTTGGGCTGTGTAAGACATCCTTTTCACCACGGCAGCAGACAACTGCTCAAGCAGCACCTTGTGCTATTTCGAGGAGTACCGCGTCTTTGGCATAGACTACTTTCTGGGCATGGCGAATGAGAAAAGTCTGCGCCCAACGTGGGGCTCGAACCCACGACCCTGAGATTAAGAGTCTCATGCTCTACCGACTGAGCTAGCCGGGCTTTTGCAGCCTGCAGGGTTGCTGTCAGTTCACGGCAGAGGGACGCAGGAGACAAACGACCAACCTCCTGTCCGTAGGTTGAACGTTGTATCCTTGAGCCCCTCCAGCACCATGCGCAGTCTCTGTGGCGCAATTGGTTAGCGCGTTCGGCTGTTAACCGAAAGGTTGGTGGTTCAAGCCCACCCAGGGACGAAAGTGCCTCTTTTCTGCGAGAAGGTTACCAGCCAACAACGTGTTTCAGAGGCATGTCCTCATAGTTCTTCTACTTCAGGGCTCAATGTCTAAAAATGGCCAGTACGGGGATCGAACCCGCGACCTTGGCGTTATTAGCACCACGCTCTAACCAACTGAGCTAACCGGCCACGGTCGACAAGTCCTGCCTCTCTTTGCCACAGACATTCATAGACTACTTTCAGGTCCCCGTGTAGCAGTCGACGGGCAACTCCTTTTCTGGACTCTACGGGTCCCCTGAACAGTGAGATGACAAGCTCCTCGTTAGTATAGTGGATAGTATCCCCGCCTGTCACGCGGGAGACCGGGGTTCAATTCCCCGACGGGGAGACGGTGGCTGTCCTTTTGTCTTTCTTCGGCCCTGGGCTGAGTCGAAGAAAGCCCAAGAGGAGAGCCAGCTGCATTGGCCGGGAATCGAAGCCGGGCCTCCCGCGTGGCAGGCGAGAATTCTACCACTGAACCACCAATGCGTGCCACGGGAAAGAAGAGAAGAGAAACCGCCAGAGAGAAACCACCAAGAACCACCGAGCTGTTGCTAAAGGGGCAACAGAGAAGAATGGTCGAATATTGGAATAAGGGCTTCTACCTTGCACAAGTCGAGATCTATTCACAACGGCTGGTGGGAATCAAGGGTGTTCCACTGAAAAGGAAGTGCTTTTAAATCGACTCTGTCGCAGGGCACTTGTGCGCCGTCAAGGGGAATTAGCTCAAATGGTAGAGCGCTCGCTTAGCATGCGAGAGGTAGCGGGATCGATGCCCGCATTCTCCAGTGGCTTGGGCTGTGTAAGACATCCTTTTCACCACGGCAGCAGACAACTGCTCAAGCAGCACCTTGTGCTATTTCGAGGAGTACCGCGTCTTTGGCATAGACTACTTTCTGGGCATGGCGAATGAGAAAAGTCTGCGCCCAACGTGGGGCTCGAACCCACGACCCTGAGATTAAGAGTCTCATGCTCTACCGACTGAGCTAGCCGGGCTTTTGCAGCCTGCAGGGTTGCTGTCAGTTCACGGCAGAGGGACGCAGGAGACAAACGACCAACCTCCTGTCCGTAGGTTGAACGTTGTATCCTTGAGCCCCTCCAGCACCATGCGCAGTCTCTGTGGCGCAATTGGTTAGCGCGTTCGGCTGTTAACCGAAAGGTTGGTGGTTCAAGCCCACCCAGGGACGAAAGTGCCTCTTTTCTGCGAGAAGGTTACCAGCCAACAACGTGCTTCAGAGGCATGTCCTCATAGTTCTTCTACTTCAGGGCTCAATGTCTAAAAATGGCCAGTACGGGGATCGAACCCGCGACCTTGGCGTTATTAGCACCACGCTCTAACCAACTGAGCTAACCGGCCACGGTCGACAAGTCCTGCCTCTCTTTGCCACAGACATTCATAGACTACTTTCAGGTCCCCGTGTAGCAGTCGACGGGCAACTCCTTTTCTGGACTCTACGGGTCCCCTGAACAGTGAGATGACAAGCTCCTCGTTAGTATAGTGGATAGTATCCCCGCCTGTCACGCGGGAGACCGGGGTTCAATTCCCCGACGGGGAGACGGTGGCTGTCCTTTTGTCTTTCTTCGGCCCTGGGCTGAGTCGAAGAAAGCCCAAGAGGAGAGCCAGCTGCATTGGCCGGGAATCGATCGTGGCAGGCGAGAATTCTACCACTGAACCACCAATGCGTGCCACGGGAAAGAAGAGAAGAGAAACCGCCAGAGAGAAACCACCAAGAACCACCGAGCTGTTGCTAAAGGGGCAACAGAGAAGAATGGTCGAATATTGGAATAAGGGCTTCTACCTTGCACAAGTCGAGATCTATTCACAACGGCTGGTGGGAATCAAGGGTGTTCCACTGAAAAGGAAGTGCTTTTAAATCGACTCTGTCGCAGGGCACTTGTGCGCCGTCAAGGGGAATTAGCTCAAATGGTAGAGCGCTCGCTTAGCATGCGAGAGGTAGCGGGATCGATACCCGCATTCTCCAGTGGCTTGGGCTGTGTAAGACATCCTTTTCACCACGGCAGCAGACAACTGCTCAAGCAGCACCTTGTGCTATTTCGAGGAGTACCGCGTCTTTGGCATAGACTACTTTCTGGGCATGGCGAATGAGAAAAGTCTGCGCCCAACGTGGGGCTCGAACCCACGACCCTGAGATTAAGAGTCTCATGCTCTACCGACTGAGCTAGCCGGGCTTTTGCAGCCTGCAGGGTTGCTGTCAGTTCACGGCAGAGGGACGCAGGAGACAAACGACCAACCTCCTGTCCGTAGGTTGAACGTTGTATCCTTGAGCCCCTCCAGCACCATGCTCAGTCTCTGTGGCGCAATTGGTTAGCGCGTTCGGCTGTTAACCGAAAGGTTGGTGGTTCAAGCCCACCCAGGGACGAAAGTGCCTCTTTTCTGCGAGAAGGTTACCAGCCAACAACGTGTTTCAGAGGAATGTCCTCATAGTTCTTCTACTTCAGGGCTCAATGTCTAAAAATGGCCAGTACGGGGATCGAACCCGCGACCTTGGCGTTATTAGCACCACGCTCTAACCAACTGAGCTAACCGGCCACGGTCGACAAGTCCTGCCTCTCTTTGCCACAGACATTCATAGACTACTTTCAGGTCCCCGTGTAGCAGTCGACGGGCAACTCCTTTTCTGGACTCTACGGGTCCCCTGAACAGTGAGATGACAAGCTCCTCGTTAGTATAGTGGATAGTATCCCCGCCTGTCACGCGGGAGACCGGGGTTCAATTCCCCGACGGGGAGACGGTGGCTGTCCTTTTGTCTTTCTTCGGCCCTGGGCTGAGTCGAAGAAAGCCCAAGAGGAGAGCCAGCTGCATTGGCCGGGAATCGAAGCCGGGCCTCCCGCGTGGCAGGCGAGAATTCTACCACTGAACCACCAATGCGTGCCACGGGAAAGAAGAGAAGAGAAACCGCCAGAGAGAAACCACCAAGAACCACCGAGCTGTTGCTAAAGGGGCAACAGAGAAGAATGGTCGAATATTGGAATAAGGGCTTCTACCTTGCACAAGTCGAGATCTATTCACAACGGCTGGTGGGAATCAAGGGTGTTCCACTGAAAAGGAAGTGCTTTTAAATCGACTCTGTCGCAGGGCACTTGTGCGCCGTCAAGGGGAATTAGCTCAAATGGTAGAGCGCTCGCTTAGCATGCGAGAGGTAGCGGGATCGATGCCCGCATTCTCCAGTGGCTTGGGCTGTGTAAGACATCCTTTTCACCACGGCAGCAGACAACTGCTCAAGCAGCACCTTGTGCTATTTCGAGGAGTACCGCGTCTTTGGCATAGACTACTTTCTGGGCATGGCGAATGAGAAAAGTCTGCGCCCAACGTGGGGCTCGAACCCACGACCCTGAGATTAAGAGTCTCATGCTCTACCGACTGAGCTAGCCGGGCTTTTGCAGCCTGCAGGGTTGCTGTCAGTTCACGGCAGAGGGACGCAGGAGACAAACGACCAACCTCCTGTCCGTAGGTTGAACGTTGTATCCTTGAGCCCCTCCAGCACCATGCGCAGTCTCTGTGGCGCAATTGGTTAGCGCGTTCGGCTGTTAACCGAAAGGTTGGTGGTTCAAGCCCACCCAGGGACGAAAGTGCCTCTTTTCTGCGAGAAGGTTACCAGCCAACAACGTGCTTCAGAGGCATGTCCTCATAGTTCTTCTACTTCAGGGCTCAATGTCTAAAAATGGCCAGTACGGGGATCGAACCCGCGACCTTGGCGTTATTAGCACCACGCTCTAACCAACTGAGCTAACCGGCCACGGTCGACAAGTCCTGCCTCTCTTTGCCACAGACATTCATAGACTACTTTCAGGTCCCCGTGTAGCAGTCGACGGGCAACTCCTTTTCTGGACTCTACGGGTCCCCTGAACAGTGAGATGACAAGCTCCTCGTTAGTATAGTGGATAGTATCCCCGCCTGTCACGCGGGAGACCGGGGTTCAATTCCCCGACGGGGAGACGGTGGCTGTCCTTTTGTCTTTCTTCGGCCCTGGGCTGAGTCGAAGAAAGCCCAAGAGGAGAGCCAGCTGCATTGGCCGGGAATCGATCGTGGCAGGCGAGAATTCTACCACTGAACCACCAATGCGTGCCACGGGAAAGAAGAGAAGAGAAACCGCCAGAGAGAAACCACCAAGAACCACCGAGCTGTTGCTAAAGGGGCAACAGAGAAGAATGGTCGAATATTGGAATAAGGGCTTCTACCTTGCACAAGTCGAGATCTATTCACAACGGCTGGTGGGAATCAAGGGTGTTCCACTGAAAAGGAAGTGCTTTTAAATCGACTCTGTCGCAGGGCACTTGTGCGCCGTCAAGGGGAATTAGCTCAAATGGTAGAGCGCTCGCTTAGCATGCGAGAGGTAGCGGGATCGATACCCGCATTCTCCAGTGGCTTGGGCTGTGTAAGACATCCTTTTCACCACGGCAGCAGACAACTGCTCAAGCAGCACCTTGTGCTATTTCGAGGAGTACCGCGTCTTTGGCATAGACTACTTTCTGGGCATGGCGAATGAGAAAAGTCTGCGCCCAACGTGGGGCTCGAACCCACGACCCTGAGATTAAGAGTCTCATGCTCTACCGACTGAGCTAGCCGGGCTTTTGCAGCCTGCAGGGTTGCTGTCAGTTCACGGCAGAGGGACGCAGGAGACAAACGACCAACCTCCTGTCCGTAGGTTGAACGTTGTATCCTTGAGCCCCTCCAGCACCATGCTCAGTCTCTGTGGCGCAATTGGTTAGCGCGTTCGGCTGTTAACCGAAAGGTTGGTGGTTCAAGCCCACCCAGGGACGAAAGTGCCTCTTTTCTGCGAGAAGGTTACCAGCCAACAACGTGTTTCAGAGGAATGTCCTCATAGTTCTTCTACTTCAGGGCTCAATGTCTAAAAATGGCCAGTACGGGGATCGAACCCGCGACCTTGGCGTTATTAGCACCACGCTCTAACCAACTGAGCTAACCGGCCACGGTCGACAAGTCCTGCCTCTCTTTGCCACAGACATTCATAGACTACTTTCAGGTCCCCGTGTAGCAGTCGACGGGCAACTCCTTTTCTGGACTCTACGGGTCCCCTGAACAGTGAGATGACAAGCTCCTCGTTAGTATAGTGGATAGTATCCCCGCCTGTCACGCGGGAGACCGGGGTTCAATTCCCCGACGGGGAGACGGTGGCTGTCCTTTTGTCTTTCTTCGGCCCTGGGCTGAGTCGAAGAAAGCCCAAGAGGAGAGCCAGCTGCATTGGCCGGGAATCGATCGTGGCAGGCGAGAATTCTACCACTGAACCACCAATGCGTGCCACGGGAAAGAAGAGAAGAGAAACCGCCAGAGAGAAACCACCAAGAACCACCGAGCTGTTGCTAAAGGGGCAACAGAGAAGAATGGTCGAATATTGGAATAAGGGCTTCTACCTTGCACAAGTCGAGATCTATTCACAACGGCTGGTGGGAATCAAGGGTGTTCCACTGAAAAGGAAGTGCTTTTAAATCGACTCTGTCGCAGGGCACTTGTGCGCCGTCAAGGGGAATTAGCTCAAATGGTAGAGCGCTCGCTTAGCATGCGAGAGGTAGCGGGATCGATACCCGCATTCTCCAGTGGCTTGGGCTGTGTAAGACATCCTTTTCACCACGGCAGCAGACAACTGCTCAAGCAGCACCTTGTGCTATTTCGAGGAGTACCGCGTCTTTGGCATAGACTACTTTCTGGGCATGGCGAATGAGAAAAGTCTGCGCCCAACGTGGGGCTCGAACCCACGACCCTGAGATTAAGAGTCTCATGCTCTACCGACTGAGCTAGCCGGGCTTTTGCAGCCTGCAGGGTTGCTGTCAGTTCACGGCAGAGGGACGCAGGAGACAAACGACCAACCTCCTGTCCGTAGGTTGAACGTTGTATCCTTGAGCCCCTCCAGCACCATGCTCAGTCTCTGTGGCGCAATTGGTTAGCGCGTTCGGCTGTTAACCGAAAGGTTGGTGGTTCAAGCCCACCCAGGGACGAAAGTGCCTCTTTTCTGCGAGAAGGTTACCAGCCAACAACGTGTTTCAGAGGAATGTCCTCATAGTTCTTCTACTTCAGGGCTCAATGTCTAAAAATGGCCAGTACGGGGATCGAACCCGCGACCTTGGCGTTATTAGCACCACGCTCTAACCAACTGAGCTAACCGGCCACGGTCGACAAGTCCTGCCTCTCTTTGCCACAGACATTCATAGACTACTTTCAGGTCCCCGTGTAGCAGTCGACGGGCAACTCCTTTTCTGGACTCTACGGGTCCCCTGAACAGTGAGATGACAAGCTCCTCGTTAGTATAGTGGATAGTATCCCCGCCTGTCACGCGGGAGACCGGGGTTCAATTCCCCGATGGGGAGACGGTGGCTGTCCTTTTGTCTTTCTTCGGCCCTGGGCTGAGTCGAAGAAAGCCCAAGAGGAGAGCCAGCTGCATTGGCCGGGAATCGAAGCCGGGCCTCCCGCGTGGCAGGCGAGAATTCTACCACTGTGTTCCACTGAAAAGGAAGTGCTTTTAAATCGACTCTGTCGCAGGGCACTTGTGCGCCGTCAAGGGGAATTAGCTCAAATGGTAGAGCGCTCGCTTAGCATGCGAGAGGTAGCGGGATCGATGCCCGCATTCTCCAGTGGCTTGGGCTGTGTAAGACATCCTTTTCACCACGGCAGCAGACAACTGCTCAAGCAGCACCTTGTGCTATTTCGAGGAGTACCGCGTCTTTGGCATAGACTACTTTCTGGGCATGGCGAATGAGAAAAGTCTGCGCCCAACGTGGGGCTCGAACCCACGACCCTGAGATTAAGAGTCTCATGCTCTACCGACTGAGCTAGCCGGGCTTTTGCAGCCTGCAGGGTTGCTGTCAGTTCACGGCAGAGGGACGCAGGAGACAAACGACCAACCTCCTGTCCGTAGGTTGAACGTTGTATCCTTGAGCCCCTCCAGCACCATGCGCAGTCTCTGTGGCGCAATTGGTTAGCGCGTTCGGCTGTTAACCGAAAGGTTGGTGGTTCAAGCCCACCCAGGGACGAAAGTGCCTCTTTTCTGCGAGAAGGTTACCAGCCAACAACGTGTTTCAGAGGCATGTCCTCATAGTTCTTCTACTTCAGGGCTCAATGTCTAAAAATGGCCAGTACGGGGATCGAACCCGCGACCTTGGCGTTATTAGCACCACGCTCTAACCAACTGAGCTAACCGGCCACGGTCGACAAGTCCTGCCTCTCTTTGCCACAGACATTCATAGACTACTTTCAGGTCCCCGTGTAGCAGTCGACGGGCAACTCCTTTTCTGGACTCTACGGGTCCCCTGAACAGTGAGATGACAAGCTCCTCGTTAGTATAGTGGATAGTATCCCCGCCTGTCACGCGGGAGACCGGGGTTCAATTCCCCGACGGGGAGACGGTGGCTGTCCTTTTGTCTTTCTTCGGCCCTGGGCTGAGTCGAAGAAAGCCCAAGAGGAGAGCCAGCTGCATTGGCCGGGAATCGAAGCCGGGCCTCCCGCGTGGCAGGCGAGAATTCTACCACTGTGTTCCACTGAAAAGGAAGTGCTTTTAAATCGACTCTGTCGCAGGGCACTTGTGCGCCGTCAAGGGGAATTAGCTCAAATGGTAGAGCGCTCGCTTAGCATGCGAGAGGTAGCGGTATCGATGCCCGCATTCTCCAGTGGCTTGGGCTGTGTAAGACATCTTTTTCACCACGGCAGCAGACAACTGCTCAAGCAGCACCTTGTGCTATTTCGAGGAGTACCGCGTCTTTGGCATAGACTACTTTCTGGGCATGGCGAATGAGAAAAGTCTGCGCCCAACGTGGGGCTCGAACCCACGACCCTGAGATTAAGAGTCTCATGCTCTACCGACTGAGCTAGCCGGGCTTTTGCAGCCTGCAGGGTTGCTGTCAGTTCACGGCAGAGGGACGCAGGAGACAAACGACCAACCTCCTGTCCGTAGGTTGAACGTTGTATCCTTGAGCCCCTCCAGCACCATGCGCAGTCTCTATGGCGCAATTGGTTAGCGCGTTCGGCTGTTAACCGAAAGGTTGGTGGTTCAAGCCCACCCAGGGACGAAAGTGCCTCTTTTCTGCGAGAAGGTTACCAGCCAACAACGTGTTTCAGAGGCATGTCCTCATAGTTCTTCTACTTCAGGGCTCAATGTCTAAAAATGGCCAGTACGGGGATCGAACCCGCGACCTTGGCGTTATTAGCACCACGCTCTAACCAACTGAGCTAACCGGCCACGGTCGACAAGTCCTGCCTCTCTTTGCCACAGACATTCATAGACTACTTTCAGGTCCCCGTGTAGCAGTCGACGGGCAACTCCTTTTCTGGACTCTACGGGTCCCCTGAACAGTGAGATGACAAGCTCCTCGTTAGTATAGTGGATAGTATCCCCGCCTGTCACGCGGGAGACCGGGGTTCAATTCCCCGACGGGGAGACGGTGGCTGTCCTTTTGTCTTTCTTCGGCCCTGGGCTGAGTCGAAGAAAGCCCAAGAGGAGAGCCAGCTGCATTGGCCGGGAATCGAAGCCGGGCCTCCCGCGTGGCAGGCGAGAATTCTACCACTGTGTTCCACTGAAAAGGAAGTGCTTTTAAATCGACTCTGTCGCAGGGCACTTGTGCGCCGTCAAGGGGAATTAGCTCAAATGGTAGAGCGCTCGCTTAGCATGCGAGAGGTAGCGGTATCGATGCCCGCATTCTCCAGTGGCTTGGGCTGTGTAAGACATCTTTTTCACCACGGCAGCAGACAACTGCTCAAGCAGCACCTTGTGCTATTTCGAGGAGTACCGCGTCTTTGGCATAGACTACTTTCTGGGCATGGCGAATGAGAAAAGTCTGCGCCCAACGTGGGGCTCGAACCCACGACCCTGAGATTAAGAGTCTCATGCTCTACCGACTGAGCTAGCCGGGCTTTTGCAGCCTGCAGGGTTGCTGTCAGTTCACGGCAGAGGGACGCAGGAGACAAACGACCAACCTCCTGTCCGTAGGTTGAACGTTGTATCCTTGAGCCCCTCCAGCACCATGCGCAGTCTCTGTGGCGCAATTGGTTAGCGCGTTCGGCTGTTAACCGAAAGGTTGGTGGTTCAAGCCCACCCAGGGACGAAAGTGCCTCTTTTCTGCGAGAAGGTTACCAGCCAACAACGTGTTTCAGAGGCATGTCCTCATAGTTCTTCTACTTCAGGGCTCAATGTCTAAAAATGGCCAGTACGGGGATCGAACCCGCGACCTTGGCGTTATTAGCACCACGCTCTAACCAACTGAGCTAACCGGCCACGGTCGACAAGTCCTGCCTCTCTTTGCCACAGACATTCATAGACTACTTTCAGGTCCCCGTGTAGCAGTCGACGGGCAACTCCTTTTCTGGACTCTACGGGTCCCCTGAACAGTGAGATGACAAGCTCCTCGTTAGTATAGTGGATAGTATCCCCGCCTGTCACGCGGGAGACCGGGGTTCAATTCCCCGACGGGGAGACGGTGGCTGTCCTTTTGTCTTTCTTCGGCCCTGGGCTGAGTCGAAGAAAGCCCAAGAGGAGAGCCAGCTGCATTGGCCGGGAATCGAAGCCGGGCCTCCCGCGTGGCAGGCGAGAATTCTACCACTGAACCACCAATGCGTGCCACGGGAAAGAAGAGAAGAGAAACCGCCAGAGAGAAACCACCAAGAACCACCGAGCTGTTGCTAAAGGGGCAACAGAGAAGAATGGTCGAATATTGGAATAAGGGCTTCTACCTTGCACAAGTCGAGATCTATTCACAACGGCTGGTGGGAATCAAGGGTGTTCCACTGAAAAGGAAGTGCTTTTAAATCGACTCTGTCGCAGGGCACTTGTGCGCCGTCAAGGGGAATTAGCTCAAATGGTAGAGCGCTCGCTTAGCATGCGAGAGGTAGCGGGATCGATGCCCGCATTCTCCAGTGGCTTGGGCTGTGTAAGACATCCTTTTCACCACGGCAGCAGACAACTGCTCAAGCAGCACCTTGTGCTATTTCGAGGAGTACCGCGTCTTTGGCATAGACTACTTTCTGGGCATGGCGAATGAGAAAAGTCTGCGCCCAACGTGGGGCTCGAACCCACGACCCTGAGATTAAGAGTCTCATGCTCTACCGACTGAGCTAGCCGGGCTTTTGCAGCCTGCAGGGTTGCTGTCAGTTCACGGCAGAGGGACGCAGGAGACAAACGACCAACCTCCTGTCCGTAGGTTGAACGTTGTATCCTTGAGCCCCTCCAGCACCATGCGCAGTCTCTGTGGCGCAATTGGTTAGCGCGTTCGGCTGTTAACCGAAAGGTTGGTGGTTCAAGCCCACCCAGGGACGAAAGTGCCTCTTTTCTGCGAGAAGGTTACCAGCCAACAACGTGCTTCAGAGGCATGTCCTCATAGTTCTTCTACTTCAGGGCTCAATGTCTAAAAATGGCCAGTACGGGGATCGAACCCGCGACCTTGGCGTTATTAGCACCACGCTCTAACCAACTGAGCTAACCGGCCACGGTCGACAAGTCCTGCCTCTCTTTGCCACAGACATTCATAGACTACTTTCAGGTCCCCGTGTAGCAGTCGACGGGCAACTCCTTTTCTGGACTCTACGGGTCCCCTGAACAGTGAGATGACAAGCTCCTCGTTAGTATAGTGGATAGTATCCCCGCCTGTCACGCGGGAGACCGGGGTTCAATTCCCCGACGGGGAGACGGTGGCTGTCCTTTTGTCTTTCTTCGGCCCTGGGCTGAGTCGAAGAAAGCCCAAGAGGAGAGCCAGCTGCATTGGCCGGGAATCGATCGTGGCAGGCGAGAATTCTACCACTGAACCACCAATGCGTGCCACGGGAAAGAAGAGAAGAGAAACCGCCAGAGAGAAACCACCAAGAACCACCGAGCTGTTGCTAAAGGGGCAACAGAGAAGAATGGTCGAATATTGGAATAAGGGCTTCTACCTTGCACAAGTCGAGATCTATTCACAACGGCTGGTGGGAATCAAGGGTGTTCCACTGAAAAGGAAGTGCTTTTAAATCGACTCTGTCGCAGGGCACTTGTGCGCCGTCAAGGGGAATTAGCTCAAATGGTAGAGCGCTCGCTTAGCATGCGAGAGGTAGCGGGATCGATGCCCGCATTCTCCAGTGGCTTGGGCTGTGTAAGACATCCTTTTCACCACGGCAGCAGACAACTGCTCAAGCAGCACCTTGTGCTATTTCGAGGAGTACCGCGTCTTTGGCATAGACTACTTTCTGGGCATGGCGAATGAGAAAAGTCTGCGCCCAACGTGGGGCTCGAACCCACGACCCTGAGATTAAGAGTCTCATGCTCTACCGACTGAGCTAGCCGGGCTTTTGCAGCCTGCAGGGTTGCTGTCAGTTCACGGCAGAGGGACGCAGGAGACAAACGACCAACCTCCTGTCCGTAGGTTGAACGTTGTATCCTTGAGCCCCTCCAGCACCATGCTCAGTCTCTGTGGCGCAATTGGTTAGCGCGTTCGGCTGTTAACCGAAAGGTTGGTGGTTCAAGCCCACCCAGGGACGAAAGTGCCTCTTTTCTGCGAGAAGGTTACCAGCCAACAACGTGTTTCAGAGGAATGTCCTCATAGTTCTTCTACTTCAGGGCTCAATGTCTAAAAATGGCCAGTACGGGGATCGAACCCGCGACCTTGGCGTTATTAGCACCACGCTCTAACCAACTGAGCTAACCGGCCACGGTCGACAAGTCCTGCCTCTCTTTGCCACAGACATTCATAGACTACTTTCAGGTCCCCGTGTAGCAGTCGACGGGCAACTCCTTTTCTGGACTCTACGGGTCCCCTGAACAGTGAGATGACAAGCTCCTCGTTAGTATAGTGGATAGTATCCCCGCCTGTCACGCGGGAGACCGGGGTTCAATTCCCCGACGGGGAGACGGTGGCTGTCCTTTTGTCTTTCTTCGGCCCTGGGCTGAGTCGAAGAAAGCCCAAGAGGAGAGCCAGCTGCATTGGCCGGGAATCGAAGCCAGGCCTCCCGCGTGGCAGGCGAGAATTCTACCACTGTGTTCCACTGAAAAGGAAGTGCTTTTAAATCGACTCTGTCGCAGGGCACTTGTGCGCCGTCAAGGGGAATTAGCTCAAATGGTAGAGCGCTCGCTTAGCATGCGAGAGGTAGCGGTATCGATGCCCGCATTCTCCAGTGGCTTGGGCTGTGTAAGACATCTTTTTCACCACGGCAGCAGACAACTGCTCAAGCAGCACCTTGTGCTATTTCGAGGAGTACCGCGTCTTTGGCATAGACTACTTTCTGGGCATGGCGAATGAGAAAAGTCTGCGCCCAACGTGGGGCTCGAACCCACGACCCTGAGATTAAGAGTCTCATGCTCTACCGACTGAGCTAGCCGGGCTTTTGCAGCCTGCAGGGTTGCTGTCAGTTCACGGCAGAGGGACGCAGGAGACAAACGACCAACCTCCTGTCCGTAGGTTGAACGTTGTATCCTTGAGCCCCTCCAGCACCATGCGCAGTCTCTGTGGCGCAATTGGTTAGCGCGTTCGGCTGTTAACCGAAAGGTTGGTGGTTCAAGCCCACCCAGGGACGAAAGTGCCTCTTTTCTGCGAGAAGGTTACCAGCCAACAACGTGTTTCAGAGGAATGTCCTCATAGTTCTTCTACTTCAGGGCTCAATGTCTAAAAATGGCCAGTACGGGGATCGAACCCGCGACCTTGGCGTTATTAGCACCACGCTCTAACCAACTGAGCTAACCGGCCACGGTCGACAAGTCCTGCCTCTCTTTGCCACAGACATTCATAGACTACTTTCAGGTCCCCGTGTAGCAGTCGACGGGCAACTCCTTTTCTGGACTCTACGGGTCCCCTGAACAGTGAGATGACAAGCTCCTCGTTAGTATAGTGGATAGTATCCCCGCCTGTCACGCGGGAGACCGGGGTTCAATTCCCCGACGGGGAGACGGTGGCTGTCCTTTTGTCTTTCTTCGGCCCTGGGCTGAGTCGAAGAAAGCCCAAGAGGAGAGCCAGCTGCATTGGCCGGGAATCGAAGCCGGGCCTCCCGCGTGGCAGGCGAGAATTCTACCACTGTGTTCCACTGAAAAGGAAGTGCTTTTAAATCGACTCTGTCGCAGGGCACTTGTGCGCCGTCAAGGGGAATTAGCTCAAATGGTAGAGCGCTCGCTTAGCATGCGAGAGGTAGCGGTATCGATGCCCGCATTCTCCAGTGGCTTGGGCTGTGTAAGACATCTTTTTCACCACGGCAGCAGACAACTGCTCAAGCAGCACCTTGTGCTATTTCGAGGAGTACCGCGTCTTTGGCATAGACTACTTTCTGGGCATGGCGAATGAGAAAAGTCTGCGCCCAACGTGGGGCTCGAACCCACGACCCTGAGATTAAGAGTCTCATGCTCTACCGACTGAGCTAGCCGGGCTTTTGCAGCCTGCAGGGTTGCTGTCAGTTCACGGCAGAGGGACGCAGGAGACAAACGACCAACCTCCTGTCCGTAGGTTGAACGTTGTATCCTTGAGCCCCTCCAGCACCATGCGCAGTCTCTGTGGCGCAATTGGTTAGCGCGTTCGGCTGTTAACCGAAAGGTTGGTGGTTCAAGCCCACCCAGGGACGAAAGTGCCTCTTTTCTGCGAGAAGGTTACCAGCCAACAACGTGTTTCAGAGGCATGTCCTCATAGTTCTTCTACTTCAGGGCTCAATGTCTAAAAATGGCCAGTACGGGGATCGAACCCGCGACCTTGGCGTTATTAGCACCACGCTCTAACCAACTGAGCTAACCGGCCACGGTCGACAAGTCCTGCCTCTCTTTGCCACAGACATTCATAGACTACTTTCAGGTCCCCGTGTAGCAGTCGACGGGCAACTCCTTTTCTGGACTCTACGGGTCCCCTGAACAGTGAGATGACAAGCTCCTCGTTAGTATAGTGGATAGTATCCCCGCCTGTCACGCGGGAGACCGGGGTTCAATTCCCCGACGGGGAGACGGTGGCTGTCCTTTTGTCTTTCTTCGGCCCTGGGCTGAGTCGAAGAAAGCCCAAGAGGAGAGCCAGCTGCATTGGCCGGGAATCGAAGCCGGGCCTCCCGCGTGGCAGGCGAGAATTCTACCACTGAACCACCAATGCGTGCCACGGGAAAGAAGAGAAGAGAAACCGCCAGAGAGAAACCACCAAGAACCACCGAGCTGTTGCTAAAGGGGCAACAGAGAAGAATGGTCGAATATTGGAATAAGGGCTTCTACCTTGCACAAGTCGAGATCTATTCACAACGGCTGGTGGGAATCAAGGGTGTTCCACTGAAAAGGAAGTGCTTTTAAATCGACTCTGTCGCAGGGCACTTGTGCGCCGTCAAGGGGAATTAGCTCAAATGGTAGAGCGCTCGCTTAGCATGCGAGAGGTAGCGGGATCGATGCCCGCATTCTCCAGTGGCTTGGGCTGTGTAAGACATCCTTTTCACCACGGCAGCAGACAACTGCTCAAGCAGCACCTTGTGCTATTTCGAGGAGTACCGCGTCTTTGGCATAGACTACTTTCTGGGCATGGCGAATGAGAAAAGTCTGCGCCCAACGTGGGGCTCGAACCCACGACCCTGAGATTAAGAGTCTCATGCTCTACCGACTGAGCTAGCCGGGCTTTTGCAGCCTGCAGGGTTGCTGTCAGTTCACGGCAGAGGGACGCAGGAGACAAACGACCAACCTCCTGTCCGTAGGTTGAACGTTGTATCCTTGAGCCCCTCCAGCACCATGCGCAGTCTCTGTGGCGCAATTGGTTAGCGCGTTCGGCTGTTAACCGAAAGGTTGGTGGTTCAAGCCCACCCAGGGACGAAAGTGCCTCTTTTCTGCGAGAAGGTTACCAGCCAACAACGTGCTTCAGAGGCATGTCCTCATAGTTCTTCTACTTCAGGGCTCAATGTCTAAAAATGGCCAGTACGGGGATCGAACCCGCGACCTTGGCGTTATTAGCACCACGCTCTAACCAACTGAGCTAACCGGCCACGGTCGACAAGTCCTGCCTCTCTTTGCCACAGACATTCATAGACTACTTTCAGGTCCCCGTGTAGCAGTCGACGGGCAACTCCTTTTCTGGACTCTACGGGTCCCCTGAACAGTGAGATGACAAGCTCCTCGTTAGTATAGTGGATAGTATCCCCGCCTGTCACGCGGGAGACCGGGGTTCAATTCCCCGACGGGGAGACGGTGGCTGTCCTTTTGTCTTTCTTCGGCCCTGGGCTGAGTCGAAGAAAGCCCAAGAGGAGAGCCAGCTGCATTGGCCGGGAATCGATCGTGGCAGGCGAGAATTCTACCACTGAACCACCAATGCGTGCCACGGGAAAGAAGAGAAGAGAAACCGCCAGAGAGAAACCACCAAGAACCACCGAGCTGTTGCTAAAGGGGCAACAGAGAAGAATGGTCGAATATTGGAATAAGGGCTTCTACCTTGCACAAGTCGAGATCTATTCACAACGGCTGGTGGGAATCAAGGGTGTTCCACTGAAAAGGAAGTGCTTTTAAATCGACTCTGTCGCAGGGCACTTGTGCGCCGTCAAGGGGAATTAGCTCAAATGGTAGAGCGCTCGCTTAGCATGCGAGAGGTAGCGGGATCGATGCCCGCATTCTCCAGTGGCTTGGGCTGTGTAAGACATCCTTTTCACCACGGCAGCAGACAACTGCTCAAGCAGCACCTTGTGCTATTTCGAGGAGTACCGCGTCTTTGGCATAGACTACTTTCTGGGCATGGCGAATGAGAAAAGTCTGCGCCCAACGTGGGGCTCGAACCCACGACCCTGAGATTAAGAGTCTCATGCTCTACCGACTGAGCTAGCCGGGCTTTTGCAGCCTGCAGGGTTGCTGTCAGTTCACGGCAGAGGGACGCAGGAGACAAACGACCAACCTCCTGTCCGTAGGTTGAACGTTGTATCCTTGAGCCCCTCCAGCACCATGCTCAGTCTCTGTGGCGCAATTGGTTAGCGCGTTCGGCTGTTAACCGAAAGGTTGGTGGTTCAAGCCCACCCAGGGACGAAAGTGCCTCTTTTCTGCGAGAAGGTTACCAGCCAACAACGTGTTTCAGAGGAATGTCCTCATAGTTCTTCTACTTCAGGGCTCAATGTCTAAAAATGGCCAGTACGGGGATCGAACCCGCGACCTTGGCGTTATTAGCACCACGCTCTAACCAACTGAGCTAACCGGCCACGGTCGACAAGTCCTGCCTCTCTTTGCCACAGACATTCATAGACTACTTTCAGGTCCCCGTGTAGCAGTCGACGGGCAACTCCTTTTCTGGACTCTACGGGTCCCCTGAACAGTGAGATGACAAGCTCCTCGTTAGTATAGTGGATAGTATCCCCGCCTGTCACGCGGGAGACCGGGGTTCAATTCCCCGACGGGGAGACGGTGGCTGTCCTTTTGTCTTTCTTCGGCCCTGGGCTGAGTCGAAGAAAGCCCAAGAGGAGAGCCAGCTGCATTGGCCGGGAATCGAAGCCGGGCCTCCCGCGTGGCAGGCGAGAATTCTACCACTGTGTTCCACTGAAAAGGAAGTGCTTTTAAATCGACTCTGTCGCAGGGCACTTGTGCGCCGTCAAGGGGAATTAGCTCAAATGGTAGAGCGCTCGCTTAGCATGCGAGAGGTAGCGGTATCGATGCCCGCATTCTCCAGTGGCTTGGGCTGTGTAAGACATCTTTTTCACCACGGCAGCAGACAACTGCTCAAGCAGCACCTTGTGCTATTTCGAGGAGTACCGCGTCTTTGGCATAGACTACTTTCTGGGCATGGCGAATGAGAAAAGTCTGCGCCCAACGTGGGGCTCGAACCCACGACCCTGAGATTAAGAGTCTCATGCTCTACCGACTGAGCTAGCCGGGCTTTTGCAGCCTGCAGGGTTGCTGTCAGTTCACGGCAGAGGGACGCAGGAGACAAACGACCAACCTCCTGTCCGTAGGTTGAACGTTGTATCCTTGAGCCCCTCCAGCACCATGCGCAGTCTCTGTGGCGCAATTGGTTAGCGCGTTCGGCTGTTAACCGAAAGGTTGGTGGTTCAAGCCCACCCAGGGACGAAAGTGCCTCTTTTCTGCGAGAAGGTTACCAGCCAACAACGTGTTTCAGAGGAATGTCCTCATAGTTCTTCTACTTCAGGGCTCAATGTCTAAAAATGGCCAGTACGGGGATCGAACCCGCGACCTTGGCGTTATTAGCACCACGCTCTAACCAACTGAGCTAACCGGCCACGGTCGACAAGTCCTGCCTCTCTTTGCCACAGACATTCATAGACTACTTTCAGGTCCCCGTGTAGCAGTCGACGGGCAACTCCTTTTCTGGACTCTACGGGTCCCCTGAACAGTGAGATGACAAGCTCCTCGTTAGTATAGTGGATAGTATCCCCGCCTGTCACGCGGGAGACCGGGGTTCAATTCCCCGACGGGGAGACGGTGGCTGTCCTTTTGTCTTTCTTCGGCCCTGGGCTGAGTCGAAGAAAGCCCAAGAGGAGAGCCAGCTGCATTGGCCGGGAATCGAAGCCGGGCCTCCCGCGTGGCAGGCGAGAATTCTACCACTGAACCACCAATGCGTGCCACGGGAAAGAAGAGAAGAGAAACCGCCAGAGAGAAACCACCAAGAACCACCGAGCTGTTGCTAAAGGGGCAACAGAGAAGAATGGTCGAATATTGGAATAAGGGCTTCTACCTTGCACAAGTCGAGATCTATTCACAACGGCTGGTGGGAATCAAGGGTGTTCCACTGAAAAGGAAGTGCTTTTAAATCGACTCTGTCGCAGGGCACTTGTGCGCCGTCAAGGGGAATTAGCTCAAATGGTAGAGCGCTCGCTTAGCATGCGAGAGGTAGCGGGATCGATGCCCGCATTCTCCAGTGGCTTGGGCTGTGTAAGACATCCTTTTCACCACGGCAGCAGACAACTGCTCAAGCAGCACCTTGTGCTATTTCGAGGAGTACCGCGTCTTTGGCATAGACTACTTTCTGGGCATGGCGAATGAGAAAAGTCTGCGCCCAACGTGGGGCTCGAACCCACGACCCTGAGATTAAGAGTCTCATGCTCTACCGACTGAGCTAGCCGGGCTTTTGCAGCCTGCAGGGTTGCTGTCAGTTCACGGCAGAGGGACGCAGGAGACAAACGACCAACCTCCTGTCCGTAGGTTGAACGTTGTATCCTTGAGCCCCTCCAGCACCATGCGCAGTCTCTGTGGCGCAATTGGTTAGCGCGTTCGGCTGTTAACCGAAAGGTTGGTGGTTCAAGCCCACCCAGGGACGAAAGTGCCTCTTTTCTGCGAGAAGGTTACCAGCCAACAACGTGTTTCAGAGGAATGTCCTCATAGTTCTTCTACTTCAGGGCTCAATGTCTAAAAATGGCCAGTACGGGGATCGAACCCGCGACCTTGGCGTTATTAGCACCACGCTCTAACCAACTGAGCTAACCGGCCACGGTCGACAAGTCCTGCCTCTCTTTGCCACAGACATTCATAGACTACTTTCAGGTCCCCGTGTAGCAGTCGACGGGCAACTCCTTTTCTGGACTCTACGGGTCCCCTGAACAGTGAGATGACAAGCTCCTCGTTAGTATAGTGGATAGTATCCCCGCCTGTCACGCGGGAGACCGGGGTTCAATTCCCCGACGGGGAGACGGTGGCTGTCCTTTTGTCTTTCTTCGGCCCTGGGCTGAGTCGAAGAAAGCCCAAGAGGAGAGCCAGCTGCATTGGCCGGGAATCGAAGCCGGGCCTCCCGCGTGGCAGGCGAGAATTCTACCACTGAACCACCAATGCGTGCCACGGGAAAGAAGAGAAGAGAAACCGCCAGAGAGAAACCACCAAGAACCACCGAGCTGTTGCTAAAGGGGCAACAGAGAAGAATGGTCGAATATTGGAATAAGGGCTTCTACCTTGCACAAGTCGAGATCTATTCACAACGGCTGGTGGGAATCAAGGGTGTTCCACTGAAAAGGAAGTGCTTTTAAATCGACTCTGTCGCAGGGCACTTGTGCGCCGTCAAGGGGAATTAGCTCAAATGGTAGAGCGCTCGCTTAGCATGCGAGAGGTAGCGGGATCGATGCCCGCATTCTCCAGTGGCTTGGGCTGTGTAAGACATCCTTTTCACCACGGCAGCAGACAACTGCTCAAGCAGCACCTTGTGCTATTTCGAGGAGTACCGCGTCTTTGGCATAGACTACTTTCTGGGCATGGCGAATGAGAAAAGTCTGCGCCCAACGTGGGGCTCGAACCCACGACCCTGAGATTAAGAGTCTCATGCTCTACCGACTGAGCTAGCCGGGCTTTTGCAGCCTGCAGGGTTGCTGTCAGTTCACGGCAGAGGGACGCAGGAGACAAACGACCAACCTCCTGTCCGTAGGTTGAACGTTGTATCCTTGAGCCCCTCCAGCACCATGCGCAGTCTCTGTGGCGCAATTGGTTAGCGCGTTCGGCTGTTAACCGAAAGGTTGGTGGTTCAAGCCCACCCAGGGACGAAAGTGCCTCTTTTCTGCGAGAAGGTTACCAGCCAACAACGTGCTTCAGAGGCATGTCCTCATAGTTCTTCTACTTCAGGGCTCAATGTCTAAAAATGGCCAGTACGGGGATCGAACCCGCGACCTTGGCGTTATTAGCACCACGCTCTAACCAACTGAGCTAACCGGCCACGGTCGACAAGTCCTGCCTCTCTTTGCCACAGACATTCATAGACTACTTTCAGGTCCCCGTGTAGCAGTCGACGGGCAACTCCTTTTCTGGACTCTACGGGTCCCCTGAACAGTGAGATGACAAGCTCCTCGTTAGTATAGTGGATAGTATCCCCGCCTGTCACGCGGGAGACCGGGGTTCAATTCCCCGACGGGGAGACGGTGGCTGTCCTTTTGTCTTTCTTCGGCCCTGGGCTGAGTCGAAGAAAGCCCAAGAGGAGAGCCAGCTGCATTGGCCGGGAATCGATCGTGGCAGGCGAGAATTCTACCAATGAACCACCAATGCGTGCCACGGGAAAGAAGAGAAGAGAAACCGCCAGAGAGAAACCACCAAGAACCACCGAGCTGTTGCTAAAGGGGCAACAGAGAAGAATGGTCGAATATTGGAATAAGGGCTTCTACCTTGCACAAGTCGAGATCTATTCACAACGGCTGGTAGGAATCAAGGGTGTTCCACTGAAAAGGAAGTGCTTTTAAATCGACTCTGTCGCAGGGCACTTGTGCGCCGTCAAGGGGAATTAGCTCAAATGGTAGAGCGCTCGCTTAGCATGCGAGAGGTAGCGGGATCGATGCCCGCATTCTCCAGTGGCTTGGGCTGTGTAAGACATCCTTTTCACCACGGCAGCAGACAACTGCTCAAGCAGCACCTTGTGCTATTTCGAGGAGTACCGCGTCTTTGGCATAGACTACTTTCTGGGCATGGCGAATGAGAAAAGTCTGCACCCAACGTGGGGCTCGAACGCACGACCCTGAGATTAAGAGTCTCATGCTCTACCGACTGAGCTAGCCGGGCTTTTGCAGCCTGCAGGGTTGCTGTCAGTTCACGGCAGAGGGACGCAGGAGACAAACGACCAACCTCCTGTCCGTAGGTTGAACGTTGTATCCTTGAGCCCCTCCAGCACCATGCGCAGTCTCTGTGGCGCAATTGGTTAGCGCGTTCGGCTGTTAACCGAAAGGTTGGTGGTTCAAGCCCACCCAGGGACGAAAGTGCCTCTTTTCTGCGAGAAGGTTACCAGCCAACAACGTGTTTCAGAGGCATGTCCTCATAGTTCTTCTACTTCAGGGCTCAATGTCTAAAAATGGCCAGTACGGGGATCGAACCCTCGACCTTGGCGTTATTAGCACCACGCTCTAACCAACTGAGCTAACCTGCCACAGTCGACAAGTCCTGCCTCTCTTTGCCACAGACATTCATAGACTACTTTCAGGTCCCCGTGTAGCAGTCGACGGGCAACTCCTTTTCTGGACTCTACGGGTCCCCTGAACAGTGAGATGACAAGCTCCTCGTTAGTATAGTGGATAGTATCCCCGCCTGTCACGCGGGGGCCAGTCGTGTATTCCTGTAACGGATTACCGGCCAATCGGATTGAAGCATTTTCCTGGGTCCGTGCATTTGATTATTTATTTTATATTCCCCAAGATAGAGGGTTCGTATCCCCATTGAGGCGTTATCGAATGTGAAATAAATGAGTAGAAAGCATTGGAAATACTTGGGGATTAAAAAAACAATTACAACTTTCTATGTAAAATTAGTTTTTTTGTAGTTTCTATCAAATGTATAGTAATGCTACTACTTTGAACATAGTACAATTACTACTCCATCATATTGTCAGTATCTTTGGAGAAATGTAGTAATGTTGTTTAGTTCTTCTCTTGTTTGTCAAAGTGTGTTTATTATTAATATCCCCTGCAGTGCTTAAATCAACCGAACCAGCAGACTTGGATTCATTCTTATGACACAGAGCCTATTGTTGTAGATGGTATAATTACGCTGAGAAAAAGCTATATGGTTTTCATTTAAGCAGGAGTAAAGGCAGTGTGTAATATTTCAAAGAAAGTTCAATTTTTATTAGTCATCATAGTTTTATTGACATTATCTGAAATAATTTGTACTTGTCTCAATATTTACACAAATGGTAAAAGAAAAAAAAAGATAAAAGAAAGTCAAATATATAACTGACAAAATATACGCATCAAATTATATGTATCAATAGGACTGCATGGTTTTTACAAATGTAGTATGGTAATCATAAGATAAGCATTTCAGAAATGATATGGAACATTTTAAGGCCAGCTTTCAAATATACCTTTTCACAATGACTAAATGAAACTGACAAGCATAGACATACATCCCCTTAATTAGTACTTTATGCGTGTGTTCAATACATGTGAATGTGCACTGTCGTCATGGTGAAGACCTCAGCATCAGGGGCAGAGCATGTGAGATTTCAATAAATACATTAAAGCTCCTTCATCAGTCTCATATTTAGACCTGGGCTGTCCACAGGCAAGACAGGTCTTTGTCTGTCTTCTCTTCTGTTCTGGCTGGTGCTGCTGCTTCTCCTAGATGCCTCCCACAATTTTCTAAATGGAGTCTTGTGTCAGACGTGTGGACAGAGCCACTGTACTGCCCCTGTCAGCCCTGGGCCTGGAACAATTCAGTGGCCATCCACTCTCTTCTTGGCACTGCCAAACTCTTTACACCTGGTTAGGCTGGAGCCTAGGGGACAGTAAAATAAACCAGTTATTATTTTTATGTGACTGAAATGAACACAATTGATTAGCAGGCAGGAAGGCACGCAGACACACGCAGGCAGGCACACACACACACAGACGCACACATCCACACAGATGCACGCACGCACGCATAAACACAGGCATACGCAGGCAGGCACGCACAGATTCAGGCAGACACATACAGACAACATGCACCCATGCACCCACAGACGCACACACAGACAGACGTACGCACGCAGGCAGGCATAGACGCATGCACGCACACACACACAGAGGTACACACGCAGGCAGGCATGCACAGACACAGGCAAGCACACACAGATGCACGCATGCATACACAGATGCACTCATGCACACACAGACGTACGCACGCAGGCACGCACAGACGTAGGCAGGCACACACAGACGCACGCACGCACACACACACAGAGCGGTACACAGGCAGGCAGGCACACACAGAAGCACGCACGCACGCACGCAGGCAGGCAAGCAGGCAGGCACGCGCGGGCAGACGTAGGCGGGCCGGCACGTACAGACATACGCACTCACAGATGCACGCACGCACACACACACTCACACAGACGTACGCACCCAGGCAGGCAGGGACACACAGACGCATGCACACACGCACAGACGTACGCACGCAGGCACGCACACACAGTGCTTTAAGTAGATACTCGTACTTCTACTCAGAAGAAGTGCTGTGCGTGCAGGCATTAGTGTGTGTGTGTCCTAGCGTGTGTGTCCACATGTGTTTTCTGCGCGACATGTTGTGCAACCCACACATGATGACTGGAGAGAGCTGAGGGGAGATAGGAGGGAGAATAGGCCTCACACACACACACCACAGGGAGATACTCCTATCTAAACACACATACACCATCTCACAGCATACACACACATTCACACAGACACAGAGGTTGTACTCACACTCTGTTCCCTCAGCTTGTCATACAGCAGCTCCTGGCGTTTATTGGCGACATCCAGCTTTCTCTTGGTTTGCTGAAACAGAGGGAGGAGATGAGAGCAGGAAGGAGGTCAGATACTCAACTGAACAGCCACCAAACACTCTCTTCTGTGTGTGCGTGTGTCCTGGCGTGTTTGTGAGTGTAAGTGTATGTATGTGTGCGTGCGTGCATGCGTGCGTCTGTGTGTTCTTTCACATTCTGTGAGCCTGGGCAGAAGAAGTGGTGTGTGTGTGTGTGTGTGTGTGTGTGTGTGTGTGTGTGTGTGTGTGTGTGTGTGTGTGTGTGTGTGTGTGGGTGTGTGTGTGTGTGAGAGAGAGAGCAAGATGGGAGAAGGAAGAGAGGGGGGCAGGAGAGGTGTTGCATAGATCAAAGACTGAGGGGAAATTACATAACATTTGATTAACACTGTAGACAGACTTCAGTTGATTGTTTGAAAGTCTACTGTGGTTCTAGTATAGTATTTACAACGTAATTTGTACATTATATGTAGCCTATGTTATATTGTATATTGTAAAAGAGAGCTCGTATCAATCCCTTAGTAGTCCAGCTGTTAGTTGGTGCAATGCATTAAGCCAATAGCTCTTACCAAGCCAGTGATTCTGACGAGTTATCAACACATTACAAGTCAAATCCATGGTGTAAGGATGAGTTAACATCACAACATGAAAACCGTGCACATAAATATAAAATACAATCATGTTCATTCATTATTACGTTATTTAAACACAAGCCTGTACCGTCAATCTCTTAGCAAGCTAGCAATGCTGAGGTATAGGTAGCTAACTCATCAACACAACATTACAACCCTGTCAGAAACGAACTGACAAGACTATTTAACGTCACGACATGAAAGCTGGACACATGACTATATAAAACGATCATGTCCATTCATTATTTGACGTGTCATTTCACCACAAGTCTACATCATTACCTAACTAGCGATGCTAGCCAATTGGTGACACTAAATGAGTGTCAGTACCGTCCTTACAATATAAGATCATGTAACAACAGGAATACCATACACAATACCAATGATTGTTATTATGTTCATTCATTATTTAACACATGATTACTCCAAACTTGTCTAATGTGAGAGAGAAAATCCTGTCATCAACAAAAACGAATTAGCAGCGAACACTAATGTTACCGCACAAAGCAGGAAATATATGGCGTTATAACTTAAATGAATCCTGTATTTTTACATTCCTCCCAAACAACGTAGCTTACCTTAAATGCATGCACATTAGCGTGAATAAAAGTAGCGAATCTCTGGTGACTTGTCCCGTCTCCTGTCAGAAGTTTGCCTGAAGTAAAATTTCAAAGACGGCGCGTCTTTAAAAAACCTCGGAACAGCGCCAAAAAGTCGTTGTGGCCAAAAGAATATTACATTCACACTGTTTTGCAGTAACATTGGAAATGCAGGGGACAGCTTTTAGGTCCTTTTAGCCAAATTATCCACGGCTCCCGCAGCGGGAGGCCCGGGTTCGATTCCCGGCCAATGCAGCTGGCTCTCCTCTTGGCCTTTGTTCGACTCAGCCCAGGGCCGAAGAAAGACAAAAGGACAGCCACCGTCTCCCCGTCGGGGAATTGAACCCCGGTCTCCCGCGGGGCCGCCGTGGATAATTTAGCTAAAAGGACCTAAATGCTGTCCCATGCATTTCCAATGTTACTGCTAAAAAGTGTGGCTTTAATATTATTTTGGCCACAACGACTTTTTGGCGCTGTTCCGAGGTTTTTTAAAGACGCGCCGTCTTTGAAATTTTACTTCAGGCAAACTTCTGACAGGAGACGGGACAAGTCACCAGAGATTCGCTACTTTTATTCACGCTAATGTGCATGCATTTAAGGTAAGCTACGTTGTTTGGGGGGAATGTAAAAATACAGGATTCATTTAAGTTATAACGCCATATATTTCCTGCTTTGTGGTAACATTAGTGTTCGCTGCTAATTCGTTTGGTTGATGACAGGATTTTCTCTCTCACATTAGACAAGTTTGGAGTAATCATGTGTTAAATAATGAATGAACATAATAACAATCATTGGTATTGTGTATGGTATTCCTGTTGTTACATGATCTTATATTGTAAGGACGGTACTGACACTCATTTAGTGTCACCAATTGGCTAGCATCGCTAGCTAGGTAATGATGTAGACTTGTGGTGAAATGACACGTCAAATAATGAATGGACATGATCGTTTTATATAGTCATGTGTCCAGCTTTCATGTCGTGACGTTAAATAGTCTTGTCAGTTCGTTTCTGACAGGGTTGTAATGTTGTGTTGATGAGTTAGCTACCTATACCTCAGCATTGCTAGCTTGCTAAGAGATTGACGCTACAGGCTTGTGTTTAAATAACGTAATAATGAATGAACATGATTGTATTTTATATTTATGTGCACGGTTTTCATGTTGTGATGTTAACTCATCCTTACACCATGGATTTGACTTGTAATGTGTTGATAACTCGTCAGAATCACTGGCTTGGTAAGAGCTATTGGCTTAATGCATTGCACCAACTAACAGCTGGACTACTAAGGGATTGATACGAGCTCTCTTTTACAATATACAATATAACATAGGCTACATATAATGTACAAATTACGTTGTAAATACTATACTAGAACCACAGTAGACTTTCAAACAATCAACTGAAGTCTGTCTACAGTGTTAATCAAATGTTATGTAATTTCCCCTCAGTCTTTGATCTATGCAACACCTCTCCTGCCCCCCTCTCTTCCTTCTCCCATCTTGCTCTCTCTCTCTCACACACACACACACACACACACACACACACACACACACACACACACACACACACACACACACACACACACACACACACACACACACACACACACACACACAGCACTTCTTCTGCCCAGGCTCACAGAATGTGAAAGAACACACAGACGCACGCACGCACGCACGCACACATACATACACTTACACTCACAAACACGCCAGGACACACGCACACACAGAAGAGAGTGTTTGGTGGCTGTTCAAGTTGAGTATCTGACCTCCTTCCTGCTCTCATCTCCTCCCTCTGTTTCAGCAAACCAAGAGAAAGCTGGATGTCGCCAATAAACGCCAGGAGCTGCTGTATGACAAGCTGAGGGAACAGAGTGTGAGTACAACCTCTGTGTCTGTGTGAATGTGTGTGTATGCTGTGAGATGGTGTGTGTGTGTTTAGATAGGAGTATCTCCCTGTGGTGTGTGTGTGTGAGGCCTATTCTCCCTCCTATCTCCCCTCAGCTCTCTCCAGTCATCATGTGTGGGTTGCACAACATGTCGCGCAGAAAACACATGTGGACACACACGCTAGGACACACACACTAATGCCTGCACGCACAGCACTTCTTCTGAGTAGAAGTACGAGTATCTACTTAAAGCACTGTGTGTGCTTGCCTGCGTGCGTACGTCTGTGCGTGTGTGCATGCGTCTGTGTGTCCCTGCCTGCCTGGGTGCGTACGTCTGTGTGAGTGTGTGTGTGCGTGCGTGCATCTGTGAGTGCGTATGTCTGTACGTGCCGGCCCGCCTACGTCTGCCCGCGCATGCCTGCCTGCTTGCCTGCCTGCGTGCGTGCGTGCTTCTGTGTGTGCCTGCCTGCCTGTGTACCTCTCTGTGTGTGTGCGTGCGTGCGTCTGTGTGTGCCTGCCTACGTCTGTGCGTGCCTGCGTGCGTACGTCTGTGTGTGCATGAGTGCATCTGTGTATGCATGCGTGCATCTGTGTGTGCTTGCCTGTGTCTGTGCATGCCTGCCTGCGTGTGTACCTCTGTGTGTGCGTGCATGCGTCTATGCCTGCCTGCGTGCGTACGTCTGTCTGTGTGTGCGTCTGTGGGTGCATGGGTACATGTTGTCTGTATGTGTCTGCCTGAATCTGTGCGTGCCTGCCTGCGTATGCCTGTGTTTATGCGTGCGTGCGTGCATCTGTGTGGATGTGTGCGTCTGTCTGTGTGTGTGCCTGCCTGCGTGTGTCTGCGTGCCTTCCTGCCTGCTAATCAAATGTGTTCATTTCAGTCACATAAAAATAATAACTGGTTTATTTTACTGTTCCCTAGGCTCCAGCCTAACCAGGTGTAAAGAGTTTGGCAGTGCCAAGAAGAGAGTGGATGGCCACTGAATTGTTCCAGGCCCAGGGCTGACAGGGGCAGTACAGTGGCTCTGTCCACACGTCTGACACAAGACTCCATTTAGAAAATTGTGGGAGGCATCTAGGAGAAGCAGCAGCACCAGCCAGAACAGAAGAGAAGACAGACAAAGACCTGTCTTGCCTGTGGACAGCCCAGGTCTAAATATGAGACTGATGAAGGAGCTTTAATGTATTTATTGAAATCTCACATGCTCTGCCCCTGATGCTGAGGTCTTCACCATGACGACAGTGCACATTCACATGTATTGAACACACGCATAAAGTACTAATTTGGAGCAAGGGGATGTATGTCTATGCTTGTCAGTTTCATTTAGTCATTGTGAAAAGGTATATTTGAAAGCTGGCCTTAAAATGTTCCATATCATTTCTGAAATGCTTATCTTATGATTACCATACTACATTTGTAAAAACCATGCAGTCCTATTGATACATATAATTTGATGCGTATATTTTGTCAGTTATATATTTGACTTTCTTTTATCTGTGCACATAAGACTGTATGTTAAACTGACCTCAATGCATCAGGCCAGCCAGGCAGATGCTCCCTTTTGATCAAGTTTCCATCTTTTTAAAGGGAAGTTTGTCATTGTTAATAGCTATTTGTTAGTCATTTTCTTTTGTCATTGTTAGCAGTTATATTTAATTGTTGGCCTTAAATGATACATTTTACATACAGTATCTTTACATACAGATATCTTTACATACAGTCCACGCTATTCCATTGGTGTAAATATTGAGACAAGTACAAATTATTTCAGATAATGTCAATAAAACTATGATGACTAATACAAATTGAACTTTCTTTGAAATATTACACACTGCCTTTACTCCTGCTTAAATGAAAACCATATAGCTTTTTCTCAGCGTAATTATACCATCTACAACAATAGGCTCTGTGTCATAAGAATGAATCCAAGTCTGCTGGTTCGGTTGTTTTAAGCACTGCAGGGGATATTAATAATAAACACACTTTGACAAACAAGAGAAGAACTAAACAACATTACTACATTTCTCCAAAGATACTGACAATCTGATGGAGTAGTAATTGTACTATGTTCAAAGTAGTAGCATTACTATACATTTGATATAAACTACAAAAAAACTAATTTTACATAGAAAGTTGTAATTGTTTTTTTAAACCCCAAGTATTTTCAATGCTTTCTACTCATTTATTTCACATTCGATAACGCCTCAATGGGGATACGAACCCTCTATCTTGGGGAATATAAAATAAATAATCAAATGCACGGACCCAGGAAAATGCTTCAATCCGATTGGCCGGTAATCCGTTACAGGAATACACGACTGGCCCCCGCGTGACAGGCGGGGATACTATCCACTATACTAACGAGGAGCTTGTCATCTCACTGTTCAGGGGACCCGTAGAGTCCAGAAAAGGAGTTGCCCGTCGACTGCTACACGGGGACCTGAAAGTAGTCTATGAATGTCTGTGGCAAAGAGAGGCAGGACTTGTCGACCGTGGCCGGTTAGCTCAGTTGGTTAGAGCGTGGTGCTAATAACGCCAAGGTCGCGGGTTCGATCCCCGTACTGGCCATTTTTAGACATTGAGCCCTGAAGTAGAAGAACTACGAGGACATGCCTCTGAAACACGTTGTTGGCTGGTAACCTTCTCGCAGAAAAGAGGCACTTTCGTCCCTGGGTGGGCTTGAACCACCAACCTTTCGGTTAACAGCCGAACGCGCTAACCAATTGCGCCACAGAGACTGCGCATGGTGCTGGAGGGGCTCAAGGATACAACGTTCAACCTACGGACAGGAGGTTGGTCGTTTGTCTCCTGCGTCCCTCTGCCGTGAACTGACAGCAACCCTGCAGGCTGCAAAAGCCCGGCTAGCTCAGTCGGTAGAGCATGAGACTCTTAATCTCAGGGTCGTGGGTTCGAGCCCCACGTTGGGCGCAGACTTTTCTCATTCGCCATGCCCAGAAAGTAGTCTATGCCAAAGACGCAGTACTCCTCGAAATAGCACAAGGTGCTGCTCGAGCAGTTGTCTGCTGCCGTGGTGAAAAGGATGTCTTACACAGCCCAAGCCACTGGAGAATGCGGGCATCAATCCCGCTACCTCTCGCATGCTAAGCGAGCGCTCTACCATTTGAGCTAATTCCCCTTGACGGCGCACAAGTGCCCTGCGACAGAGTCGATTTAAAAGCACTTCCTTTTCAGTGGAACACCCTTGATTCCCACCAGCCGTTGTGAATAGATCTCGACTTGTGCAAGGTAGAAGCCCTTATTCCAATATTCGACCATTCTTCTCTGTTGCTCCTTTAGCAACAGCTCGGTGGTTCTTGGTGGTTTCTCTCTGGCGGTTTCTCTTCTCTTCTTTCCCGTGGCACGCATTGGTGGTTCAGTGGTAGAATTCTCGCCTGCCACGCGGGAGGCCCGGCTTCGATTCCCGGCCAATGCAGCTGGCTCTCCTCTTGGGCTTTCTTCGACTCAGCCCAGGGCCGAAGAAAGACAAAAGGACAGCCACCGTCTCCCCGTCGGGGAATTGAACCCCGGTCTCCCGCGGGGCCGCCGTGGATAATTTAGCTAAAAGGACCTAAATGCTGTCCCATGCATTTCCAATGTTACTGCTAAAAAGTGTGGCTTTAATATTATTTTGGCCACAACGACTTTTTGGCGCTGTTCCGAGGTTTTTTAAAGACGCGCCGTCTTTGAAATTTTACTTCAGGCAAACTTCTGACAGGAGACGGGACAAGTCACCAGAGATTCGCTACTTTTATTCACGCTAATGTGCATGCATTTAAGGTAAGCTACGTTGTTTGGGGGGAATGTAAAAATACAGGATTCATTTAAGTTATAACGCCATATATTTCCTGCTTTGTGGTAACATTAGTGTTCGCTGCTAATTCGTTTGGTTGATGACAGGATTTTCTCTCTCACATTAGACAAGTTTGGAGTAATCATGTGTTAAATAATGAATGAACATAATAACAATCATTGGTATTGTGTATGGTATTCCTGTTGTTACATGATCTTATATTGTAAGGACGGTACTGACACTCATTTAGTGTCACCAATTGGCTAGCATCGCTAGCTAGGTAATGATGTAGACTTGTGGTGAAATGACACGTCAAATAATGAATGGACATGATCGTTTTATATAGTCATGTGTCCAGCTTTCATGTCGTGACGTTAAATAGTCTTGTCAGTTCGTTTCTGACAGGGTTGTAATGTTGTGTTGATGAGTTAGCTACCTATACCTCAGCATTGCTAGCTTGCTAAGAGATTGACGCTACAGGCTTGTGTTTAAATAACGTAATAATGAATGAACATGATTGTATTTTATATTTATGTGCACGGTTTTCATGTTGTGATGTTAACTCATCCTTACACCATGGATTTGACTTGTAATGTGTTGATAACTCGTCAGAATCACTGGCTTGGTAAGAGCTATTGGCTTAATGCATTGCACCAACTAACAGCTGGACTACTAAGGGATTGATACGAGCTCTCTTTTACAATATACAATATAACATAGGCTACATATAATGTACAAATTACGTTGTAAATACTATACTAGAACCACAGTAGACTTTCAAACAATCAACTGAAGTCTGTCTACAGTGTTAATCAAATGTTATGTAATTTCCCCTCAGTCTTTGATCTATGCAACACCTCTCCTGCCCCCCTCTCTTCCTTCTCCCATCTTGCTCTCTCTCTCTCACACACACACACACACACACACACACACACACACACACACACACACACACACACACACACACACACACACACACACACACACACACACACACACACACACACACACACACACACACAGCACTTCTTCTGCCCAGGCTCACAGAATGTGAAAGAACACACAGACGCACGCACGCACGCACGCACACATACATACACTTACACTCACAAACACGCCAGGACACACGCACACACAGAAGAGAGTGTTTGGTGGCTGTTCAAGTTGAGTATCTGACCTCCTTCCTGCTCTCATCTCCTCCCTCTGTTTCAGCAAACCAAGAGAAAGCTGGATGTCGCCAATAAACGCCAGGAGCTGCTGTATGACAAGCTGAGGGAACAGAGTGTGAGTACAACCTCTGTGTCTGTGTGAATGTGTGTGTATGCTGTGAGATGGTGTGTGTGTGTTTAGATAGGAGTATCTCCCTGTGGTGTGTGTGTGTGAGGCCTATTCTCCCTCCTATCTCCCCTCAGCTCTCTCCAGTCATCATGTGTGGGTTGCACAACATGTCGCGCAGAAAACACATGTGGACACACACGCTAGGACACACACACTAATGCCTGCACGCACAGCACTTCTTCTGAGTAGAAGTACGAGTATCTACTTAAAGCACTGTGTGTGCTTGCCTGCGTGCGTACGTCTGTGCGTGTGTGCATGCGTCTGTGTGTCCCTGCCTGCCTGGGTGCGTACGTCTGTGTGAGTGTGTGTGTGCGTGCGTGCATCTGTGAGTGCGTATGTCTGTACGTGCCGGCCCGCCTACGTCTGCCCGCGCATGCCTGCCTGCTTGCCTGCCTGCGTGCGTGCGTGCTTCTGTGTGTGCCTGCCTGCCTGTGTACCTCTCTGTGTGTGTGCGTGCGTCTGTGTGTGCCTGCCTACGTCTGTGCGTGCCTGCGTGCGTACGTCTGTGTGTGCATGAGTGCATCTGTGTATGCATGCGTGCATCTGTGTGTGCTTGCCTGTGTCTGTGCATGCCTGCCTGCGTGTGTACCTCTGTGTGTGCGTGCATGCGTCTATGCCTGCCTGCGTGCGTACGTCTGTCTGTGTGTGCGTCTGTGGGTGCATGGGTACATGTTGTCTGTATGTGTCTGCCTGAATCTGTGCGTGCCTGCCTGCGTATGCCTGTGTTTATGCGTGCGTGCGTGCATCTGTGTGGATGTGTGCGTCTGTCTGTGTGTGTGCCTGCCTGCGTGTGTCTGCGTGCCTTCCTGCCTGCTAATCAAATGTGTTCATTTCAGTCACATAAAAATAATAACTGGTTTATTTTACTGTTCCCTAGGCTCCAGCCTAACCAGGTGTAAAGAGTTTGGCAGTGCCAAGAAGAGAGTGGATGGCCACTGAATTGTTCCAGGCCCAGGGCTGACAGGGGCAGTACAGTGGCTCTGTCCACACGTCTGACACAAGACTCCATTTAGAAAATTGTGGGAGGCATCTAGGAGAAGCAGCAGCACCAGCCAGAACAGAAGAGAAGACAGACAAAGACCTGTCTTGCCTGTGGACAGCCCAGGTCTAAATATGAGACTGATGAAGGAGCTTTAATGTATTTATTGAAATCTCACATGCTCTGCCCCTGATGCTGAGGTCTTCACCATGACGACAGTGCACATTCACATGTATTGAACACACGCATAAAGTACTAATTTGGAGCAAGGGGATGTATGTCTATGCTTGTCAGTTTCATTTAGTCATTGTGAAAAGGTATATTTGAAAGCTGGCCTTAAAATGTTCCATATCATTTCTGAAATGCTTATCTTATGATTACCATACTACATTTGTAAAAACCATGCAGTCCTATTGATACATATAATTTGATGCGTATATTTTGTCAGTTATATATTTGACTTTCTTTTATCTGTGCACATAAGACTGTATGTTAAACTGACCTCAATGCATCAGGCCAGCCAGGCAGATGCTCCCTTTTGATCAAGTTTCCATCTTTTTAAAGGGAAGTTTGTCATTGTTAATAGCTATTTGTTAGTCATTTTCTTTTGTCATTGTTAGCAGTTATATTTAATTGTTGGCCTTAAATGATACATTTTACATACAGTATCTTTACATACAGATATCTTTACATACAGTCCACGCTATTCCATTGGTGTAAATATTGAGACAAGTACAAATTATTTCAGATAATGTCAATAAAACTATGATGACTAATACAAATTGAACTTTCTTTGAAATATTACACACTGCCTTTACTCCTGCTTAAATGAAAACCATATAGCTTTTTCTCAGCGTAATTATACCATCTACAACAATAGGCTCTGTGTCATAAGAATGAATCCAAGTCTGCTGGTTCGGTTGTTTTAAGCACTGCAGGGGATATTAATAATAAACACACTTTGACAAACAAGAGAAGAACTAAACAACATTACTACATTTCTCCAAAGATACTGACAATCTGATGGAGTAGTAATTGTACTATGTTCAAAGTAGTAGCATTACTATACATTTGATATAAACTACAAAAAAACTAATTTTACATAGAAAGTTGTAATTGTTTTTTTAAACCCCAAGTATTTCCAATGCTTTCTACTCATTTATTTCACATTCGATAACGCCTCAATGGGGATACGAACCCTCTATCTTGGGGAATATAAAATAAATAATCAAATGCACGGACCCAGGAAAATGCTTCAATCCGATTGGCCGGTAATCCGTTACAGGAATACACGACTGGCCCCCGCGTGGCAGGCGAGAATTCTACCACTGAACCACCAATGCGTGCCACGTGCAAGAAGAGAAGAGAAACCGCCAAAGAGAGACCACCAAGCACCACCGAGCTGTTGCTAAAGGGTCAACAGAGAAGAATGGTCGAAAATTGGAATGGGGCTTCTATCCTGCACAGGTCGCGATCTATTCACGTCTAAAGAATGCTTGGCGAGCTACAATGGCTGGTGGGAATCAAGGATGTTCCACCGAAAAGGAAGTGGTTTTAAATCTACTCTGTCGCAGGGCACTTGTGCGCCGTCAAGGGGAATTAGCTCAAATGGTAGAGCGCTCGCTTAGCATGCGAGAGGTAGCGGGATCGATGCCCGCATTCTCCAGTGGCTCGGGCTGGGTGATGCAGCTACAAATGGTCGAAGGAAAACTAAAGCTGCGAAATTTTTCTAAGTCCTTTCTGGTTAACCATGGGTTAGATTTTCTTTTTGGTTAACCATGGGTCTTAGATCCGTAGGCTGCGCACCATTGACTGAAGCCTCAAAGGGGGTGTTTAAGGCTGGTTATGGGCTTAAGGGTGGACCGGTGCTTAAGTGTGATATTTTCTAGGGGGGCGTGTCCCCTGGAAGGGGGTCCCAGGCCAGGGAGAGCCCCGGGGAAGGTGCACTTTGGTGGTCTGGATGGATGGGCTGCCTTATATACAGCCAAGGACTTGTTGTGCGTGCATTGGTTGTTCAGTGGTAGAATTCTCGCCTGCCTGCCACGCGGGGGGAGGCCCGGGTTGGTTTCCCGGCCAATGCAGATGGCTCTACTCTCGGTCCTTCTTCGGCTCAGACCAAGACCGAAGCAATACAAAAGATCAAGCATGCGAGAGGTAGCGGGATCGATGCCCGCATTCTCCAGTGGCTTGGGCTGTGTAAGACTTCCTTTTCATCACGGCACACAGCAGCTTGTGCTATTTCGAGGAGTACTGCGTCTTTGGCATAGACGACTTTCTGGCCATGCCGAACGCGAAAAGTCTGCGCCCAACGTGGGGCTCGAACCCACGACCCTGAGATTAAGAGTCTCATGCTCTACCGACTGAGCTAGCCGGGCTTTTGCAGCCTGCAGGGATGCCGTCAGTTCACGGCAGAGCCGAGCACGAGACAAACGGCCAACCTCCTGTCTGCCCGTAGGTTGAACGGTGAATCCTTGAGCCCCTTCAGCACCATGCGCAGTCTCTGTGGCGCAATTGGTTAGCGCGTTCGGCTGTTAACCGAAAGGTTGGTGGTTCAAGCCCACCCAGGGACGAAAGTGCCTCTTTTCTGCAAGACGGTTACCAGCCAACAGCGTGTTTCAGAAGGATGTCCTCATCCTCACCTGAACATAGTTCTTCTTCTTCAGGGCACAATGTCTAAAAATGGCCAGTACGGGGATCGAACCCGCGACCTTGGCGTTATTAGCACCACGCTCTAACCAACTGAGCTAACCGGCCACAATCGACAAGTCCTGCCTCTCTTGGCAACAGTCATTCCCCCAAGGACTGAGCAGGTCCCCGTGTAGCAGTCGACTGGCAACTCCTTTTATGGATTCTACACGTCCCCGGGGTTCAATTCCCCGACGGGGAGAGGTTGGCTGTCCTTTTATCTTATGACAAGCTCCTCGTTAGTATAGTGGATAGTATCCCCGCCTGTCACGCGGGAGACCGGGGTTCAATTCCCCGACGGGGAGACGATGGCTGTCCTTTTATCTTTCTTCGGCCCTGGGCTGAGTCGAACAAAGGCCAAGAGGAGAGCCAGCTGCATTGGCCGGGAATCGAACCCGGGCCTCCCGCGCGGCCGTCGAGAAAAGTTTACCTAAACCGACCTAAACGCTTTTTAACATGCATTTCAATGATAGTGCAGTGTGCATGTCATATTCTTTTGGCCACTCTTCCGGTTGTGGCGCTGTTCCGACTTTTTCTATAGACCCGCGGTCCTCAAATTTTGTTTTGACTTCAGGCAAACCTCTAGCGGGAGACGGTCATAGACAAGTCACCGGAGAATCGCCAGATATCACAAAAGACGGTACAAGTGACCAGATCATCGCTACATTTTCGCGTTTATTCACTTCAGTGTTCAATTTCATTCGTCAAAGGTAAGACACGTTGCTTTATTTTCATAAAAGTTAGACTGCTTTGTGATAACATTAGTTCGCTGCTAATTCGCTTGGTTGATGCGATAGAACTGCCCGGAATTAAGTTTGGGGTAATTATGGGCTAAATAATGAATGAACATCATGCTATTTCCTGATATTGTGTGTGGCTTTTAGGTTGTTGCTTAATTTTATATATTCGTCAGCGCGGTATTGACAGTAATGTCGTGTCTGCAGTTGCCTAGCATCACTCGCAGCCGCAGGGTAACGCAGAAGATTTGTGGTGAAATAACACGTCAAAGTATTAATGGACATGATCGTTTTATAAAGGCATGTGTACAGCTTTCATGTCCTGACGTTAAATAGTCTTGTCAGTTCGTTTCTGACAGGGTTGTAATGTTGTGTTGATAAGTTAGCTACCTATACCTCAGCATTGCTAGCTTGCTAAGAGATTGACGCTAAGTAAGTAAGTAGGCTTGTGTTTAAATAACGTAATAATGCATGAACATGATTGTGTTTTATATTTATGTGTACGGTTTTCATGTTGTGATGTTAACTCATCCTTATACCATGGATTTGACTTGTAATGTGTTGATCACTGGCTTGGTAAGAGCTATTGGCTTAATGCATTGCACTAACTAACAGCTGGACTACTAAGGGATTGATACGAGCTCTCTTTTACAATATACAATATAACATACATTTAATGTACAAATTACGTTGTAAATACTATACTAGAACCACAGCAGACTTTCAAACAATCAACTGAAGTCTGTCTACAGTGTTAATCAAATGTAACTTAATTTCCCCTCAGTCTTTGATCTATGCAACACCTCTCCTGCCCCCCTCTCTTCCTTCTCCCATCTTGCTCTCTCTCTCACACACACACACACACACACACACACACACACACACACACACACACACACACACACACACACATACACACACACACACACACACACAGCACTTCTTCTGCCCAGGCTCACAGAATGTGAAAGAACACACAGACGCACGCACGCACACATACACTTACACTCACAAACACGCCAGGACACACACACACACACACACACACACACGGTCACACACACAAACTCTCTTTCTCACTCATTCTCACACACAGTCCACTTGTTGTAGACCAGATAGTGTTTGGTTTGGTTAGACTTTCCTTCTCCGTCCACTACAGAAGAGAGAGTGTTTGGTGGCTGTTCAGTTGAGTATCTGACCTCCTTCCTGCTCTCATCTCCTTCCTCTGTTTCAGCAAACCAAGAGAAAGCTGGATGTCGCCAATAAACGCCAGGACCTGCTGTATGACAAGCTGAGGGAACAGAGTGTGAGTAAAACCTCTGTGTGTGTGTGTGTGTGTGTGTGTGTGTGTGTGTGAATGTGTGTGTATGCTGTGAGATGGTGTGTGTGTTTAGATAGGAGTATCTCCCTGTGGTGTGTGTGAAGCCTATTCTCCCTCCTATCTCCCCTCAGCTCTCTCCAGTCATCATATGTGGGTTGCACAACATGGCGCGCAGAAAACACATGTGGACACACACGCTAGGACACACACACACTCATGCCTGCACGCACAGCACTTCTTCTGAGTAGAAGTACGAGTATCTACTTAAAACACTGTGTGTGCGTGCCTGCGTGCGTACGTCTGTGCGTGTGTGCATGCATGCGTCTGTGTGTGCCTGCCTGCGTCTGTGTGTGCCTGCCTGCCTGGGTGCGTACATCTGTGTGAGTGTGTGTGCGCGTGCGTGCGTCTGTGAGTGCGTATGTCTGTACGTGCCGGCCCGCCTACGTCTGCCCGCGTGCCTGCCTGCTTGCCTGTCTGCGTGCGTGCTTCTGTGTGTGCCTGCCTGCCTGTGTACCTCTCTGTGTGTGTGTGTGTGTGTGTGTGTGTGCGTGCGTCTGTGTGTGCCTGCCTACGTCTGTGCGTGCCTGCGTGCGTGCTTCTGTGTGTGCCTGCCTGCCTGCCTGCGTACCTCTGTGTGTGCGTGCGTGCGTGCGTCTGTGCCTGCGTGCGTGCGTACGTCTGTCTGTGTGTGCGTGTGTACGTCTGTCCGTGCATGGGTGCATGTTGTCTGTATGTATCTGCCTGAATCTGTGCCTGCCTGCCTGCGTATGCCTGTGTGTATGCGTGCGTCTGTGTGCGTCTGCCTGAATCTGTGCGTGCCTGCCTGCATGCGTATGCCTGTGTGTATGCGTGCGTCCGTCTGTGTGTGTGTGCCTGCCTGCGTGTGTCTGCGTGCCTGCCTGCCTGCTAATCAAATGTGTTCATTTCAGTCACATAAAAATAATAACTGGTTTATTTTACTGTCCCCTAGGCTCCAGCCTTACCAGGTGTAAAGAGTTTGGCAGTGCCAAGAAGAGAGTAGTTGGCCACTGAATTGTTCCAGGCCCAGGGCTGACAGGGGCAGTACAGTGGCTCTGTCCACACCTCTGACAGAAGACTCCATTAAGAAAATTGTGGGAGGCATCTAGGAGAAGCAGCAGCACCAGCCAGAACAGAAGAGAAGACGGACAAAGACCTGTCTTGCCTGTGGACAGCCCAAGTCTGAATTTGAAACTGATGGATCCACTTCTGTTGAGCTGAATATAGCTGTAAAGTTTTTTCTTTCTTTTACTTAATTGTTTTACTTACTTTAACATTAATGCATGACCAGAAACACCAGTTTTCTACTTGTCATATTAACCAGCACTGTATCTATCACTATATACTCCCCCTCCCTATGTATGTACTGTGTCATTGTCATATCTAATTGTTGTCTTAAATTATCCATATTATTTCTAAAACTTACAGTCCAATTATTTCATTTGTCATATATACATTATTTCACATGTTCATAAATAAAACTGTAACTTTCTTTGAAATATTGCACACTGCCTTTTTGTCCTGCTTAAATAAAAACAAAATTATAGTATGTATATATCTATATCTCAGCTTAATTACACCATCTACAACAATAGGTTCTGAGTCATAAGAAAGGAGGATTTTAATGATAATTAAGCACACTGTTACAAACAAGTGAAGAACTAGAAAAAACATTAAAAGATTTCCACAAAGACAAAAAGTTCTGAGTCATAAGAATGGAGGATTTTAATGATAATTAAACACACTGTTACAATCACGTGAAGACATAAAAAAAAAACATTATAAGATCTCCACAAAGACACAGGAAATATGTTAAAGTAGTATTTCACCATATTCAATGTTGTAGCATTTACATTCTATAAACGGCAAAAATATATATTTTTACTTACAAAAACGTAATTAATTGTTAATCTCCACGTATTTTCAATGCTTTTTACTCAAAAATATCACATTCAATAACAACTCGATCGGGATACGAACCCGTTCTTTTGGGGAATCGGAAATAAATAAATAAATGAACGGACCCGGAGCGAATGCCTCGATCCTATTGGCTTGCTGGACTCGTCCAGTATTCTCGACTGGCCCCCGCGTGGCAGGCGAGAATTCTACCACTGAACCACCAATGCGTGCCACGTGCAAGAAGAGAAGAGAAACCGCCAAAGAGAGACCACCAAGCACCACCGAGCTGTTGCTAAAGGGTCAACAGAGAAGAATGGTCGAAAATTGGAATGGGGCTTCTATCCTGCACAGGTCGCGATCTATTCACGTCTAAAGAATGCTTGGCGAGCTACAATGGCTGGTGGGAATCAAGGATGTTCCACCGAAAAGGAAGTGGTTTTAAATCTACTCTGTCGCAGGGCACTTGTGCGCCGTCAAGGGGAATTAGCTCAAATGGTAGAGCGCTCGCTTAGCATGCGAGAGGTAGCGGGATCGATGCCCGCATTCTCCAGTGGCTCGGGCTGGGTGATGCAGCTACAAATGGTCGAAGGAAAACTAAAGCTGCGAAATTTTTCTAAGTCCTTTCTGGTTAACCATGGGTTAGATTTTCTTTTTGGTTAACCATGGGTCTTAGATCCGTAGGCTGCGCACCATTGACTGAAGCCTCAAAGGGGGTGTTTAAGGCTGGTTATGGGCTTAAGGGTGGACCGGTGCTTAAGTGTGATATTTTCTAGGGGGGCGTGTCCCCTGGAAGGGGGTCCCAGGCCAGGGAGAGCCCCGGGGAAGGTGCACTTTGGTGGTCTGGATGGATGGGCTGCCTTATATACAGCCAAGGACTTGTTGTGCGTGCATTGGTTGTTCAGTGGTAGAATTCTCGCCTGCCTGCCACGCGGGGGGAGGCCCGGGTTGGTTTCCCGGCCAATGCAGATGGCTCTACTCTCGGTCCTTCTTCGGCTCAGACCAAGACCGAAGCAATACAAAAGATCAAGCATGCGAGAGGTAGCGGGATCGATGCCCGCATTCTCCAGTGGCTTGGGCTGTGTAAGACTTCCTTTTCATCACGGCACACAGCAGCTTGTGCTATTTCGAGGAGTACTGCGTCTTTGGCAGAGACGACTTTCTGGCCATGCCGAACGCGAAAAGTCTGCGCCCAACGTGGGGCTCGAACCCACGACCCTGAGATTAAGAGTCTCATGCTCTACCGACTGAGCTAGCCGGGCTTTTGCAGCCTGCAGGGATGCCGTCAGTTCACGGCAGAGCCGAGCACGAGACAAACGGCCAACCTCCTGTCTGCCCGTAGGTTGAACGGTGAATCCTTGAGCCCCTTCAGCACCATGCGCAGTCTCTGTGGCGCAATTGGTTAGCGCGTTCGGCTGTTAACCGAAAGGTTGGTGGTTCAAGCCCACCCAGGGACGAAAGTGCCTCTTTTCTGCAAGACGGTTACCAGCCAACAGCGTGTTTCAGAAGGATGTCCTCATCCTCACCTGAACATAGTTCTTCTTCTTCAGGGCACAATGTCTAAAAATGGCCAGTACGGGGATCGAACCCGCGACCTTGGCGTTATTAGCACCACGCTCTAACCAACTGAGCTAACCGGCCACAATCGACAAGTCCTGCCTCTCTTGGCAACAGTCATTCCCCCAAGGACTGAGCAGGTCCCCGTGTAGCAGTCGACTGGCAACTCCTTTTATGGATTCTACACGTCCCCGGGGTTCAATTCCCCGACGGGGAGAGGTTGGCTGTCCTTTTATCTTATGACAAGCTCCTCGTTAGTATAGTGGATAGTATCCCCGCCTGTCACGCGGGAGACCGGGGTTCAATTCCCCGACGGGGAGACGATGGCTGTCCTTTTATCTTTCTTCGGCCCTGGGCTGAGTCGAACAAAGGCCAAGAGGAGAGCCAGCTGCATTGGCCGGGAATCGAACCCGGGCCTCCCGCGCGGCCGTCGAGAAAAGTTTACCTAAACCGACCTAAACGCTTTTTAACATGCATTTCAATGATAGTGCAGTGTGCATGTCATATTCTTTTGGCCACTCTTCCGGTTGTGGCGCTGTTCCGACTTTTTCTATAGACCCGCGGTCCTCAAATTTTGTTTTGACTTCAGGCAAACCTCTAGCGGGAGACGGTCATAGACAAGTCACCGGAGAATCGCCAGATATCACAAAAGACGGTACAAGTGACCAGATCATCGCTACATTTTCGCGTTTATTCACTTCAGTGTTCAATTTCATTCGTCAAAGGTAAGACACGTTGCTTTATTTTCATAAAAGTTAGACTGCTTTGTGATAACATTAGTTCGCTGCTAATTCGCTTGGTTGATGCGATAGAACTGCCCGGAATTAAGTTTGGGGTAATTATGGGCTAAATAATGAATGAACATCATGCTATTTCCTGATATTGTGTGTGGCTTTTAGGTTGTTGCTTAATTTTATATATTCGTCAGCGCGGTATTGACAGTAATGTCGTGTCTGCAGTTGCCTAGCATCACTCGCAGCCGCAGGGTAACGCAGAAGATTTGTGGTGAAATAACACGTCAAAGTATTAATGGACATGATCGTTTTATAAAGGCATGTGTACAGCTTTCATGTCCTGACGTTAAATAGTCTTGTCAGTTCGTTTCTGACAGGGTTGTAATGTTGTGTTGATAAGTTAGCTACCTATACCTCAGCATTGCTAGCTTGCTAAGAGATTGACGCTAAGTAAGTAAGTAGGCTTGTGTTTAAATAACGTAATAATGCATGAACATGATTGTGTTTTATATTTATGTGTACGGTTTTCATGTTGTGATGTTAACTCATCCTTATACCATGGATTTGACTTGTAATGTGTTGATCACTGGCTTGGTAAGAGCTATTGGCTTAATGCATTGCACTAACTAACAGCTGGACTACTAAGGGATTGATACGAGCTCTCTTTTACAATATACAATATAACATACATTTAATGTACAAATTACGTTGTAAATACTATACTAGAACCACAGCAGACTTTCAAACAATCAACTGAAGTCTGTCTACAGTGTTAATCAAATGTAACTTAATTTCCCCTCAGTCTTTGATCTATGCAACACCTCTCCTGCCCCCCTCTCTTCCTTCTCCCATCTTGCTCTCTCTCTCACACACACACACACACACACACACACACACACACACACACACACACACACACACACACACACACATACACACACACACACACACACACAGCACTTCTTCTGCCCAGGCTCACAGAATGTGAAAGAACACACAGACGCACGCACGCACACATACACTTACACTCACAAACACGCCAGGACACACACACACACACACACACACACACGGTCACACACACAAACTCTCTTTCTCACTCATTCTCACACACAGTCCACTTGTTGTAGACCAGATAGTGTTTGGTTTGGTTAGACTTTCCTTCTCCGTCCACTACAGAAGAGAGAGTGTTTGGTGGCTGTTCAGTTGAGTATCTGACCTCCTTCCTGCTCTCATCTCCTTCCTCTGTTTCAGCAAACCAAGAGAAAGCTGGATGTCGCCAATAAACGCCAGGACCTGCTGTATGACAAGCTGAGGGAACAGAGTGTGAGTAAAACCTCTGTGTGTGTGTGTGTGTGTGTGTGTGTGTGTGTGTGAATGTGTGTGTATGCTGTGAGATGGTGTGTGTGTTTAGATAGGAGTATCTCCCTGTGGTGTGTGTGAAGCCTATTCTCCCTCCTATCTCCCCTCAGCTCTCTCCAGTCATCATATGTGGGTTGCACAACATGGCGCGCAGAAAACACATGTGGACACACACGCTAGGACACACACACACTCATGCCTGCACGCACAGCACTTCTTCTGAGTAGAAGTACGAGTATCTACTTAAAACACTGTGTGTGCGTGCCTGCGTGCGTACGTCTGTGCGTGTGTGCATGCATGCGTCTGTGTGTGCCTGCCTGCGTCTGTGTGTGCCTGCCTGCCTGGGTGCGTACATCTGTGTGAGTGTGTGTGCGCGTGCGTGCGTCTGTGAGTGCGTATGTCTGTACGTGCCGGCCCGCCTACGTCTGCCCGCGTGCCTGCCTGATTGCCTGTCTGCGTGCGTGCTTCTGTGTGTGCCTGCCTGCCTGTGTACCTCTCTGTGTGTGTGTGTGTGTGTGTGTGTGTGCGTGCGTCTGTGTGTGCCTGCCTACGTCTGTGCGTGCCTGCGTGCGTGCTTCTGTGTGTGCCTGCCTGCCTGCCTGCGTACCTCTGTGTGTGCGTGCGTGCGTGCGTCTGTGCCTGCGTGCGTGCGTACGTCTGTCTGTGTGTGCGTGTGTACGTCTGTCCGTGCATGGGTGCATGTTGTCTGTATGTATCTGCCTGAATCTGTGCCTGCCTGCCTGCGTATGCCTGTGTGTATGCGTGCGTCTGTGTGCGTCTGCCTGAATCTGTGCGTGCCTGCCTGCATGCGTATGCCTGTGTGTATGCGTGCGTCCGTCTGTGTGTGTGTGCCTGCCTGCGTGTGTCTGCGTGCCTGCCTGCCTGCTAATCAAATGTGTTCATTTCAGTCACATAAAAATAATAACTGGTTTATTTTACTGTCCCCTAGGCTCCAGCCTTACCAGGTGTAAAGAGTTTGGCAGTGCCAAGAAGAGAGTAGTTGGCCACTGAATTGTTCCAGGCCCAGGGCTGACAGGGGCAGTACAGTGGCTCTGTCCACACCTCTGACAGAAGACTCCATTAAGAAAATTGTGGGAGGCATCTAGGAGAAGCAGCAGCACCAGCCAGAACAGAAGAGAAGACGGACAAAGACCTGTCTTGCCTGTGGACAGCCCAAGTCTGAATTTGAAACTGATGGATCCACTTCTGTTGAGCTGAATATAGCTGTAAAGTTTTTTCTTTCTTTTACTTAATTGTTTTACTTACTTTAACATTAATGCATGACCAGAAACACCAGTTTTCTACTTGTCATATTAACCAGCACTGTATCTATCACTATATACTCCCCCTCCCTATGTATGTACTGTGTCATTGTCATATCTAATTGTTGTCTTAAATTATCCATATTATTTCTAAAACTTACAGTCCAATTATTTCATTTGTCATATATACATTATTTCACATGTTCATAAATAAAACTGTAACTTTCTTTGAAATATTGCACACTGCCTTTTTGTCCTGCTTAAATAAAAACAAAATTATAGTATGTATATATCTATATCTCAGCTTAATTACACCATCTACAACAATAGGTTCTGAGTCATAAGAAAGGAGGATTTTAATGATAATTAAGCACACTGTTACAAACAAGTGAAGAACTAGAAAAAACATTAAAAGATTTCCACAAAGACAAAAAGTTCTGAGTCATAAGAATGGAGGATTTTAATGATAATTAAACACACTGTTACAATCACGTGAAGACATAAAAAAAAAACATTATAAGATCTCCACAAAGACACAGGAAATATGTTAAAGTAGTATTTCACCATATTCAATGTTGTAGCATTTACATTCTATAAACGGCAAAAATATATATTTTTACTTACAAAAACGTAATTAATTGTTAATCTCCACGTATTTTCAATGCTTTTTACTCAAAAATATCACATTCAATAACAACTCGATCGGGATACGAACCCGTTCTTTTGGGGAATCGGAAATAAATAAATAAATGAACGGACCCGGAGCGAATGCCTCGATCCTATTGGCTTGCTGGACTCGTCCAGTATTCTCGACTGGCCCCCGCGTGGCAGGCGAGAATTCTACCACTGAACCACCAATGCGTGCCACGTGCAAGAAGAGAAGAGAAACCGCCAAAGAGAGACCACCAAGCACCACCGAGCTGTTGCTAAAGGGTCAACAGAGAAGAATGGTCGAAAATTGGAATGGGGCTTCTATCCTGCACAGGTCGCGATCTATTCACGTCTAAAGAATGCTTGGCGAGCTACAATGGCTGGTGGGAATCAAGGATGTTCCACCGAAAAGGAAGTGGTTTTAAATCTACTCTGTCGCAGGGCACTTGTGCGCCGTCAAGGGGAATTAGCTCAAATGGTAGAGCGCTCGCTTAGCATGCGAGAGGTAGCGGGATCGATGCCCGCATTCTCCAGTGGCTCGGGCTGGGTGATGCAGCTACAAATGGTCGAAGGAAAACTAAAGCTGCGAAATTTTTCTAAGTCCTTTCTGGTTAACCATGGGTTAGATTTTCTTTTTGGTTAACCATGGGTCTTAGATCCGTAGGCTGCGCACCATTGACTGAAGCCTCAAAGGGGGTGTTTAAGGCTGGTTATGGGCTTAAGGGTGGACCGGTGCTTAAGTGTGATATTTTCTAGGGGGGCGTGTCCCCTGGAAGGGGGTCCCAGGCCAGGGAGAGCCCCGGGGAAGGTGCACTTTGGTGGTCTGGATGGATGGGCTGCCTTATATACAGCCAAGGACTTGTTGTGCGTGCATTGGTTGTTCAGTGGTAGAATTCTCGCCTGCCTGCCACGCGGGGGGAGGCCCGGGTTGGTTTCCCGGCCAATGCAGATGGCTCTACTCTCGGTCCTTCTTCGGCTCAGACCAAGACCGAAGCAATACAAAAGATCAAGCATGCGAGAGGTAGCGGGATCGATGCCCGCATTCTCCAGTGGCTTGGGCTGTGTAAGACTTCCTTTTCATCACGGCACACAGCAGCTTGTGCTATTTCGAGGAGTACTGCGTCTTTGGCATAGACGACTTTCTGGCCATGCCGAACGCGAAAAGTCTGCGCCCAACGTGGGGCTCGAACCCACGACCCTGAGATTAAGAGTCTCATGCTCTACCGACTGAGCTAGCCGGGCTTTTGCAGCCTGCAGGGATGCCGTCAGTTCACGGCAGAGCCGAGCACGAGACAAACGGCCAACCTCCTGTCTGCCCGTAGGTTGAACGGTGAATCCTTGAGCCCCTTCAGCACCATGCGCAGTCTCTGTGGCGCAATTGGTTAGCGCGTTCGGCTGTTAACCGAAAGGTTGGTGGTTCAAGCCCACCCAGGGACGAAAGTGCCTCTTTTCTGCGAGACGGTTACCAGCCAACAGCGTGTTTCAGAAGGATGTCCTCATCCTCACCTGAACATAGTTCTTCTTCTTCAGGGCACAATGTCTAAAAATGGCCAGTACGGGGATCGAACCCGCGACCTTGGCGTTATTAGCACCACGCTCTAACCAACTGAGCTAACCGGCCACAATCGACAAGTCCTGCCTCTCTTGGCAACAGTCATTCCCCCAAGGACTGAGCAGGTCCCCGTGTAGCAGTCGACTGGCAACTCCTTTTATGGATTCTACACGTCCCCGGGGTTCAATTCCCCGACGGGGAGAGGTTGGCTGTCCTTTTATCTTATGACAAGCTCCTCGTTAGTATAGTGGATAGTATCCCCGCCTGTCACGCGGGAGACCGGGGTTCAATTCCCCGACGGGGAGACGATGGCTGTCCTTTTATCTTTCTTCGGCCCTGGGCTGAGTCGAACAAAGGCCAAGAGGAGAGCCAGCTGCATTGGCCGGGAATCGAACCCGGGCCTCCCGCGTGGCAGGCGAGAATTCTACCACTGAACCACCAATGCGTGCCACGTGCAAGAAGAGAAGAGAAACCGCCAAAGAGAGACCACCAAGCACCACCGAGCTGTTGCTAAAGGGTCAACAGAGAAGAATGGTCGAAAATTGGAATGGGGCTTCTATCCTGCACAGGTCGCGATCTATTCACGTCTAAAGAATGCTTGGCGAGCTACAATGGCTGGTGGGAATCAAGGATGTTCCACCGAAAAGGAAGTGGTTTTAAATCTACTCTGTCGCAGGGCACTTGTGCGCCGTCAAGGGGAATTAGCTCAAATGGTAGAGCGCTCGCTTAGCATGCGAGAGGTAGCGGGATCGATGCCCGCATTCTCCAGTGGCTCGGGCTGGGTGATGCAGCTACAAATGGTCGAAGGAAAACTAAAGCTGCGAAATTTTTCTAAGTCCTTTCTGGTTAACCATGGGTTAGATTTTCTTTTTGGTTAACCATGGGTCTTAGATCCGTAGGCTGCGCACCATTGACTGAAGCCTCAAAGGGGGTGTTTAAGGCTGGTTATGGGCTTAAGGGTGGACCGGTGCTTAAGTGTGATATTTTCTAGGGGGGCGTGTCCCCTGGAAGGGGGTCCCAGGCCAGGGAGAGCCCCGGGGAAGGTGCACTTTGGTGGTCTGGATGGATGGGCTGCCTTATATACAGCCAAGGACTTGTTGTGCGTGCATTGGTTGTTCAGTGGTAGAATTCTCGCCTGCCTGCCACGCGGGGGGAGGCCCGGGTTGGTTTCCCGGCCAATGCAGATGGCTCTACTCTCGGTCCTTCTTCGGCTCAGACCAAGACCGAAGCAATACAAAAGATCAAGCATGCGAGAGGTAGCGGGATCGATGCCCGCATTCTCCAGTGGCTTGGGCTGTGTAAGACTTCCTTTTCATCACGGCACACAGCAGCTTGTGCTATTTCGAGGAGTACTGCGTCTTTGGCATAGACGACTTTCTGGCCATGCCGAACGCGAAAAGTCTGCGCCCAACGTGGGGCTCGAACCCACGACCCTGAGATTAAGAGTCTCATGCTCTACCGACTGAGCTAGCCGGGCTTTTGCAGCCTGCAGGGATGCCGTCAGTTCACGGCAGAGCCGAGCACGAGACAAACGGCCAACCTCCTGTCTGCCCGTAGGTTGAACGGTGAATCCTTGAGCCCCTTCAGCACCATGCGCAGTCTCTGTGGCGCAATTGGTTAGCGCGTTCGGCTGTTAACCGAAAGGTTGGTGGTTCAAGCCCACCCAGGGACGAAAGTGCCTCTTTTCTGCGAGACGGTTACCAGCCAACAGCGTGTTTCAGAAGGATGTCCTCATCCTCACCTGAACATAGTTCTTCTTCTTCAGGGCACAATGTCTAAAAATGGCCAGTACGGGGATCGAACCCGCGACCTTGGCGTTATTAGCACCACGCTCTAACCAACTGAGCTAACCGGCCACAATCGACAAGTCCTGCCTCTCTTGGCAACAGTCATTCCCCCAAGGACTGAGCAGGTCCCCGTGTAGCAGTCGACTGGCAACTCCTTTTATGGATTCTACACGTCCCCGGGGTTCAATTCCCCGACGGGGAGAGGTTGGCTGTCCTTTTATCTTATGACAAGCTCCTCGTTAGTATAGTGGATAGTATCCCCGCCTGTCACGCGGGAGACCGGGGTTCAATTCCCCGACGGGGAGACGATGGCTGTCCTTTTATCTTTCTTCGGCCCTGGGCTGAGTCGAACAAAGGCCAAGAGGAGAGCCAGCTGCATTGGCCGGGAATCGAACCCGGGCCTCCCGCGTGGCAGGCGAGAATTCTACCACTGAACCACCAATGCGTGCCACGTGCAAGAAGAGAAGAGAAACCGCCAAAGAGAGACCACCAAGCACCACCGAGCTGTTGCTAAAGGGTCAACAGAGAAGAATGGTCGAAAATTGGAATGGGGCTTCTATCCTGCACAGGTCGCGATCTATTCACGTCTAAAGAATGCTTGGCGAGCTACAATGGCTGGTGGGAATCAAGGATGTTCCACCGAAAAGGAAGTGGTTTTAAATCTACTCTGTCGCAGGGCACTTGTGCGCCGTCAAGGGGAATTAGCTCAAATGGTAGAGCGCTCGCTTAGCATGCGAGAGGTAGCGGGATCGATGCCCGCATTCTCCAGTGGCTCGGGCTGGGTGATGCAGCTACAAATGGTCGAAGGAAAACTAAAGCTGCGAAATTTTTCTAAGTCCTTTCTGGTTAACCATGGGTTAGATTTTCTTTTTGGTTAACCATGGGTCTTAGATCCGTAGGCTGCGCACCATTGACTGAAGCCTCAAAGGGGGTGTTTAAGGCTGGTTATGGGCTTAAGGGTGGACCGGTGCTTAAGTGTGATATTTTCTAGGGGGGCGTGTCCCCTGGAAGGGGGTCCCAGGCCAGGGAGAGCCCCGGGGAAGGTGCACTTTGGTGGTCTGGATGGATGGGCTGCCTTATATACAGCCAAGGACTTGTTGTGCGTGCATTGGTTGTTCAGTGGTAGAATTCTCGCCTGCCTGCCACGCGGGGGGAGGCCCGGGTTGGTTTCCCGGCCAATGCAGATGGCTCTACTCTCGGTCCTTCTTCGGCTCAGACCAAGACCGAAGCAATACAAAAGATCAAGCATGCGAGAGGTAGCGGGATCGATGCCCGCATTCTCCAGTGGCTTGGGCTGTGTAAGACTTCCTTTTCATCACGGCACACAGCAGCTTGTGCTATTTCGAGGAGTACTGCGTCTTTGGCATAGACGACTTTCTGGCCATGCCGAACGCGAAAAGTCTGCGCCCAACGTGGGGCTCGAACCCACGACCCTGAGATTAAGAGTCTCATGCTCTACCGACTGAGCTAGCCGGGCTTTTGCAGCCTGCAGGGATGCCGTCAGTTCACGGCAGAGCCGAGCACGAGACAAACGGCCAACCTCCTGTCTGCCCGTAGGTTGAACGGTGAATCCTTGAGCCCCTTCAGCACCATGCGCAGTCTCTGTGGCGCAATTGGTTAGCGCGTTCGGCTGTTAACCGAAAGGTTGGTGGTTCAAGCCCACCCAGGGACGAAAGTGCCTCTTTTCTGCGAGACGGTTACCAGCCAACAGCGTGTTTCAGAAGGATGTCCTCATCCTCACCTGAACATAGTTCTTCTTCTTCAGGGCACAATGTCTAAAAATGGCCAGTACGGGGATCGAACCCGCGACCTTGGCGTTATTAGCACCACGCTCTAACCAACTGAGCTAACCGGCCACAATCGACAAGTCCTGCCTCTCTTGGCAACAGTCATTCCCCCAAGGACTGAGCAGGTCCCCGTGTAGCAGTCGACTGGCAACTCCTTTTATGGATTCTACACGTCCCCGGGGTTCAATTCCCCGACGGGGAGAGGTTGGCTGTCCTTTTATCTTATGACAAGCTCCTCGTTAGTATAGTGGATAGTATCCCCGCCTGTCACGCGGGAGACCGGGGTTCAATTCCCCGACGGGGAGACGATGGCTGTCCTTTTATCTTTCTTCGGCCCTGGGCTGAGTCGAACAAAGGCCAAGAGGAGAGCCAGCTGCATTGGCCGGGAATCGAACCCGGGCCTCCCGCGTGGCAGGCGAGAATTCTACCACTGAACCACCAATGCGTGCCACGTGCAAGAAGAGAAGAGAAACCGCCAAAGAGAGACCACCAAGCACCACCGAGCTGTTGCTAAAGGGTCAACAGAGAAGAATGGTCGAAAATTGGAATGGGGCTTCTATCCTGCACAGGTCGCGATCTATTCACGTCTAAAGAATGCTTGGCGAGCTACAATGGCTGGTGGGAATCAAGGATGTTCCACCGAAAAGGAAGTGGTTTTAAATCTACTCTGTCGCAGGGCACTTGTGCGCCGTCAAGGGGAATTAGCTCAAATGGTAGAGCGCTCGCTTAGCATGCGAGAGGTAGCGGGATCGATGCCCGCATTCTCCAGTGGCTCGGGCTGGGTGATGCAGCTACAAATGGTCGAAGGAAAACTAAAGCTGCGAAATTTTTCTAAGTCCTTTCTGGTTAACCATGGGTTAGATTTTCTTTTTGGTTAACCATGGGTCTTAGATCCGTAGGCTGCGCACCATTGACTGAAGCCTCAAAGGGGGTGTTTAAGGCTGGTTATGGGCTTAAGGGTGGACCGGTGCTTAAGTGTGATATTTTCTAGGGGGGCGTGTCCCCTGGAAGGGGGTCCCAGGCCAGGGAGAGCCCCGGGGAAGGTGCACTTTGGTGGTCTGGATGGATGGGCTGCCTTATATACAGCCAAGGACTTGTTGTGCGTGCATTGGTTGTTCAGTGGTAGAATTCTCGCCTGCCTGCCACGCGGGGGGAGGCCCGGGTTGGTTTCCCGGCCAATGCAGATGGCTCTACTCTCGGTCCTTCTTCGGCTCAGACCAAGACCGAAGCAATACAAAAGATCAAGCATGCGAGAGGTAGCGGGATCGATGCCCGCATTCTCCAGTGGCTTGGGCTGTGTAAGACTTCCTTTTCATCACGGCACACAGCAGCTTGTGCTATTTCGAGGAGTACTGCGTCTTTGGCATAGACGACTTTCTGGCCATGCCGAACGCGAAAAGTCTGCGCCCAACGTGGGGCTCGAACCCACGACCCTGAGATTAAGAGTCTCATGCTCTACCGACTGAGCTAGCCGGGCTTTTGCAGCCTGCAGGGATGCCGTCAGTTCACGGCAGAGCCGAGCACGAGACAAACGGCCAACCTCCTGTCTGCCCGTAGGTTGAACGGTGAATCCTTGAGCCCCTTCAGCACCATGCGCAGTCTCTGTGGCGCAATTGGTTAGCGCGTTCGGCTGTTAACCGAAAGGTTGGTGGTTCAAGCCCACCCAGGGACGAAAGTGCCTCTTTTCTGCGAGACGGTTACCAGCCAACAGCGTGTTTCAGAAGGATGTCCTCATCCTCACCTGAACATAGTTCTTCTTCTTCAGGGCACAATGTCTAAAAATGGCCAGTACGGGGATCGAACCCGCGACCTTGGCGTTATTAGCACCACGCTCTAACCAACTGAGCTAACCGGCCACAATCGACAAGTCCTGCCTCTCTTGGCAACAGTCATTCCCCCAAGGACTGAGCAGGTCCCCGTGTAGCAGTCGACTGGCAACTCCTTTTATGGATTCTACACGTCCCCGGGGTTCAATTCCCCGACGGGGAGAGGTTGGCTGTCCTTTTATCTTATGACAAGCTCCTCGTTAGTATAGTGGATAGTATCCCCGCCTGTCACGCGGGAGACCGGGGTTCAATTCCCCGACGGGGAGACGATGGCTGTCCTTTTATCTTTCTTCGGCCCTGGGCTGAGTCGAACAAAGGCCAAGAGGAGAGCCAGCTGCATTGGCCGGGAATCGAACCCGGGCCTCCCGCGTGGCAGGCGAGAATTCTACCACTGAACCACCAATGCGTGCCACGTGCAAGAAGAGAAGAGAAACCGCCAAAGAGAGACCACCAAGCACCACCGAGCTGTTGCTAAAGGGTCAACAGAGAAGAATGGTCGAAAATTGGAATGGGGCTTCTATCCTGCACAGGTCGCGATCTATTCACGTCTAAAGAATGCTTGGCGAGCTACAATGGCTGGTGGGAATCAAGGATGTTCCACCGAAAAGGAAGTGGTTTTAAATCTACTCTGTCGCAGGGCACTTGTGCGCCGTCAAGGGGAATTAGCTCAAATGGTAGAGCGCTCGCTTAGCATGCGAGAGGTAGCGGGATCGATGCCCGCATTCTCCAGTGGCTCGGGCTGGGTGATGCAGCTACAAATGGTCGAAGGAAAACTAAAGCTGCGAAATTTTTCTAAGTCCTTTCTGGTTAACCATGGGTTAGATTTTCTTTTTGGTTAACCATGGGTCTTAGATCCGTAGGCTGCGCACCATTGACTGAAGCCTCAAAGGGGGTGTTTAAGGCTGGTTATGGGCTTAAGGGTGGACCGGTGCTTAAGTGTGATATTTTCTAGGGGGGCGTGTCCCCTGGAAGGGGGTCCCAGGCCAGGGAGAGCCCCGGGGAAGGTGCACTTTGGTGGTCTGGATGGATGGGCTGCCTTATATACAGCCAAGGACTTGTTGTGCGTGCATTGGTTGTTCAGTGGTAGAATTCTCGCCTGCCTGCCACGCGGGGGGAGGCCCGGGTTGGTTTCCCGGCCAATGCAGATGGCTCTACTCTCGGTCCTTCTTCGGCTCAGACCAAGACCGAAGCAATACAAAAGATCAAGCATGCGAGAGGTAGCGGGATCGATGCCCGCATTCTCCAGTGGCTTGGGCTGTGTAAGACTTCCTTTTCATCACGGCACACAGCAGCTTGTGCTATTTCGAGGAGTACTGCGTCTTTGGCATAGACGACTTTCTGGCCATGCCGAACGCGAAAAGTCTGCGCCCAACGTGGGGCTCGAACCCACGACCCTGAGATTAAGAGTCTCATGCTCTACCGACTGAGCTAGCCGGGCTTTTGCAGCCTGCAGGGATGCCGTCAGTTCACGGCAGAGCCGAGCACGAGACAAACGGCCAACCTCCTGTCTGCCCGTAGGTTGAACGGTGAATCCTTGAGCCCCTTCAGCACCATGCGCAGTCTCTGTGGCGCAATTGGTTAGCGCGTTCGGCTGTTAACCGAAAGGTTGGTGGTTCAAGCCCACCCAGGGACGAAAGTGCCTCTTTTCTGCGAGACGGTTACCAGCCAACAGCGTGTTTCAGAAGGATGTCCTCATCCTCACCTGAACATAGTTCTTCTTCTTCAGGGCACAATGTCTAAAAATGGCCAGTACGGGGATCGAACCCGCGACCTTGGCGTTATTAGCACCACGCTCTAACCAACTGAGCTAACCGGCCACAATCGACAAGTCCTGCCTCTCTTGGCAACAGTCATTCCCCCAAGGACTGAGCAGGTCCCCGTGTAGCAGTCGACTGGCAACTCCTTTTATGGATTCTACACGTCCCCGGGGTTCAATTCCCCGACGGGGAGAGGTTGGCTGTCCTTTTATCTTATGACAAGCTCCTCGTTAGTATAGTGGATAGTATCCCCGCCTGTCACGCGGGAGACCGGGGTTCAATTCCCCGACGGGGAGACGATGGCTGTCCTTTTATCTTTCTTCGGCCCTGGGCTGAGTCGAACAAAGGCCAAGAGGAGAGCCAGCTGCATTGGCCGGGAATCGAACCCGGGCCTCCCGCGTGGCAGGCGAGAATTCTACCACTGAACCACCAATGCGTGCCACGTGCAAGAAGAGAAGAGAAACCGCCAAAGAGAGACCACCAAGCACCACCGAGCTGTTGCTAAAGGGTCAACAGAGAAGAATGGTCGAAAATTGGAATGGGGCTTCTATCCTGCACAGGTCGCGATCTATTCACGTCTAAAGAATGCTTGGCGAGCTACAATGGCTGGTGGGAATCAAGGATGTTCCACCGAAAAGGAAGTGGTTTTAAATCTACTCTGTCGCAGGGCACTTGTGCGCCGTCAAGGGGAATTAGCTCAAATGGTAGAGCGCTCGCTTAGCATGCGAGAGGTAGCGGGATCGATGCCCGCATTCTCCAGTGGCTCGGGCTGGGTGATGCAGCTACAAATGGTCGAAGGAAAACTAAAGCTGCGAAATTTTTCTAAGTCCTTTCTGGTTAACCATGGGTTAGATTTTCTTTTTGGTTAACCATGGGTCTTAGATCCGTAGGCTGCGCACCATTGACTGAAGCCTCAAAGGGGGTGTTTAAGGCTGGTTATGGGCTTAAGGGTGGACCGGTGCTTAAGTGTGATATTTTCTAGGGGGGCGTGTCCCCTGGAAGGGGGTCCCAGGCCAGGGAGAGCCCCGGGGAAGGTGCACTTTGGTGGTCTGGATGGATGGGCTGCCTTATATACAGCCAAGGACTTGTTGTGCGTGCATTGGTTGTTCAGTGGTAGAATTCTCGCCTGCCTGCCACGCGGGGGGAGGCCCGGGTTGGTTTCCCGGCCAATGCAGATGGCTCTACTCTCGGTCCTTCTTCGGCTCAGACCAAGACCGAAGCAATACAAAAGATCAAGCATGCGAGAGGTAGCGGGATCGATGCCCGCATTCTCCAGTGGCTTGGGCTGTGTAAGACTTCCTTTTCATCACGGCACACAGCAGCTTGTGCTATTTCGAGGAGTACTGCGTCTTTGGCATAGACGACTTTCTGGCCATGCCGAACGCGAAAAGTCTGCGCCCAACGTGGGGCTCGAACCCACGACCCTGAGATTAAGAGTCTCATGCTCTACCGACTGAGCTAGCCGGGCTTTTGCAGCCTGCAGGGATGCCGTCAGTTCACGGCAGAGCCGAGCACGAGACAAACGGCCAACCTCCTGTCTGCCCGTAGGTTGAACGGTGAATCCTTGAGCCCCTTCAGCACCATGCGCAGTCTCTGTGGCGCAATTGGTTAGCGCGTTCGGCTGTTAACCGAAAGGTTGGTGGTTCAAGCCCACCCAGGGACGAAAGTGCCTCTTTTCTGCGAGACGGTTACCAGCCAACAGCGTGTTTCAGAAGGATGTCCTCATCCTCACCTGAACATAGTTCTTCTTCTTCAGGGCACAATGTCTAAAAATGGCCAGTACGGGGATCGAACCCGCGACCTTGGCGTTATTAGCACCACGCTCTAACCAACTGAGCTAACCGGCCACAATCGACAAGTCCTGCCTCTCTTGGCAACAGTCATTCCCCCAAGGACTGAGCAGGTCCCCGTGTAGCAGTCGACTGGCAACTCCTTTTATGGATTCTACACGTCCCCGGGGTTCAATTCCCCGACGGGGAGAGGTTGGCTGTCCTTTTATCTTATGACAAGCTCCTCGTTAGTATAGTGGATAGTATCCCCGCCTGTCACGCGGGAGACCGGGGTTCAATTCCCCGACGGGGAGACGATGGCTGTCCTTTTATCTTTCTTCGGCCCTGGGCTGAGTCGAACAAAGGCCAAGAGGAGAGCCAGCTGCATTGGCCGGGAATCGAACCCGGGCCTCCCGCGTGGCAGGCGAGAATTCTACCACTGAACCACCAATGCGTGCCACGTGCAAGAAGAGAAGAGAAACCGCCAAAGAGAGACCACCAAGCACCACCGAGCTGTTGCTAAAGGGTCAACAGAGAAGAATGGTCGAAAATTGGAATGGGGCTTCTATCCTGCACAGGTCGCGATCTATTCACGTCTAAAGAATGCTTGGCGAGCTACAATGGCTGGTGGGAATCAAGGATGTTCCACCGAAAAGGAAGTGGTTTTAAATCTACTCTGTCGCAGGGCACTTGTGCGCCGTCAAGGGGAATTAGCTCAAATGGTAGAGCGCTCGCTTAGCATGCGAGAGGTAGCGGGATCGATGCCCGCATTCTCCAGTGGCTCGGGCTGGGTGATGCAGCTACAAATGGTCGAAGGAAAACTAAAGCTGCGAAATTTTTCTAAGTCCTTTCTGGTTAACCATGGGTTAGATTTTCTTTTTGGTTAACCATGGGTCTTAGATCCGTAGGCTGCGCACCATTGACTGAAGCCTCAAAGGGGGTGTTTAAGGCTGGTTATGGGCTTAAGGGTGGACCGGTGCTTAAGTGTGATATTTTCTAGGGGGGCGTGTCCCCTGGAAGGGGGTCCCAGGCCAGGGAGAGCCCCGGGGAAGGTGCACTTTGGTGGTCTGGATGGATGGGCTGCCTTATATACAGCCAAGGACTTGTTGTGCGTGCATTGGTTGTTCAGTGGTAGAATTCTCGCCTGCCTGCCACGCGGGGGGAGGCCCGGGTTGGTTTCCCGGCCAATGCAGATGGCTCTACTCTCGGTCCTTCTTCGGCTCAGACCAAGACCGAAGCAATACAAAAGATCAAGCATGCGAGAGGTAGCGGGATCGATGCCCGCATTCTCCAGTGGCTTGGGCTGTGTAAGACTTCCTTTTCATCACGGCACACAGCAGCTTGTGCTATTTCGAGGAGTACTGCGTCTTTGGCATAGACGACTTTCTGGCCATGCCGAACGCGAAAAGTCTGCGCCCAACGTGGGGCTCGAACCCACGACCCTGAGATTAAGAGTCTCATGCTCTACCGACTGAGCTAGCCGGGCTTTTGCAGCCTGCAGGGATGCCGTCAGTTCACGGCAGAGCCGAGCACGAGACAAACGGCCAACCTCCTGTCTGCCCGTAGGTTGAACGGTGAATCCTTGAGCCCCTTCAGCACCATGCGCAGTCTCTGTGGCGCAATTGGTTAGCGCGTTCGGCTGTTAACCGAAAGGTTGGTGGTTCAAGCCCACCCAGGGACGAAAGTGCCTCTTTTCTGCGAGACGGTTACCAGCCAACAGCGTGTTTCAGAAGGATGTCCTCATCCTCACCTGAACATAGTTCTTCTTCTTCAGGGCACAATGTCTAAAAATGGCCAGTACGGGGATCGAACCCGCGACCTTGGCGTTATTAGCACCACGCTCTAACCAACTGAGCTAACCGGCCACAATCGACAAGTCCTGCCTCTCTTGGCAACAGTCATTCCCCCAAGGACTGAGCAGGTCCCCGTGTAGCAGTCGACTGGCAACTCCTTTTATGGATTCTACACGTCCCCGGGGTTCAATTCCCCGACGGGGAGAGGTTGGCTGTCCTTTTATCTTATGACAAGCTCCTCGTTAGTATAGTGGATAGTATCCCCGCCTGTCACGCGGGAGACCGGGGTTCAATTCCCCGACGGGGAGACGATGGCTGTCCTTTTATCTTTCTTCGGCCCTGGGCTGAGTCGAACAAAGGCCAAGAGGAGAGCCAGCTGCATTGGCCGGGAATCGAACCCGGGCCTCCCGCGTGGCAGGCGAGAATTCTACCACTGAACCACCAATGCGTGCCACGTGCAAGAAGAGAAGAGAAACCGCCAAAGAGAGACCACCAAGCACCACCGAGCTGTTGCTAAAGGGTCAACAGAGAAGAATGGTCGAAAATTGGAATGGGGCTTCTATCCTGCACAGGTCGCGATCTATTCACGTCTAAAGAATGCTTGGCGAGCTACAATGGCTGGTGGGAATCAAGGATGTTCCACCGAAAAGGAAGTGGTTTTAAATCTACTCTGTCGCAGGGCACTTGTGCGCCGTCAAGGGGAATTAGCTCAAATGGTAGAGCGCTCGCTTAGCATGCGAGAGGTAGCGGGATCGATGCCCGCATTCTCCAGTGGCTCGGGCTGGGTGATGCAGCTACAAATGGTCGAAGGAAAACTAAAGCTGCGAAATTTTTCTAAGTCCTTTCTGGTTAACCATGGGTTAGATTTTCTTTTTGGTTAACCATGGGTCTTAGATCCGTAGGCTGCGCACCATTGACTGAAGCCTCAAAGGGGGTGTTTAAGGCTGGTTATGGGCTTAAGGGTGGACCGGTGCTTAAGTGTGATATTTTCTAGGGGGGCGTGTCCCCTGGAAGGGGGTCCCAGGCCAGGGAGAGCCCCGGGGAAGGTGCACTTTGGTGGTCTGGATGGATGGGCTGCCTTATATACAGCCAAGGACTTGTTGTGCGTGCATTGGTTGTTCAGTGGTAGAATTCTCGCCTGCCTGCCACGCGGGGGGAGGCCCGGGTTGGTTTCCCGGCCAATGCAGATGGCTCTACTCTCGGTCCTTCTTCGGCTCAGACCAAGACCGAAGCAATACAAAAGATCAAGCATGCGAGAGGTAGCGGGATCGATGCCCGCATTCTCCAGTGGCTTGGGCTGTGTAAGACTTCCTTTTCATCACGGCACACAGCAGCTTGTGCTATTTCGAGGAGTACTGCGTCTTTGGCATAGACGACTTTCTGGCCATGCCGAACGCGAAAAGTCTGCGCCCAACGTGGGGCTCGAACCCACGACCCTGAGATTAAGAGTCTCATGCTCTACCGACTGAGCTAGCCGGGCTTTTGCAGCCTGCAGGGATGCCGTCAGTTCACGGCAGAGCCGAGCACGAGACAAACGGCCAACCTCCTGTCTGCCCGTAGGTTGAACGGTGAATCCTTGAGCCCCTTCAGCACCATGCGCAGTCTCTGTGGCGCAATTGGTTAGCGCGTTCGGCTGTTAACCGAAAGGTTGGTGGTTCAAGCCCACCCAGGGACGAAAGTGCCTCTTTTCTGCGAGACGGTTACCAGCCAACAGCGTGTTTCAGAAGGATGTCCTCATCCTCACCTGAACATAGTTCTTCTTCTTCAGGGCACAATGTCTAAAAATGGCCAGTACGGGGATCGAACCCGCGACCTTGGCGTTATTAGCACCACGCTCTAACCAACTGAGCTAACCGGCCACAATCGACAAGTCCTGCCTCTCTTGGCAACAGTCATTCCCCCAAGGACTGAGCAGGTCCCCGTGTAGCAGTCGACTGGCAACTCCTTTTATGGATTCTACACGTCCCCGGGGTTCAATTCCCCGACGGGGAGAGGTTGGCTGTCCTTTTATCTTATGACAAGCTCCTCGTTAGTATAGTGGATAGTATCCCCGCCTGTCACGCGGGAGACCGGGGTTCAATTCCCCGACGGGGAGACGATGGCTGTCCTTTTATCTTTCTTCGGCCCTGGGCTGAGTCGAACAAAGGCCAAGAGGAGAGCCAGCTGCATTGGCCGGGAATCGAACCCGGGCCTCCCGCGTGGCAGGCGAGAATTCTACCACTGAACCACCAATGCGTGCCACGTGCAAGAAGAGAAGAGAAACCGCCAAAGAGAGACCACCAAGCACCACCGAGCTGTTGCTAAAGGGTCAACAGAGAAGAATGGTCGAAAATTGGAATGGGGCTTCTATCCTGCACAGGTCGCGATCTATTCACGTCTAAAGAATGCTTGGCGAGCTACAATGGCTGGTGGGAATCAAGGATGTTCCACCGAAAAGGAAGTGGTTTTAAATCTACTCTGTCGCAGGGCACTTGTGCGCCGTCAAGGGGAATTAGCTCAAATGGTAGAGCGCTCGCTTAGCATGCGAGAGGTAGCGGGATCGATGCCCGCATTCTCCAGTGGCTCGGGCTGGGTGATGCAGCTACAAATGGTCGAAGGAAAACTAAAGCTGCGAAATTTTTCTAAGTCCTTTCTGGTTAACCATGGGTTAGATTTTCTTTTTGGTTAACCATGGGTCTTAGATCCGTAGGCTGCGCACCATTGACTGAAGCCTCAAAGGGGGTGTTTAAGGCTGGTTATGGGCTTAAGGGTGGACCGGTGCTTAAGTGTGATATTTTCTAGGGGGGGCGTGTCCCCTGGAAGGGGGTCCCAGGCCAGGGAGAGCCCCGGGGAAGGTGCACTTTGGTGGTCTGGATGGATGGGCTGCCTTATATACAGCCAAGGACTTGTTGTGCGTGCATTGGTTGTTCAGTGGTAGAATTCTCGCCTGCCTGCCACGCGGGGGGAGGCCCGGGTTGGTTTCCCGGCCAATGCAGATGGCTCTACTCTCGGTCCTTCTTCGGCTCAGACCAAGACCGAAGCAATACAAAAGATCAAGCATGCGAGAGGTAGCGGGATCGATGCCCGCATTCTCCAGTGGCTTGGGCTGTGTAAGACTTCCTTTTCATCACGGCACACAGCAGCTTGTGCTATTTCGAGGAGTACTGCGTCTTTGGCATAGACGACTTTCTGGCCATGCCGAACGCGAAAAGTCTGCGCCCAACGTGGGGCTCGAACCCACGACCCTGAGATTAAGAGTCTCATGCTCTACCGACTGAGCTAGCCGGGCTTTTGCAGCCTGCAGGGATGCCGTCAGTTCACGGCAGAGCCGAGCACGAGACAAACGGCCAACCTCCTGTCTGCCCGTAGGTTGAACGGTGAATCCTTGAGCCCCTTCAGCACCATGCGCAGTCTCTGTGGCGCAATTGGTTAGCGCGTTCGGCTGTTAACCGAAAGGTTGGTGGTTCAAGCCCACCCAGGGACGAAAGTGCCTCTTTTCTGCGAGACGGTTACCAGCCAACAGCGTGTTTCAGAAGGATGTCCTCATCCTCACCTGAACATAGTTCTTCTTCTTCAGGGCACAATGTCTAAAAATGGCCAGTACGGGGATCGAACCCGCGACCTTGGCGTTATTAGCACCACGCTCTAACCAACTGAGCTAACCGGCCACAATCGACAAGTCCTGCCTCTCTTGGCAACAGTCATTCCCCCAAGGACTGAGCAGGTCCCCGTGTAGCAGTCGACTGGCAACTCCTTTTATGGATTCTACACGTCCCCGGGGTTCAATTCCCCGACGGGGAGAGGTTGGCTGTCCTTTTATCTTATGACAAGCTCCTCGTTAGTATAGTGGATAGTATCCCCGCCTGTCACGCGGGAGACCGGGGTTCAATTCCCCGACGGGGAGACGATGGCTGTCCTTTTATCTTTCTTCGGCCCTGGGCTGAGTCGAACAAAGGCCAAGAGGAGAGCCAGCTGCATTGGCCGGGAATCGAACCCGGGCCTCCCGCGTGGCAGGCGAGAATTCTACCACTGAACCACCAATGCGTGCCACGTGCAAGAAGAGAAGAGAAACCGCCAAAGAGAGACCACCAAGCACCACCGAGCTGTTGCTAAAGGGTCAACAGAGAAGAATGGTCGAAAATTGGAATGGGGCTTCTATCCTGCACAGGTCGCGATCTATTCACGTCTAAAGAATGCTTGGCGAGCTACAATGGCTGGTGGGAATCAAGGATGTTCCACCGAAAAGGAAGTGGTTTTAAATCTACTCTGTCGCAGGGCACTTGTGCGCCGTCAAGGGGAATTAGCTCAAATGGTAGAGCGCTCGCTTAGCATGCGAGAGGTAGCGGGATCGATGCCCGCATTCTCCAGTGGCTCGGGCTGGGTGATGCAGCTACAAATGGTCGAAGGAAAACTAAAGCTGCGAAATTTTTCTAAGTCCTTTCTGGTTAACCATGGGTTAGATTTTCTTTTTGGTTAACCATGGGTCTTAGATCCGTAGGCTGCGCACCATTGACTGAAGCCTCAAAGGGGGGTGTTTAAGGCTGGTTATGGGCTTAAGGGTGGACCGGTGCTTAAGTGTGATATTTTCTAGGGGGGCGTGTCCCCTGGAAGGGGGTCCCAGGCCAGGGAGAGCCCCGGGGAAGGTGCACTTTGGTGGTCTGGATGGATGGGCTGCCTTATATACAGCCAAGGACTTGTTGTGCGTGCATTGGTTGTTCAGTGGTAGAATTCTCGCCTGCCTGCCACGCGGGGGGAGGCCCGGGTTGGTTTCCCGGCCAATGCAGATGGCTCTACTCTCGGTCCTTCTTCGGCTCAGACCAAGACCGAAGCAATACAAAAGATCAAGCATGCGAGAGGTAGCGGGATCGATGCCCGCATTCTCCAGTGGCTTGGGCTGTGTAAGACTTCCTTTTCATCACGGCACACAGCAGCTTGTGCTATTTCGAGGAGTACTGCGTCTTTGGCATAGACGACTTTCTGGCCATGCCGAACGCGAAAAGTCTGCGCCCAACGTGGGGCTCGAACCCACGACCCTGAGATTAAGAGTCTCATGCTCTACCGACTGAGCTAGCCGGGCTTTTGCAGCCTGCAGGGATGCCGTCAGTTCACGGCAGAGCCGAGCACGAGACAAACGGCCAACCTCCTGTCTGCCCGTAGGTTGAACGGTGAATCCTTGAGCCCCTTCAGCACCATGCGCAGTCTCTGTGGCGCAATTGGTTAGCGCGTTCGGCTGTTAACCGAAAGGTTGGTGGTTCAAGCCCACCCAGGGACGAAAGTGCCTCTTTTCTGCGAGACGGTTACCAGCCAACAGCGTGTTTCAGAAGGATGTCCTCATCCTCACCTGAACATAGTTCTTCTTCTTCAGGGCACAATGTCTAAAAATGGCCAGTACGGGGATCGAACCCGCGACCTTGGCGTTATTAGCACCACGCTCTAACCAACTGAGCTAACCGGCCACAATCGACAAGTCCTGCCTCTCTTGGCAACAGTCATTCCCCCAAGGACTGAGCAGGTCCCCGTGTAGCAGTCGACTGGCAACTCCTTTTATGGATTCTACACGTCCCCGGGGTTCAATTCCCCGACGGGGAGAGGTTGGCTGTCCTTTTATCTTATGACAAGCTCCTCGTTAGTATAGTGGATAGTATCCCCGCCTGTCACGCGGGAGACCGGGGTTCAATTCCCCGACGGGGAGACGATGGCTGTCCTTTTATCTTTCTTCGGCCCTGGGCTGAGTCGAACAAAGGCCAAGAGGAGAGCCAGCTGCATTGGCCGGGAATCGAACCCGGGCCTCCCGCGTGGCAGGCGAGAATTCTACCACTGAACCACCAATGCGTGCCACGTGCAAGAAGAGAAGAGAAACCGCCAAAGAGAGACCACCAAGCACCACCGAGCTGTTGCTAAAGGGTCAACAGAGAAGAATGGTCGAAAATTGGAATGGGGCTTCTATCCTGCACAGGTCGCGATCTATTCACGTCTAAAGAATGCTTGGCGAGCTACAATGGCTGGTGGGAATCAAGGATGTTCCACCGAAAAGGAAGTGGTTTTAAATCTACTCTGTCGCAGGGCACTTGTGCGCCGTCAAGGGGAATTAGCTCAAATGGTAGAGCGCTCGCTTAGCATGCGAGAGGTAGCGGGATCGATGCCCGCATTCTCCAGTGGCTCGGGCTGGGTGATGCAGCTACAAATGGTCGAAGGAAAACTAAAGCTGCGAAATTTTTCTAAGTCCTTTCTGGTTAACCATGGGTTAGATTTTCTTTTTGGTTAACCATGGGTCTTAGATCCGTAGGCTGCGCACCATTGACTGAAGCCTCAAAGGGGGTGTTTAAGGCTGGTTATGGGCTTAAGGGTGGACCGGTGCTTAAGTGTGATATTTTCTAGGGGGGCGTGTCCCCTGGAAGGGGGTCCCAGGCCAGGGAGAGCCCCGGGGAAGGTGCACTTTGGTGGTCTGGATGGATGGGCTGCCTTATATACAGCCAAGGACTTGTTGTGCGTGCATTGGTTGTTCAGTGGTAGAATTCTCGCCTGCCTGCCACGCGGGGGGAGGCCCGGGTTGGTTTCCCGGCCAATGCAGATGGCTCTACTCTCGGTCCTTCTTCGGCTCAGACCAAGACCGAAGCAATACAAAAGATCAAGCATGCGAGAGGTAGCGGGATCGATGCCCGCATTCTCCAGTGGCTTGGGCTGTGTAAGACTTCCTTTTCATCACGGCACACAGCAGCTTGTGCTATTTCGAGGAGTACTGCGTCTTTGGCATAGACGACTTTCTGGCCATGCCGAACGCGAAAAGTCTGCGCCCAACGTGGGGCTCGAACCCACGACCCTGAGATTAAGAGTCTCATGCTCTACCGACTGAGCTAGCCGGGCTTTTGCAGCCTGCAGGGATGCCGTCAGTTCACGGCAGAGCCGAGCACGAGACAAACGGCCAACCTCCTGTCTGCCCGTAGGTTGAACGGTGAATCCTTGAGCCCCTTCAGCACCATGCGCAGTCTCTGTGGCGCAATTGGTTAGCGCGTTCGGCTGTTAACCGAAAGGTTGGTGGTTCAAGCCCACCCAGGGACGAAAGTGCCTCTTTTCTGCGAGACGGTTACCAGCCAACAGCGTGTTTCAGAAGGATGTCCTCATCCTCACCTGAACATAGTTCTTCTTCTTCAGGGCACAATGTCTAAAAATGGCCAGTACGGGGATCGAACCCGCGACCTTGGCGTTATTAGCACCACGCTCTAACCAACTGAGCTAACCGGCCACAATCGACAAGTCCTGCCTCTCTTGGCAACAGTCATTCCCCCAAGGACTGAGCAGGTCCCCGTGTAGCAGTCGACTGGCAACTCCTTTTATGGATTCTACACGTCCCCGGGGTTCAATTCCCCGACGGGGAGAGGTTGGCTGTCCTTTTATCTTATGACAAGCTCCTCGTTAGTATAGTGGATAGTATCCCCGCCTGTCACGCGGGAGACCGGGGTTCAATTCCCCGACGGGGAGACGATGGCTGTCCTTTTATCTTTCTTCGGCCCTGGGCTGAGTCGAACAAAGGCCAAGAGGAGAGCCAGCTGCATTGGCCGGGAATCGAACCCGGGCCTCCCGCGTGGCAGGCGAGAATTCTACCACTGAACCACCAATGCGTGCCACGTGCAAGAAGAGAAGAGAAACCGCCAAAGAGAGACCACCAAGCACCACCGAGCTGTTGCTAAAGGGTCAACAGAGAAGAATGGTCGAAAATTGGAATGGGGCTTCTATCCTGCACAGGTCGCGATCTATTCACGTCTAAAGAATGCTTGGCGAGCTACAATGGCTGGTGGGAATCAAGGATGTTCCACCGAAAAGGAAGTGGTTTTAAATCTACTCTGTCGCAGGGCACTTGTGCGCCGTCAAGGGGAATTAGCTCAAATGGTAGAGCGCTCGCTTAGCATGCGAGAGGTAGCGGGATCGATGCCCGCATTCTCCAGTGGCTCGGGCTGGGTGATGCAGCTACAAATGGTCGAAGGAAAACTAAAGCTGCGAAATTTTTCTAAGTCCTTTCTGGTTAACCATGGGTTAGATTTTCTTTTTGGTTAACCATGGGTCTTAGATCCGTAGGCTGCGCACCATTGACTGAAGCCTCAAAGGGGGTGTTTAAGGCTGGTTATGGGCTTAAGGGTGGACCGGTGCTTAAGTGTGATATTTTCTAGGGGGGCGTGTCCCCTGGAAGGGGGTCCCAGGCCAGGGAGAGCCCCGGGGAAGGTGCACTTTGGTGGTCTGGATGGATGGGCTGCCTTATATACAGCCAAGGACTTGTTGTGCGTGCATTGGTTGTTCAGTGGTAGAATTCTCGCCTGCCTGCCACGCGGGGGGAGGCCCGGGTTGGTTTCCCGGCCAATGCAGATGGCTCTACTCTCGGTCCTTCTTCGGCTCAGACCAAGACCGAAGCAATACAAAAGATCAAGCATGCGAGAGGTAGCGGGATCGATGCCCGCATTCTCCAGTGGCTTGGGCTGTGTAAGACTTCCTTTTCATCACGGCACACAGCAGCTTGTGCTATTTCGAGGAGTACTGCGTCTTTGGCATAGACGACTTTCTGGCCATGCCGAACGCGAAAAGTCTGCGCCCAACGTGGGGCTCGAACCCACGACCCTGAGATTAAGAGTCTCATGCTCTACCGACTGAGCTAGCCGGGCTTTTGCAGCCTGCAGGGATGCCGTCAGTTCACGGCAGAGCCGAGCACGAGACAAACGGCCAACCTCCTGTCTGCCCGTAGGTTGAACGGTGAATCCTTGAGCCCCTTCAGCACCATGCGCAGTCTCTGTGGCGCAATTGGTTAGCGCGTTCGGCTGTTAACCGAAAGGTTGGTGGTTCAAGCCCACCCAGGGACGAAAGTGCCTCTTTTCTGCGAGACGGTTACCAGCCAACAGCGTGTTTCAGAAGGATGTCCTCATCCTCACCTGAACATAGTTCTTCTTCTTCAGGGCACAATGTCTAAAAATGGCCAGTACGGGGATCGAACCCGCGACCTTGGCGTTATTAGCACCACGCTCTAACCAACTGAGCTAACCGGCCACAATCGACAAGTCCTGCCTCTCTTGGCAACAGTCATTCCCCCAAGGACTGAGCAGGTCCCCGTGTAGCAGTCGACTGGCAACTCCTTTTATGGATTCTACACGTCCCCGGGGTTCAATTCCCCGACGGGGAGAGGTTGGCTGTCCTTTTATCTTATGACAAGCTCCTCGTTAGTATAGTGGATAGTATCCCCGCCTGTCACGCGGGAGACCGGGGTTCAATTCCCCGACGGGGAGACGATGGCTGTCCTTTTATCTTTCTTCGGCCCTGGGCTGAGTCGAACAAAGGCCAAGAGGAGAGCCAGCTGCATTGGCCGGGAATCGAACCCGGGCCTCCCGCGTGGCAGGCGAGAATTCTACCACTGAACCACCAATGCGTGCCACGTGCAAGAAGAGAAGAGAAACCGCCAAAGAGAGACCACCAAGCACCACCGAGCTGTTGCTAAAGGGTCAACAGAGAAGAATGGTCGAAAATTGGAATGGGGCTTCTATCCTGCACAGGTCGCGATCTATTCACGTCTAAAGAATGCTTGGCGAGCTACAATGGCTGGTGGGAATCAAGGATGTTCCACCGAAAAGGAAGTGGTTTTAAATCTACTCTGTCGCAGGGCACTTGTGCGCCGTCAAGGGGAATTAGCTCAAATGGTAGAGCGCTCGCTTAGCATGCGAGAGGTAGCGGGATCGATGCCCGCATTCTCCAGTGGCTCGGGCTGGGTGATGCAGCTACAAATGGTCGAAGGAAAACTAAAGCTGCGAAATTTTTCTAAGTCCTTTCTGGTTAACCATGGGTTAGATTTTCTTTTTGGTTAACCATGGGTCTTAGATCCGTAGGCTGCGCACCATTGACTGAAGCCTCAAAGGGGGTGTTTAAGGCTGGTTATGGGCTTAAGGGTGGACCGGTGCTTAAGTGTGATATTTTCTAGGGGGGCGTGTCCCCTGGAAGGGGGTCCCAGGCCAGGGAGAGCCCCGGGGAAGGTGCACTTTGGTGGTCTGGATGGATGGGCTGCCTTATATACAGCCAAGGACTTGTTGTGCGTGCATTGGTTGTTCAGTGGTAGAATTCTCGCCTGCCTGCCACGCGGGGGGAGGCCCGGGTTGGTTTCCCGGCCAATGCAGATGGCTCTACTCTCGGTCCTTCTTCGGCTCAGACCAAGACCGAAGCAATACAAAAGATCAAGCATGCGAGAGGTAGCGGGATCGATGCCCGCATTCTCCAGTGGCTTGGGCTGTGTAAGACTTCCTTTTCATCACGGCACACAGCAGCTTGTGCTATTTCGAGGAGTACTGCGTCTTTGGCATAGACGACTTTCTGGCCATGCCGAACGCGAAAAGTCTGCGCCCAACGTGGGGCTCGAACCCACGACCCTGAGATTAAGAGTCTCATGCTCTACCGACTGAGCTAGCCGGGCTTTTGCAGCCTGCAGGGATGCCGTCAGTTCACGGCAGAGCCGAGCACGAGACAAACGGCCAACCTCCTGTCTGCCCGTAGGTTGAACGGTGAATCCTTGAGCCCCTTCAGCACCATGCGCAGTCTCTGTGGCGCAATTGGTTAGCGCGTTCGGCTGTTAACCGAAAGGTTGGTGGTTCAAGCCCACCCAGGGACGAAAGTGCCTCTTTTCTGCGAGACGGTTACCAGCCAACAGCGTGTTTCAGAAGGATGTCCTCATCCTCACCTGAACATAGTTCTTCTTCTTCAGGGCACAATGTCTAAAAATGGCCAGTACGGGGATCGAACCCGCGACCTTGGCGTTATTAGCACCACGCTCTAACCAACTGAGCTAACCGGCCACAATCGACAAGTCCTGCCTCTCTTGGCAACAGTCATTCCCCCAAGGACTGAGCAGGTCCCCGTGTAGCAGTCGACTGGCAACTCCTTTTATGGATTCTACACGTCCCCGGGGTTCAATTCCCCGACGGGGAGAGGTTGGCTGTCCTTTTATCTTATGACAAGCTCCTCGTTAGTATAGTGGATAGTATCCCCGCCTGTCACGCGGGAGACCGGGGTTCAATTCCCCGACGGGGAGACGATGGCTGTCCTTTTATCTTTCTTCGGCCCTGGGCTGAGTCGAACAAAGGCCAAGAGGAGAGCCAGCTGCATTGGCCGGGAATCGAACCCGGGCCTCCCGCGTGGCAGGCGAGAATTCTACCACTGAACCACCAATGCGTGCCACGTGCAAGAAGAGAAGAGAAACCGCCAAAGAGAGACCACCAAGCACCACCGAGCTGTTGCTAAAGGGTCAACAGAGAAGAATGGTCGAAAATTGGAATGGGGCTTCTATCCTGCACAGGTCGCGATCTATTCACGTCTAAAGAATGCTTGGCGAGCTACAATGGCTGGTGGGAATCAAGGATGTTCCACCGAAAAGGAAGTGGTTTTAAATCTACTCTGTCGCAGGGCACTTGTGCGCCGTCAAGGGGAATTAGCTCAAATGGTAGAGCGCTCGCTTAGCATGCGAGAGGTAGCGGGATCGATGCCCGCATTCTCCAGTGGCTCGGGCTGGGTGATGCAGCTACAAATGGTCGAAGGAAAACTAAAGCTGCGAAATTTTTCTAAGTCCTTTCTGGTTAACCATGGGTTAGATTTTCTTTTTGGTTAACCATGGGTCTTAGATCCGTAGGCTGCGCACCATTGACTGAAGCCTCAAAGGGGGTGTTTAAGGCTGGTTATGGGCTTAAGGGTGGACCGGTGCTTAAGTGTGATATTTTCTAGGGGGGCGTGTCCCCTGGAAGGGGGTCCCAGGCCAGGGAGAGCCCCGGGGAAGGTGCACTTTGGTGGTCTGGATGGATGGGCTGCCTTATATACAGCCAAGGACTTGTTGTGCGTGCATTGGTTGTTCAGTGGTAGAATTCTCGCCTGCCTGCCACGCGGGGGGAGGCCCGGGTTGGTTTCCCGGCCAATGCAGATGGCTCTACTCTCGGTCCTTCTTCGGCTCAGACCAAGACCGAAGCAATACAAAAGATCAAGCATGCGAGAGGTAGCGGGATCGATGCCCGCATTCTCCAGTGGCTTGGGCTGTGTAAGACTTCCTTTTCATCACGGCACACAGCAGCTTGTGCTATTTCGAGGAGTACTGCGTCTTTGGCATAGACGACTTTCTGGCCATGCCGAACGCGAAAAGTCTGCGCCCAACGTGGGGCTCGAACCCACGACCCTGAGATTAAGAGTCTCATGCTCTACCGACTGAGCTAGCCGGGCTTTTGCAGCCTGCAGGGATGCCGTCAGTTCACGGCAGAGCCGAGCACGAGACAAACGGCCAACCTCCTGTCTGCCCGTAGGTTGAACGGTGAATCCTTGAGCCCCTTCAGCACCATGCGCAGTCTCTGTGGCGCAATTGGTTAGCGCGTTCGGCTGTTAACCGAAAGGTTGGTGGTTCAAGCCCACCCAGGGACGAAAGTGCCTCTTTTCTGCGAGACGGTTACCAGCCAACAGCGTGTTTCAGAAGGATGTCCTCATCCTCACCTGAACATAGTTCTTCTTCTTCAGGGCACAATGTCTAAAAATGGCCAGTACGGGGATCGAACCCGCGACCTTGGCGTTATTAGCACCACGCTCTAACCAACTGAGCTAACCGGCCACAATCGACAAGTCCTGCCTCTCTTGGCAACAGTCATTCCCCCAAGGACTGAGCAGGTCCCCGTGTAGCAGTCGACTGGCAACTCCTTTTATGGATTCTACACGTCCCCGGGGTTCAATTCCCCGACGGGGAGAGGTTGGCTGTCCTTTTATCTTATGACAAGCTCCTCGTTAGTATAGTGGATAGTATCCCCGCCTGTCACGCGGGAGACCGGGGTTCAATTCCCCGACGGGGAGACGATGGCTGTCCTTTTATCTTTCTTCGGCCCTGGGCTGAGTCGAACAAAGGCCAAGAGGAGAGCCAGCTGCATTGGCCGGGAATCGAACCCGGGCCTCCCGCGTGGCAGGCGAGAATTCTACCACTGAACCACCAATGCGTGCCACGTGCAAGAAGAGAAGAGAAACCGCCAAAGAGAGACCACCAAGCACCACCGAGCTGTTGCTAAAGGGTCAACAGAGAAGAATGGTCGAAAATTGGAATGGGGCTTCTATCCTGCACAGGTCGCGATCTATTCACGTCTAAAGAATGCTTGGCGAGCTACAATGGCTGGTGGGAATCAAGGATGTTCCACCGAAAAGGAAGTGGTTTTAAATCTACTCTGTCGCAGGGCACTTGTGCGCCGTCAAGGGGAATTAGCTCAAATGGTAGAGCGCTCGCTTAGCATGCGAGAGGTAGCGGGATCGATGCCCGCATTCTCCAGTGGCTCGGGCTGGGTGATGCAGCTACAAATGGTCGAAGGAAAACTAAAGCTGCGAAATTTTTCTAAGTCCTTTCTGGTTAACCATGGGTTAGATTTTCTTTTTGGTTAACCATGGGTCTTAGATCCGTAGGCTGCGCACCATTGACTGAAGCCTCAAAGGGGGTGTTTAAGGCTGGTTATGGGCTTAAGGGTGGACCGGTGCTTAAGTGTGATATTTTCTAGGGGGGCGTGTCCCCTGGAAGGGGGTCCCAGGCCAGGGAGAGCCCCGGGGAAGGTGCACTTTGGTGGTCTGGATGGATGGGCTGCCTTATATACAGCCAAGGACTTGTTGTGCGTGCATTGGTTGTTCAGTGGTAGAATTCTCGCCTGCCTGCCACGCGGGGGGAGGCCCGGGTTGGTTTCCCGGCCAATGCAGATGGCTCTACTCTCGGTCCTTCTTCGGCTCAGACCAAGACCGAAGCAATACAAAAGATCAAGCATGCGAGAGGTAGCGGGATCGATGCCCGCATTCTCCAGTGGCTTGGGCTGTGTAAGACTTCCTTTTCATCACGGCACACAGCAGCTTGTGCTATTTCGAGGAGTACTGCGTCTTTGGCATAGACGACTTTCTGGCCATGCCGAACGCGAAAAGTCTGCGCCCAACGTGGGGCTCGAACCCACGACCCTGAGATTAAGAGTCTCATGCTCTACCGACTGAGCTAGCCGGGCTTTTGCAGCCTGCAGGGATGCCGTCAGTTCACGGCAGAGCCGAGCACGAGACAAACGGCCAACCTCCTGTCTGCCCGTAGGTTGAACGGTGAATCCTTGAGCCCCTTCAGCACCATGCGCAGTCTCTGTGGCGCAATTGGTTAGCGCGTTCGGCTGTTAACCGAAAGGTTGGTGGTTCAAGCCCACCCAGGGACGAAAGTGCCTCTTTTCTGCGAGACGGTTACCAGCCAACAGCGTGTTTCAGAAGGATGTCCTCATCCTCACCTGAACATAGTTCTTCTTCTTCAGGGCACAATGTCTAAAAATGGCCAGTACGGGGATCGAACCCGCGACCTTGGCGTTATTAGCACCACGCTCTAACCAACTGAGCTAACCGGCCACAATCGACAAGTCCTGCCTCTCTTGGCAACAGTCATTCCCCCAAGGACTGAGCAGGTCCCCGTGTAGCAGTCGACTGGCAACTCCTTTTATGGATTCTACACGTCCCCGGGGTTCAATTCCCCGACGGGGAGAGGTTGGCTGTCCTTTTATCTTATGACAAGCTCCTCGTTAGTATAGTGGATAGTATCCCCGCCTGTCACGCGGGAGACCGGGGTTCAATTCCCCGACGGGGAGACGATGGCTGTCCTTTTATCTTTCTTCGGCCCTGGGCTGAGTCGAACAAAGGCCAAGAGGAGAGCCAGCTGCATTGGCCGGGAATCGAACCCGGGCCTCCCGCGTGGCAGGCGAGAATTCTACCACTGAACCACCAATGCGTGCCACGTGCAAGAAGAGAAGAGAAACCGCCAAAGAGAGACCACCAAGCACCACCGAGCTGTTGCTAAAGGGTCAACAGAGAAGAATGGTCGAAAATTGGAATGGGGCTTCTATCCTGCACAGGTCGCGATCTATTCACGTCTAAAGAATGCTTGGCGAGCTACAATGGCTGGTGGGAATCAAGGATGTTCCACCGAAAAGGAAGTGGTTTTAAATCTACTCTGTCGCAGGGCACTTGTGCGCCGTCAAGGGGAATTAGCTCAAATGGTAGAGCGCTCGCTTAGCATGCGAGAGGTAGCGGGATCGATGCCCGCATTCTCCAGTGGCTCGGGCTGGGTGATGCAGCTACAAATGGTCGAAGGAAAACTAAAGCTGCGAAATTTTTCTAAGTCCTTTCTGGTTAACCATGGGTTAGATTTTCTTTTTGGTTAACCATGGGTCTTAGATCCGTAGGCTGCGCACCATTGACTGAAGCCTCAAAGGGGGTGTTTAAGGCTGGTTATGGGCTTAAGGGTGGACCGGTGCTTAAGTGTGATATTTTCTAGGGGGGCGTGTCCCCTGGAAGGGGGTCCCAGGCCAGGGAGAGCCCCGGGGAAGGTGCACTTTGGTGGTCTGGATGGATGGGCTGCCTTATATACAGCCAAGGACTTGTTGTGCGTGCATTGGTTGTTCAGTGGTAGAATTCTCGCCTGCCTGCCACGCGGGGGGAGGCCCGGGTTGGTTTCCCGGCCAATGCAGATGGCTCTACTCTCGGTCCTTCTTCGGCTCAGACCAAGACCGAAGCAATACAAAAGATCAAGCATGCGAGAGGTAGCGGGATCGATGCCCGCATTCTCCAGTGGCTTGGGCTGTGTAAGACTTCCTTTTCATCACGGCACACAGCAGCTTGTGCTATTTCGAGGAGTACTGCGTCTTTGGCATAGACGACTTTCTGGCCATGCCGAACGCGAAAAGTCTGCGCCCAACGTGGGGCTCGAACCCACGACCCTGAGATTAAGAGTCTCATGCTCTACCGACTGAGCTAGCCGGGCTTTTGCAGCCTGCAGGGATGCCGTCAGTTCACGGCAGAGCCGAGCACGAGACAAACGGCCAACCTCCTGTCTGCCCGTAGGTTGAACGGTGAATCCTTGAGCCCCTTCAGCACCATGCGCAGTCTCTGTGGCGCAATTGGTTAGCGCGTTCGGCTGTTAACCGAAAGGTTGGTGGTTCAAGCCCACCCAGGGACGAAAGTGCCTCTTTTCTGCGAGACGGTTACCAGCCAACAGCGTGTTTCAGAAGGATGTCCTCATCCTCACCTGAACATAGTTCTTCTTCTTCAGGGCACAATGTCTAAAAATGGCCAGTACGGGGATCGAACCCGCGACCTTGGCGTTATTAGCACCACGCTCTAACCAACTGAGCTAACCGGCCACAATCGACAAGTCCTGCCTCTCTTGGCAACAGTCATTCCCCCAAGGACTGAGCAGGTCCCCGTGTAGCAGTCGACTGGCAACTCCTTTTATGGATTCTACACGTCCCCGGGGTTCAATTCCCCGACGGGGAGAGGTTGGCTGTCCTTTTATCTTATGACAAGCTCCTCGTTAGTATAGTGGATAGTATCCCCGCCTGTCACGCGGGAGACCGGGGTTCAATTCCCCGACGGGGAGACGATGGCTGTCCTTTTATCTTTCTTCGGCCCTGGGCTGAGTCGAACAAAGGCCAAGAGGAGAGCCAGCTGCATTGGCCGGGAATCGAACCCGGGCCTCCCGCGTGGCAGGCGAGAATTCTACCACTGAACCACCAATGCGTGCCACGTGCAAGAAGAGAAGAGAAACCGCCAAAGAGAGACCACCAAGCACCACCGAGCTGTTGCTAAAGGGTCAACAGAGAAGAATGGTCGAAAATTGGAATGGGGCTTCTATCCTGCACAGGTCGCGATCTATTCACGTCTAAAGAATGCTTGGCGAGCTACAATGGCTGGTGGGAATCAAGGATGTTCCACCGAAAAGGAAGTGGTTTTAAATCTACTCTGTCGCAGGGCACTTGTGCGCCGTCAAGGGGAATTAGCTCAAATGGTAGAGCGCTCGCTTAGCATGCGAGAGGTAGCGGGATCGATGCCCGCATTCTCCAGTGGCTCGGGCTGGGTGATGCAGCTACAAATGGTCGAAGGAAAACTAAAGCTGCGAAATTTTTCTAAGTCCTTTCTGGTTAACCATGGGTTAGATTTTCTTTTTGGTTAACCATGGGTCTTAGATCCGTAGGCTGCGCACCATTGACTGAAGCCTCAAAGGGGGTGTTTAAGGCTGGTTATGGGCTTAAGGGTGGACCGGTGCTTAAGTGTGATATTTTCTAGGGGGGCGTGTCCCCTGGAAGGGGGTCCCAGGCCAGGGAGAGCCCCGGGGAAGGTGCACTTTGGTGGTCTGGATGGATGGGCTGCCTTATATACAGCCAAGGACTTGTTGTGCGTGCATTGGTTGTTCAGTGGTAGAATTCTCGCCTGCCTGCCACGCGGGGGGAGGCCCGGGTTGGTTTCCCGGCCAATGCAGATGGCTCTACTCTCGGTCCTTCTTCGGCTCAGACCAAGACCGAAGCAATACAAAAGATCAAGCATGCGAGAGGTAGCGGGATCGATGCCCGCATTCTCCAGTGGCTTGGGCTGTGTAAGACTTCCTTTTCATCACGGCACACAGCAGCTTGTGCTATTTCGAGGAGTACTGCGTCTTTGGCATAGACGACTTTCTGGCCATGCCGAACGCGAAAAGTCTGCGCCCTACGTGGGGCTCGAACCCACGACCCTGAGATTAAGAGTCTCATGCTCTACCGACTGAGCTAGCCGGGCTTTTGCAGCCTGCAGGGATGCCGTCAGTTCACGGCAGAGCCGAGCACGAGACAAACGGCCAACCTCCTGTCTGCCCGTAGGTTGAACGGTGAATCCTTGAGCCCCTTCAGCACCATGCGCAGTCTCTGTGGCGCAATTGGTTAGCGCGTTCGGCTGTTAACCGAAAGGTTGGTGGTTCAAGCCCACCCAGGGACGAAAGTGCCTCTTTTCTGCGAGACGGTTACCAGCCAACAGCGTGTTTCAGAAGGATGTCCTCATCCTCACCTGAACATAGTTCTTCTTCTTCAGGGCACAATGTCTAAAAATGGCCAGTACGGGGATCGAACCCGCGACCTTGGCGTTATTAGCACCACGCTCTAACCAACTGAGCTAACCGGCCACAATCGACAAGTCCTGCCTCTCTTGGCAACAGTCATTCCCCCAAGGACTGAGCAGGTCCCCGTGTAGCAGTCGACTGGCAACTCCTTTTATGGATTCTACACGTCCCCGGGGTTCAATTCCCCGACGGGGAGAGGTTGGCTGTCCTTTTATCTTATGACAAGCTCCTCGTTAGTATAGTGGATAGTATCCCCGCCTGTCACGCGGGAGACCGGGGTTCAATTCCCCGACGGGGAGACGATGGCTGTCCTTTTATCTTTCTTCGGCCCTGGGCTGAGTCGAACAAAGGCCAAGAGGAGAGCCAGCTGCATTGGCCGGGAATCGAACCCGGGCCTCCCGCGTGGCAGGCGAGAATTCTACCACTGAACCACCAATGCGTGCCACGTGCAAGAAGAGAAGAGAAACCGCCAAAGAGAGACCACCAAGCACCACCGAGCTGTTGCTAAAGGGTCAACAGAGAAGAATGGTCGAAAATTGGAATGGGGCTTCTATCCTGCACAGGTCGCGATCTATTCACGTCTAAAGAATGCTTGGCGAGCTACAATGGCTGGTGGGAATCAAGGATGTTCCACCGAAAAGGAAGTGGTTTTAAATCTACTCTGTCGCAGGGCACTTGTGCGCCGTCAAGGGGAATTAGCTCAAATGGTAGAGCGCTCGCTTAGCATGCGAGAGGTAGCGGGATCGATGCCCGCATTCTCCAGTGGCTCGGGCTGGGTGATGCAGCTACAAATGGTCGAAGGAAAACTAAAGCTGCGAAATTTTTCTAAGTCCTTTCTGGTTAACCATGGGTTAGATTTTCTTTTTGGTTAACCATGGGTCTTAGATCCGTAGGCTGCGCACCATTGACTGAAGCCTCAAAGGGGGTGTTTAAGGCTGGTTATGGGCTTAAGGGTGGACCGGTGCTTAAGTGTGATATTTTCTAGGGGGGCGTGTCCCCTGGAAGGGGGTCCCAGGCCAGGGAGAGCCCCGGGGAAGGTGCACTTTGGTGGTCTGGATGGATGGGCTGCCTTATATACAGCCAAGGACTTGTTGTGCGTGCATTGGTTGTTCAGTGGTAGAATTCTCGCCTGCCTGCCACGCGGGGGGAGGCCCGGGTTGGTTTCCCGGCCAATGCAGATGGCTCTACTCTCGGTCCTTCTTCGGCTCAGACCAAGACCGAAGCAATACAAAAGATCAAGCATGCGAGAGGTAGCGGGATCGATGCCCGCATTCTCCAGTGGCTTGGGCTGTGTAAGACTTCCTTTTCATCACGGCACACAGCAGCTTGTGCTATTTCGAGGAGTACTGCGTCTTTGGCATAGACGACTTTCTGGCCATGCCGAACGCGAAAAGTCTGCGCCCAACGTGGGGCTCGAACCCACGACCCTGAGATTAAGAGTCTCATGCTCTACCGACTGAGCTAGCCGGGCTTTTGCAGCCTGCAGGGATGCCGTCAGTTCACGGCAGAGCCGAGCACGAGACAAACGGCCAACCTCCTGTCTGCCCGTAGGTTGAACGGTGAATCCTTGAGCCCCTTCAGCACCATGCGCAGTCTCTGTGGCGCAATTGGTTAGCGCGTTCGGCTGTTAACCGAAAGGTTGGTGGTTCAAGCCCACCCAGGGACGAAAGTGCCTCTTTTCTGCGAGACGGTTACCAGCCAACAGCGTGTTTCAGAAGGATGTCCTCATCCTCACCTGAACATAGTTCTTCTTCTTCAGGGCACAATGTCTAAAAATGGCCAGTACGGGGATCGAACCCGCGACCTTGGCGTTATTAGCACCACGCTCTAACCAACTGAGCTAACCGGCCACAATCGACAAGTCCTGCCTCTCTTGGCAACAGTCATTCCCCCAAGGACTGAGCAGGTCCCCGTGTAGCAGTCGACTGGCAACTCCTTTTATGGATTCTACACGTCCCCGGGGTTCAATTCCCCGACGGGGAGAGGTTGGCTGTCCTTTTATCTTATGACAAGCTCCTCGTTAGTATAGTGGATAGTATCCCCGCCTGTCACGCGGGAGACCGGGGTTCAATTCCCCGACGGGGAGACGATGGCTGTCCTTTTATCTTTCTTCGGCCCTGGGCTGAGTCGAACAAAGGCCAAGAGGAGAGCCAGCTGCATTGGCCGGGAATCGAACCCGGGCCTCCCGCGTGGCAGGCGAGAATTCTACCACTGAACCACCAATGCGTGCCACGTGCAAGAAGAGAAGAGAAACCGCCAAAGAGAGACCACCAAGCACCACCGAGCTGTTGCTAAAGGGTCAACAGAGAAGAATGGTCGAAAATTGGAATGGGGCTTCTATCCTGCACAGGTCGCGATCTATTCACGTCTAAAGAATGCTTGGCGAGCTACAATGGCTGGTGGGAATCAAGGATGTTCCACCGAAAAGGAAGTGGTTTTAAATCTACTCTGTCGCAGGGCACTTGTGCGCCGTCAAGGGGAATTAGCTCAAATGGTAGAGCGCTCGCTTATCATGCGAGAGGTAGCGGGATCGATGCCCGCATTCTCCAGTGGCTCGGGCTGGGTGATGCAGCTACAAATGGTCGAAGGAAAACTAAAGCTGCGAAATTTTTCTAAGTCCTTTCTGGTTAACCATGGGTTAGATTTTCTTTTTGGTTAACCATGGGTCTTAGATCCGTAGGCTGCGCACCATTGACTGAAGCCTCAAAGGGGGTGTTTAAGGCTGGTTATGGGCTTAAGGGTGGACCGGTGCTTAAGTGTGATATTTTCTAGGGGGGCGTGTCCCCTGGAAGGGGGTCCCAGGCCAGGGAGAGCCCCGGGGAAGGTGCACTTTGGTGGTCTGGATGGATGGGCTGCCTTATATACAGCCAAGGACTTGTTGTGCGTGCATTGGTTGTTCAGTGGTAGAATTCTCGCCTGCCTGCCACGCGGGGGGAGGCCCGGGTTGGTTTCCCGGCCAATGCAGATGGCTCTACTCTCGGTCCTTCTTCGGCTCAGACCAAGACCGAAGCAATACAAAAGATCAAGCATGCGAGAGGTAGCGGGATCGATGCCCGCATTCTCCAGTGGCTTGGGCTGTGTAAGACTTCCTTTTCATCACGGCACACAGCAGCTTGTGCTATTTCGAGGAGTACTGCGTCTTTGGCATAGACGACTTTCTGGCCATGCCGAACGCGAAAAGTCTGCGCCCAACGTGGGGCTCGAACCCACGACCCTGAGATTAAGAGTCTCATGCTCTACCGACTGAGCTAGCCGGGCTTTTGCAGCCTGCAGGGATGCCGTCAGTTCACGGCAGAGCCGAGCACGAGACAAACGGCCAACCTCCTGTCTGCCCGTAGGTTGAACGGTGAATCCTTGAGCCCCTTCAGCACCATGCGCAGTCTCTGTGGCGCAATTGGTTAGCGCGTTCGGCTGTTAACCGAAAGGTTGGTGGTTCAAGCCCACCCAGGGACGAAAGTGCCTCTTTTCTGCGAGACGGTTACCAGCCAACAGCGTGTTTCAGAAGGATGTCCTCATCCTCACCTGAACATAGTTCTTCTTCTTCAGGGCACAATGTCTAAAAATGGCCAGTACGGGGATCGAACCCGCGACCTTGGCGTTATTAGCACCACGCTCTAACCAACTGAGCTAACCGGCCACAATCGACAAGTCCTGCCTCTCTTGGCAACAGTCATTCCCCCAAGGACTGAGCAGGTCCCCGTGTAGCAGTCGACTGGCAACTCCTTTTATGGATTCTACACGTCCCCGGGGTTCAATTCCCCGACGGGGAGAGGTTGGCTGTCCTTTTATCTTATGACAAGCTCCTCGTTAGTATAGTGGATAGTATCCCCGCCTGTCACGCGGGAGACCGGGGTTCAATTCCCCGACGGGGAGACGATGGCTGTCCTTTTATCTTTCTTCGGCCCTGGGCTGAGTCGAACAAAGGCCAAGAGGAGAGCCAGCTGCATTGGCCGGGAATCGAACCCGGGCCTCCCGCGTGGCAGGCGAGAATTCTACCACTGAACCACCAATGCGTGCCACGTGCAAGAAGAGAAGAGAAACCGCCAAAGAGAGACCACCAAGCACCACCGAGCTGTTGCTAAAGGGTCAACAGAGAAGAATGGTCGAAAATTGGAATGGGGCTTCTATCCTGCACAGGTCGCGATCTATTCACGTCTAAAGAATGCTTGGCGAGCTACAATGGCTGGTGGGAATCAAGGATGTTCCACCGAAAAGGAAGTGGTTTTAAATCTACTCTGTCGCAGGGCACTTGTGCGCCGTCAAGGGGAATTAGCTCAAATGGTAGAGCGCTCGCTTAGCATGCGAGAGGTAGCGGGATCGATGCCCGCATTCTCCAGTGGCTCGGGCTGGGTGATGCAGCTACAAATGGTCGAAGGAAAACTAAAGCTGCGAAATTTTTCTAAGTCCTTTCTGGTTAACCATGGGTTAGATTTTCTTTTTGGTTAACCATGGGTCTTAGATCCGTAGGCTGCGCACCATTGACTGAAGCCTCAAAGGGGGTGTTTAAGGCTGGTTATGGGCTTAAGGGTGGACCGGTGCTTAAGTGTGATATTTTCTAGGGGGGCGTGTCCCCTGGAAGGGGGTCCCAGGCCAGGGAGAGCCCCGGGGAAGGTGCACTTTGGTGGTCTGGATGGATGGGCTGCCTTATATACAGCCAAGGACTTGTTGTGCGTGCATTGGTTGTTCAGTGGTAGAATTCTCGCCTGCCTGCCACGCGGGGGGAGGCCCGGGTTGGTTTCCCGGCCAATGCAGATGGCTCTACTCTCGGTCCTTCTTCGGCTCAGACCAAGACCGAAGCAATACAAAAGATCAAGCATGCGAGAGGTAGCGGGATCGATGCCCGCATTCTCCAGTGGCTTGGGCTGTGTAAGACTTCCTTTTCATCACGGCACACAGCAGCTTGTGCTATTTCGAGGAGTACTGCGTCTTTGGCATAGACGACTTTCTGGCCATGCCGAACGCGAAAAGTCTGCGCCCAACGTGGGGCTCGAACCCACGACCCTGAGATTAAGAGTCTCATGCTCTACCGACTGAGCTAGCCGGGCTTTTGCAGCCTGCAGGGATGCCGTCAGTTCACGGCAGAGCCGAGCACGAGACAAACGGCCAACCTCCTGTCTGCCCGTAGGTTGAACGGTGAATCCTTGAGCCCCTTCAGCACCATGCGCAGTCTCTGTGGCGCAATTGGTTAGCGCGTTCGGCTGTTAACCGAAAGGTTGGTGGTTCAAGCCCACCCAGGGACGAAAGTGCCTCTTTTCTGCGAGACGGTTACCAGCCAACAGCGTGTTTCAGAAGGATGTCCTCATCCTCACCTGAACATAGTTCTTCTTCTTCAGGGCACAATGTCTAAAAATGGCCAGTACGGGGATCGAACCCGCGACCTTGGCGTTATTAGCACCACGCTCTAACCAACTGAGCTAACCGGCCACAATCGACAAGTCCTGCCTCTCTTGGCAACAGTCATTCCCCCAAGGACTGAGCAGGTCCCCGTGTAGCAGTCGACTGGCAACTCCTTTTATGGATTCTACACGTCCCCGGGGTTCAATTCCCCGACGGGGAGAGGTTGGCTGTCCTTTTATCTTATGACAAGCTCCTCGTTAGTATAGTGGATAGTATCCCCGCCTGTCACGCGGGAGACCGGGGTTCAATTCCCCGACGGGGAGACGATGGCTGTCCTTTTATCTTTCTTCGGCCCTGGGCTGAGTCGAACAAAGGCCAAGAGGAGAGCCAGCTGCATTGGCCGGGAATCGAACCCGGGCCTCCCGCGTGGCAGGCGAGAATTCTACCACTGAACCACCAATGCGTGCCACGTGCAAGAAGAGAAGAGAAACCGCCAAAGAGAGACCACCAAGCACCACCGAGCTGTTGCTAAAGGGTCAACAGAGAAGAATGGTCGAAAATTGGAATGGGGCTTCTATCCTGCACAGGTCGCGATCTATTCACGTCTAAAGAATGCTTGGCGAGCTACAATGGCTGGTGGGAATCAAGGATGTTCCACCGAAAAGGAAGTGGTTTTAAATCTACTCTGTCGCAGGGCACTTGTGCGCCGTCAAGGGGAATTAGCTCAAATGGTAGAGCGCTCGCTTAGCATGCGAGAGGTAGCGGGATCGATGCCCGCATTCTCCAGTGGCTCGGGCTGGGTGATGCAGCTACAAATGGTCGAAGGAAAACTAAAGCTGCGAAATTTTTCTAAGTCCTTTCTGGTTAACCATGGGTTAGATTTTCTTTTTGGTTAACCATGGGTCTTAGATCCGTAGGCTGCGCACCATTGACTGAAGCCTCAAAGGGGGTGTTTAAGGCTGGTTATGGGCTTAAGGGTGGACCGGTGCTTAAGTGTGATATTTTCTAGGGGGGCGTGTCCCCTGGAAGGGGGTCCCAGGCCAGGGAGAGCCCCGGGGAAGGTGCACTTTGGTGGTCTGGATGGATGGGCTGCCTTATATACAGCCAAGGACTTGTTGTGCGTGCATTGGTTGTTCAGTGGTAGAATTCTCGCCTGCCTGCCACGCGGGGGGAGGCCCGGGTTGGTTTCCCGGCCAATGCAGATGGCTCTACTCTCGGTCCTTCTTCGGCTCAGACCAAGACCGAAGCAATACAAAAGATCAAGCATGCGAGAGGTAGCGGGATCGATGCCCGCATTCTCCAGTGGCTTGGGCTGTGTAAGACTTCCTTTTCATCACGGCACACAGCAGCTTGTGCTATTTCGAGGAGTACTGCGTCTTTGGCATAGACGACTTTCTGGCCATGCCGAACGCGAAAAGTCTGCGCCCAACGTGGGGCTCGAACCCACGACCCTGAGATTAAGAGTCTCATGCTCTACCGACTGAGCTAGCCGGGCTTTTGCAGCCTGCAGGGATGCCGTCAGTTCACGGCAGAGCCGAGCACGAGACAAACGGCCAACCTCCTGTCTGCCCGTAGGTTGAACGGTGAATCCTTGAGCCCCTTCAGCACCATGCGCAGTCTCTGTGGCGCAATTGGTTAGCGCGTTCGGCTGTTAACCGAAAGGTTGGTGGTTCAAGCCCACCCAGGGACGAAAGTGCCTCTTTTCTGCGAGACGGTTACCAGCCAACAGCGTGTTTCAGAAGGATGTCCTCATCCTCACCTGAACATAGTTCTTCTTCTTCAGGGCACAATGTCTAAAAATGGCCAGTACGGGGATCGAACCCGCGACCTTGGCGTTATTAGCACCACGCTCTAACCAACTGAGCTAACCGGCCACAATCGACAAGTCCTGCCTCTCTTGGCAACAGTCATTCCCCCAAGGACTGAGCAGGTCCCCGTGTAGCAGTCGACTGGCAACTCCTTTTATGGATTCTACACGTCCCCGGGGTTCAATTCCCCGACGGGGAGAGGTTGGCTGTCCTTTTATCTTATGACAAGCTCCTCGTTAGTATAGTGGATAGTATCCCCGCCTGTCACGCGGGAGACCGGGGTTCAATTCCCCGACGGGGAGACGATGGCTGTCCTTTTATCTTTCTTCGGCCCTGGGCTGAGTCGAACAAAGGCCAAGAGGAGAGCCAGCTGCATTGGCCGGGAATCGAACCCGGGCCTCCCGCGTGGCAGGCGAGAATTCGACCACTGAACCACCAATGCGTGCCACGTGCAAGAAGAGAAGAGAAACCGCCAAAGAGAGACCACCAAGCACCACCGAGCTGTTGCTAAAGGGTCAACAGAGAAGAATGGTCGAAAATTGGAATGGGGCTTCTATCCTGCACAGGTCGCGATCTATTCACGTCTAAAGAATGCTTGGCGAGCTAAAATGGCTGGTGGGAATCAAGGATGTTCCACCGAAAAGGAAGTGGTTTTAAATCTACTCTGTCGCAGGGCACTTGTGCGCCGTCAAGGGGAATTAGCTCAAATGGTAGAGCGCTCGCTTAGCATGCGAGAGGTAGCGGGATCGATGCCCGCATTCTCCAGTGGCTCGGGCTGGGTGATGCAGCTACAAATGGTCGAAGGAAAACTAAAGCTGCGAAATTTTTCTAAGTCCTTTCTGGTTAACCATGGGTTAGATTTTCTTTTTGGTTAACCATGGGTCTTAGATCCGTAGGCTGCGCACCATTGACTGAAGCCTCAAAGGGGGTGTTTAAGGCTGGTTATGGGCTTAAGGGTGGACCGGTGCTTAAGTGTGATATTTTCTAGGGGGGCGTGTCCCCTGGAAGGGGGTCCCAGGCCAGGGAGAGCCCCGGGGAAGGTGCACTTTGGTGGTCTGGATGGATGGGCTGCCTTATATACAGCCAAGGACTTGTTGTGCGTGCATTGGTTGTTCAGTGGTAGAATTCTCGCCTGCCTGCCACGCGGGGGGAGGCCCGGGTTGGTTTCCCGGCCAATGCAGATGGCTCTACTCTCGGTCCTTCTTCGGCTCAGACCAAGACCGAAGCAATACAAAAGATCAAGCATGCGAGAGGTAGCGGGATCGATGCCCGCATTCTCCAGTGGCTTGGGCTGTGTAAGACTTCCTTTTCATCACGGCACACAGCAGCTTGTGCTATTTCGAGGAGTACTGCGTCTTTGGCATAGACGACTTTCTGGCCATGCCGAACGCGAAAAGTCTGCGCCCAACGTGGGGCTCGAACCCACGACCCTGAGATTAAGAGTCTCATGCTCTACCGACTGAGCTAGCCGGGCTTTTGCAGCCTGCAGGGATGCCGTCAGTTCACGGCAGAGCCGAGCACGAGACAAACGGCCAACCTCCTGTCTGCCCGTAGGTTGAACGGTGAATCCTTGAGCCCCTTCAGCACCATGCGCAGTCTCTGTGGCGCAATTGGTTAGCGCGTTCGGCTGTTAACCGAAAGGTTGGTGGTTCAAGCCCACCCAGGGACGAAAGTGCCTCTTTTCTGCGAGACGGTTACCAGCCAACAGCGTGTTTCAGAAGGATGTCCTCATCCTCACCTGAACATAGTTCTTCTTCTTCAGGGCACAATGTCTAAAAATGGCCAGTACGGGGATCGAACCCGCGACCTTGGCGTTATTAGCACCACGCTCTAACCAACTGAGCTAACCGGCCACAATCGACAAGTCCTGCCTCTCTTGGCAACAGTCATTCCCCCAAGGACTGAGCAGGTCCCCGTGTAGCAGTCGACTGGCAACTCCTTTTATGGATTCTACACGTCCCCGGGGTTCAATTCCCCGACGGGGAGAGGTTGGCTGTCCTTTTATCTTATGACAAGCTCCTCGTTAGTATAGTGGATAGTATCCCCGCCTGTCACGCGGGAGACCGGGGTTCAATTCCCCGACGGGGAGACGATGGCTGTCCTTTTATCTTTCTTCGGCCCTGGGCTGAGTCGAACAAAGGCCAAGAGGAGAGCCAGCTGCATTGGCCGGGAATCGAACCCGGGCCTCCCGCGTGGCAGGCGAGAATTCGACCACTGAACCACCAATGCGTGCCACGTGCAAGAAGAGAAGAGAAACCGCCAAAGAGAGACCACCAAGCACCACCGAGCTGTTGCTAAAGGGTCAACAGAGAAGAATGGTCGAAAATTGGAATGGGGCTTCTATCCTGCACAGGTCGCGATCTATTCACGTCTAAAGAATGCTTGGCGAGCTAAAATGGCTGGTGGGAATCAAGGATGTTCCACCGAAAAGGAAGTGGTTTTAAATCTACTCTGTCGCAGGGCACTTGTGCGCCGTCAAGGGGAATTAGCTCAAATGGTAGAGCGCTCGCTTAGCATGCGAGAGGTAGCGGGATCGATGCCCGCATTCTCCAGTGGCTCGGGCTGGGTGATGCAGCTACAAATGGTCGAAGGAAAACTAAAGCTGCGAAATTTTTCTAAGTCCTTTCTGGTTAACCATGGGTTAGATTTTCTTTTTGGTTAACCATGGGTCTTAGATCCGTAGGCTGCGCACCATTGACTGAAGCCTCAAAGGGGGTGTTTAAGGCTGGTTATGGGCTTAAGGGTGGACCGGTGCTTAAGTGTGATATTTTCTAGGGGGGCGTGTCCCCTGGAAGGGGGTCCCAGGCCAGGGAGAGCCCCGGGGAAGGTGCACTTTGGTGGTCTGGATGGATGGGCTGCCTTATATACAGCCAAGGACTTGTTGTGCGTGCATTGGTTGTTCAGTGGTAGAATTCTCGCCTGCCTGCCACGCGGGGGGAGGCCCGGGTTGGTTTCCCGGCCAATGCAGATGGCTCTACTCTCGGTCCTTCTTCGGCTCAGACCAAGACCGAAGCAATACAAAAGATCAAGCATGCGAGAGGTAGCGGGATCGATGCCCGCATTCTCCAGTGGCTTGGGCTGTGTAAGACTTCCTTTTCATCACGGCACACAGCAGCTTGTGCTATTTCGAGGAGTACTGCGTCTTTGGCATAGACGACTTTCTGGCCATGCCGAACGCGAAAAGTCTGCGCCCAACGTGGGGCTCGAACCCACGACCCTGAGATTAAGAGTCTCATGCTCTACCGACTGAGCTAGCCGGGCTTTTGCAGCCTGCAGGGATGCCGTCAGTTCACGGCAGAGCCGAGCACGAGACAAACGGCCAACCTCCTGTCTGCCCGTAGGTTGAACGGTGAATCCTTGAGCCCCTTCAGCACCATGCGCAGTCTCTGTGGCGCAATTGGTTAGCGCGTTCGGCTGTTAACCGAAAGGTTGGTGGTTCAAGCCCACCCAGGGACGAAAGTGCCTCTTTTCTGCGAGACGGTTACCAGCCAACAGCGTGTTTCAGAAGGATGTCCTCATCCTCACCTGAACATAGTTCTTCTTCTTCAGGGCACAATGTCTAAAAATGGCCAGTACGGGGATCGAACCCGCGACCTTGGCGTTATTAGCACCACGCTCTAACCAACTGAGCTAACCGGCCACAATCGACAAGTCCTGCCTCTCTTGGCAACAGTCATTCCCCCAAGGACTGAGCAGGTCCCCGTGTAGCAGTCGACTGGCAACTCCTTTTATGGATTCTACACGTCCCCGGGGTTCAATTCCCCGACGGGGAGAGGTTGGCTGTCCTTTTATCTTATGACAAGCTCCTCGTTAGTATAGTGGATAGTATCCCCGCCTGTCACGCGGGAGACCGGGGTTCAATTCCCCGACGGGGAGACGATGGCTGTCCTTTTATCTTTCTTCGGCCCTGGGCTGAGTCGAACAAAGGCCAAGAGGAGAGCCAGCTGCATTGGCCGGGAATCGAACCCGGGCCTCCCGCGTGGCAGGCGAGAATTCGACCACTGAACCACCAATGCGTGCCACGTGCAAGAAGAGAAGAGAAACCGCCAAAGAGAGACCACCAAGCACCACCGAGCTGTTGCTAAAGGGTCAACAGAGAAGAATGGTCGAAAATTGGAATGGGGCTTCTATCCTGCACAGGTCGCGATCTATTCACGTCTAAAGAATGCTTGGCGAGCTAAAATGGCTGGTGGGAATCAAGGATGTTCCACCGAAAAGGAAGTGGTTTTAAATCTACTCTGTCGCAGGGCACTTGTGCGCCGTCAAGGGGAATTAGCTCAAATGGTAGAGCGCTCGCTTAGCATGCGAGAGGTAGCGGGATCGATGCCCGCATTCTCCAGTGGCTCGGGCTGGGTGATGCAGCTACAAATGGTCGAAGGAAAACTAAAGCTGCGAAATTTTTCTAAGTCCTTTCTGGTTAACCATGGGTTAGATTTTCTTTTTGGTTAACCATGGGTCTTAGATCCGTAGGCTGCGCACCATTGACTGAAGCCTCAAAGGGGGTGTTTAAGGCTGGTTATGGGCTTAAGGGTGGACCGGTGCTTAAGTGTGATATTTTCTAGGGGGGCGTGTCCCCTGGAAGGGGGTCCCAGGCCAGGGAGAGCCCCGGGGAAGGTGCACTTTGGTGGTCTGGATGGATGGGCTGCCTTATATACAGCCAAGGACTTGTTGTGCGTGCATTGGTTGTTCAGTGGTAGAATTCTCGCCTGCCTGCCACGCGGGGGGAGGCCCGGGTTGGTTTCCCGGCCAATGCAGATGGCTCTACTCTCGGTCCTTCTTCGGCTCAGACCAAGACCGAAGCAATACAAAAGATCAAGCATGCGAGAGGTAGCGGGATCGATGCCCGCATTCTCCAGTGGCTTGGGCTGTGTAAGACTTCCTTTTCATCACGGCACACAGCAGCTTGTGCTATTTCGAGGAGTACTGCGTCTTTGGCATAGACGACTTTCTGGCCATGCCGAACGCGAAAAGTCTGCGCCCAACGTGGGGCTCGAACCCACGACCCTGAGATTAAGAGTCTCATGCTCTACCGACTGAGCTAGCCGGGCTTTTGCAGCCTGCAGGGATGCCGTCAGTTCACGGCAGAGCCGAGCACGAGACAAACGGCCAACCTCCTGTCTGCCCGTAGGTTGAACGGTGAATCCTTGAGCCCCTTCAGCACCATGCGCAGTCTCTGTGGCGCAATTGGTTAGCGCGTTCGGCTGTTAACCGAAAGGTTGGTGGTTCAAGCCCACCCAGGGACGAAAGTGCCTCTTTTCTGCGAGACGGTTACCAGCCAACAGCGTGTTTCAGAAGGATGTCCTCATCCTCACCTGAACATAGTTCTTCTTCTTCAGGGCACAATGTCTAAAAATGGCCAGTACGGGGATCGAACCCGCGACCTTGGCGTTATTAGCACCACGCTCTAACCAACTGAGCTAACCGGCCACAATCGACAAGTCCTGCCTCTCTTGGCAACAGTCATTCCCCCAAGGACTGAGCAGGTCCCCGTGTAGCAGTCGACTGGCAACTCCTTTTATGGATTCTACACGTCCCCGGGGTTCAATTCCCCGACGGGGAGAGGTTGGCTGTCCTTTTATCTTATGACAAGCTCCTCGTTAGTATAGTGGATAGTATCCCCGCCTGTCACGCGGGAGACCGGGGTTCAATTCCCCGACGGGGAGACGATGGCTGTCCTTTTATCTTTCTTCGGCCCTGGGCTGAGTCGAACAAAGGCCAAGAGGAGAGCCAGCTGCATTGGCCGGGAATCGAACCCGGGCCTCCCGCGTGGCAGGCGAGAATTCTACCACTGAACCACCAATGCGTGCCACGTGCAAGAAGAGAAGAGAAACCGCCAAAGAGAGACCACCAAGCACCACCGAGCTGTTGCTAAAGGGTCAACAGAGAAGAATGGTCGAAAATTGGAATGGGGCTTCTATCCTGCACAGGTCGCGATCTATTCACGTCTAAAGAATGCTTGGCGAGCTACAATGGCTGGTGGGAATCAAGGATGTTCCACCGAAAAGGAAGTGGTTTTAAATCTACTCTGTCGCAGGGCACTTGTGCGCCGTCAAGGGGAATTAGCTCAAATGGTAGAGCGCTCGCTTAGCATGCGAGAGGTAGCGGGATCGATGCCCGCATTCTCCAGTGGCTCGGGCTGGGTGATGCAGCTACAAATGGTCGAAGGAAAACTAAAGCTGCGAAATTTTTCTAAGTCCTTTCTGGTTAACCATGGGTTAGATTTTCTTTTTGGTTAACCATGGGTCTTAGATCCGTAGGCTGCGCACCATTGACTGAAGCCTCAAAGGGGGTGTTTAAGGCTGGTTATGGGCTTAAGGGTGGACCGGTGCTTAAGTGTGATATTTTCTAGGGGGGCGTGTCCCCTGGAAGGGGGTCCCAGGCCAGGGAGAGCCCCGGGGAAGGTGCACTTTGGTGGTCTGGATGGATGGGCTGCCTTATATACAGCCAAGGACTTGTTGTGCGTGCATTGGTTGTTCAGTGGTAGAATTCTCGCCTGCCTGCCACGCGGGGGGAGGCCCGGGTTGGTTTCCCGGCCAATGCAGATGGCTCTACTCTCGGTCCTTCTTCGGCTCAGACCAAGACCGAAGCAATACAAAAGATCAAGCATGCGAGAGGTAGCGGGATCGATGCCCGCATTCTCCAGTGGCTTGGGCTGTGTAAGACTTCCTTTTCATCACGGCACACAGCAGCTTGTGCTATTTCGAGGAGTACTGCGTCTTTGGCATAGACGACTTTCTGGCCATGCCGAACGCGAAAAGTCTGCGCCCAACGTGGGGCTCGAACCCACGACCCTGAGATTAAGAGTCTCATGCTCTACCGACTGAGCTAGCCGGGCTTTTGCAGCCTGCAGGGATGCCGTCAGTTCACGGCAGAGCCGAGCACGAGACAAACGGCCAACCTCCTGTCTGCCCGTAGGTTGAACGGTGAATCCTTGAGCCCCTTCAGCACCATGCGCAGTCTCTGTGGCGCAATTGGTTAGCGCGTTCGGCTGTTAACCGAAAGGTTGGTGGTTCAAGCCCACCCAGGGACGAAAGTGCCTCTTTTCTGCGAGACGGTTACCAGCCAACAGCGTGTTTCAGAAGGATGTCCTCATCCTCACCTGAACATAGTTCTTCTTCTTCAGGGCACAATGTCTAAAAATGGCCAGTACGGGGATCGAACCCGCGACCTTGGCGTTATTAGCACCACGCTCTAACCAACTGAGCTAACCGGCCACAATCGACAAGTCCTGCCTCTCTTGGCAACAGTCATTCCCCCAAGGACTGAGCAGGTCCCCGTGTAGCAGTCGACTGGCAACTCCTTTTATGGATTCTACACGTCCCCGGGGTTCAATTCCCCGACGGGGAGAGGTTGGCTGTCCTTTTATCTTATGACAAGCTCCTCGTTAGTATAGTGGATAGTATCCCCGCCTGTCACGCGGGAGACCGGGGTTCAATTCCCCGACGGGGAGACGATGGCTGTCCTTTTATCTTTCTTCGGCCCTGGGCTGAGTCGAACAAAGGCCAAGAGGAGAGCCAGCTGCATTGGCCGGGAATCGAACCCGGGCCTCCCGCGTGGCAGGCGAGAATTCTACCACTGAACCACCAATGCGTGCCACGTGCAAGAAGAGAAGAGAAACCGCCAAAGAGAGACCACCAAGCACCACCGAGCTGTTGCTAAAGGGTCAACAGAGAAGAATGGTCGAAAATTGGAATGGGGCTTCTATCCTGCACAGGTCGCGATCTATTCACGTCTAAAGAATGCTTGGCGAGCTAAAATGGCTGGTGGGAATCAAGGATGTTCCACCGAAAAGGAAGTGGTTTTAAATCTACTCTGTCGCAGGGCACTTGTGCGCCGTCAAGGGGAATTAGCTCAAATGGTAGAGCGCTCGCTTAGCATGCGAGAGGTAGCGGGATCGATGCCCGCATTCTCCAGTGGCTCGGGCTGGGTGATGCAGCTACAAATGGTCGAAGGAAAACTAAAGCTGCGAAATTTTTCTAAGTCCTTTCTGGTTAACCATGGGTTAGATTTTCTTTTTGGTTAACCATGGGTCTTAGATCCGTAGGCTGCGCACCATTGACTGAAGCCTCAAAGGGGGTGTTTAAGGCTGGTTATGGGCTTAAGGGTGGACCGGTGCTTAAGTGTGATATTTTCTAGGGGGGCGTGTCCCCTGGAAGGGGGTCCCAGGCCAGGGAGAGCCCCGGGGAAGGTGCACTTTGGTGGTCTGGATGGATGGGCTGCCTTATATACAGCCAAGGACTTGTTGTGCGTGCATTGGTTGTTCAGTGGTAGAATTCTCGCCTGCCTGCCACGCGGGGGGAGGCCCGGGTTGGTTTCCCGGCCAATGCAGATGGCTCTACTCTCGGTCCTTCTTCGGCTCAGACCAAGACCGAAGCAATACAAAAGATCAAGCATGCGAGAGGTAGCGGGATCGATGCCCGCATTCTCCAGTGGCTTGGGCTGTGTAAGACTTCCTTTTCATCACGGCACACAGCAGCTTGTGCTATTTCGAGGAGTACTGCGTCTTTGGCATAGACGACTTTCTGGCCATGCCGAACGCGAAAAGTCTGCGCCCAACGTGGGGCTCGAACCCACGACCCTGAGATTAAGAGTCTCATGCTCTACCGACTGAGCTAGCCGGGCTTTTGCAGCCTGCAGGGATGCCGTCAGTTCACGGCAGAGCCGAGCACGAGACAAACGGCCAACCTCCTGTCTGCCCGTAGGTTGAACGGTGAATCCTTGAGCCCCTTCAGCACCATGCGCAGTCTCTGTGGCGCAATTGGTTAGCGCGTTCGGCTGTTAACCGAAAGGTTGGTGGTTCAAGCCCACCCAGGGACGAAAGTGCCTCTTTTCTGCGAGACGGTTACCAGCCAACAGCGTGTTTCAGAAGGATGTCCTCATCCTCACCTGAACATAGTTCTTCTTCTTCAGGGCACAATGTCTAAAAATGGCCAGTACGGGGATCGAACCCGCGACCTTGGCGTTATTAGCACCACGCTCTAACCAACTGAGCTAACCGGCCACAATCGACAAGTCCTGCCTCTCTTGGCAACAGTCATTCCCCCAAGGACTGAGCAGGTCCCCGTGTAGCAGTCGACTGGCAACTCCTTTTATGGATTCTACACGTCCCCGGGGTTCAATTCCCCGACGGGGAGAGGTTGGCTGTCCTTTTATCTTATGACAAGCTCCTCGTTAGTATAGTGGATAGTATCCCCGCCTGTCACGCGGGAGACCGGGGTTCAATTCCCCGACGGGGAGACGATGGCTGTCCTTTTATCTTTCTTCGGCCCTGGGCTGAGTCGAACAAAGGCCAAGAGGAGAGCCAGCTGCATTGGCCGGGAATCGAACCCGGGCCTCCCGCGTGGCAGGCGAGAATTCTACCACTGAACCACCAATGCGTGCCACGTGCAAGAAGAGAAGAGAAACCGCCAAAGAGAGACCACCAAGCACCACCGAGCTGTTGCTAAAGGGTCAACAGAGAAGAATGGTCGAAAATTGGAATGGGGCTTCTATCCTGCACAGGTCGCGATCTATTCACGTCTAAAGAATGCTTGGCGAGCTAAAATGGCTGGTGGGAATCAAGGATGTTCCACCGAAAAGGAAGTGGTTTTAAATCTACTCTGTCGCAGGGCACTTGTGCGCCGTCAAGGGGAATTAGCTCAAATGGTAGAGCGCTCGCTTAGCATGCGAGAGGTAGCGGGATCGATGCCCGCATTCTCCAGTGGCTCGGGCTGGGTGATGCAGCTACAAATGGTCGAAGGAAAACTAAAGCTGCGAAATTTTTCTAAGTCCTTTCTGGTTAACCATGGGTTAGATTTTCTTTTTGGTTAACCATGGGTCTTAGATCCGTAGGCTGCGCACCATTGACTGAAGCCTCAAAGGGGGTGTTTAAGGCTGGTTATGGGCTTAAGGGTGGACCGGTGCTTAAGTGTGATATTTTCTAGGGGGGCGTGTCCCCTGGAAGGGGGTCCCAGGCCAGGGAGAGCCCCGGGGAAGGTGCACTTTGGTGGTCTGGATGGATGGGCTGCCTTATATACAGCCAAGGACTTGTTGTGCGTGCATTGGTTGTTCAGTGGTAGAATTCTCGCCTGCCTGCCACGCGGGGGGAGGCCCGGGTTGGTTTCCCGGCCAATGCAGATGGCTCTACTCTCGGTCCTTCTTCGGCTCAGACCAAGACCGAAGCAATACAAAAGATCAAGCATGCGAGAGGTAGCGGGATCGATGCCCGCATTCTCCAGTGGCTTGGGCTGTGTAAGACTTCCTTTTCATCACGGCACACAGCAGCTTGTGCTATTTCGAGGAGTACTGCGTCTTTGGCATAGACGACTTTCTGGCCATGCCGAACGCGAAAAGTCTGCGCCCAACGTGGGGCTCGAACCCACGACCCTGAGATTAAGAGTCTCATGCTCTACCGACTGAGCTAGCCGGGCTTTTGCAGCCTGCAGGGATGCCGTCAGTTCACGGCAGAGCCGAGCACGAGACAAACGGCCAACCTCCTGTCTGCCCGTAGGTTGAACGGTGAATCCTTGAGCCCCTTCAGCACCATGCGCAGTCTCTGTGGCGCAATTGGTTAGCGCGTTCGGCTGTTAACCGAAAGGTTGGTGGTTCAAGCCCACCCAGGGACGAAAGTGCCTCTTTTCTGCGAGACGGTTACCAGCCAACAGCGTGTTTCAGAAGGATGTCCTCATCCTCACCTGAACATAGTTCTTCTTCTTCAGGGCACAATGTCTAAAAATGGCCAGTACGGGGATCGAACCCGCGACCTTGGCGTTATTAGCACCACGCTCTAACCAACTGAGCTAACCGGCCACAATCGACAAGTCCTGCCTCTCTTGGCAACAGTCATTCCCCCAAGGACTGAGCAGGTCCCCGTGTAGCAGTCGACTGGCAACTCCTTTTATGGATTCTACACGTCCCCGGGGTTCAATTCCCCGACGGGGAGAGGTTGGCTGTCCTTTTATCTTATGACAAGCTCCTCGTTAGTATAGTGGATAGTATCCCCGCCTGTCACGCGGGAGACCGGGGTTCAATTCCCCGACGGGGAGACGATGGCTGTCCTTTTATCTTTCTTCGGCCCTGGGCTGAGTCGAACAAAGGCCAAGAGGAGAGCCAGCTGCATTGGCCGGGAATCGAACCCGGGCCTCCCGCGTGGCAGGCGAGAATTCTACCACTGAACCACCAATGCGTGCCACGTGCAAGAAGAGAAGAGAAACCGCCAAAGAGAGACCACCAAGCACCACCGAGCTGTTGCTAAAGGGTCAACAGAGAAGAATGGTCGAAAATTGGAATGGGGCTTCTATCCTGCACAGGTCGCGATCTATTCACGTCTAAAGAATGCTTGGCGAGCTAAAATGGCTGGTGGGAATCAAGGATGTTCCACCGAAAAGGAAGTGGTTTTAAATCTACTCTGTCGCAGGGCACTTGTGCGCCGTCAAGGGGAATTAGCTCAAATGGTAGAGCGCTCGCTTAGCATGCGAGAGGTAGCGGGATCGATGCCCGCATTCTCCAGTGGCTCGGGCTGGGTGATGCAGCTACAAATGGTCGAAGGAAAACTAAAGCTGCGAAATTTTTCTAAGTCCTTTCTGGTTAACCATGGGTTAGATTTTCTTTTTGGTTAACCATGGGTCTTAGATCCGTAGGCTGCGCACCATTGACTGAAGCCTCAAAGGGGGTGTTTAAGGCTGGTTATGGGCTTAAGGGTGGACCGGTGCTTAAGTGTGATATTTTCTAGGGGGGCGTGTCCCCTGGAAGGGGGTCCCAGGCCAGGGAGAGCCCCGGGGAAGGTGCACTTTGGTGGTCTGGATGGATGGGCTGCCTTATATACAGCCAAGGACTTGTTGTGCGTGCATTGGTTGTTCAGTGGTAGAATTCTCGCCTGCCTGCCACGCGGGGGGAGGCCCGGGTTGGTTTCCCGGCCAATGCAGATGGCTCTACTCTCGGTCCTTCTTCGGCTCAGACCAAGACCGAAGCAATACAAAAGATCAAGCATGCGAGAGGTAGCGGGATCGATGCCCGCATTCTCCAGTGGCTTGGGCTGTGTAAGACTTCCTTTTCATCACGGCACACAGCAGCTTGTGCTATTTCGAGGAGTACTGCGTCTTTGGCATAGACGACTTTCTGGCCATGCCGAACGCGAAAAGTCTGCGCCCAACGTGGGGCTCGAACCCACGACCCTGAGATTAAGAGTCTCATGCTCTACCGACTGAGCTAGCCGGGCTTTTGCAGCCTGCAGGGATGCCGTCAGTTCACGGCAGAGCCGAGCACGAGACAAACGGCCAACCTCCTGTCTGCCCGTAGGTTGAACGGTGAATCCTTGAGCCCCTTCAGCACCATGCGCAGTCTCTGTGGCGCAATTGGTTAGCGCGTTCGGCTGTTAACCGAAAGGTTGGTGGTTCAAGCCCACCCAGGGACGAAAGTGCCTCTTTTCTGCGAGACGGTTACCAGCCAACAGCGTGTTTCAGAAGGATGTCCTCATCCTCACCTGAACATAGTTCTTCTTCTTCAGGGCACAATGTCTAAAAATGGCCAGTACGGGGATCGAACCCGCGACCTTGGCGTTATTAGCACCACGCTCTAACCAACTGAGCTAACCGGCCACAATCGACAAGTCCTGCCTCTCTTGGCAACAGTCATTCCCCCAAGGACTGAGCAGGTCCCCGTGTAGCAGTCGACTGGCAACTCCTTTTATGGATTCTACACGTCCCCGGGGTTCAATTCCCCGACGGGGAGAGGTTGGCTGTCCTTTTATCTTATGACAAGCTCCTCGTTAGTATAGTGGATAGTATCCCCGCCTGTCACGCGGGAGACCGGGGTTCAATTCCCCGACGGGGAGACGATGGCTGTCCTTTTATCTTTCTTCGGCCCTGGGCTGAGTCGAACAAAGGCCAAGAGGAGAGCCAGCTGCATTGGCCGGGAATCGAACCCGGGCCTCCCGCGTGGCAGGCGAGAATTCTACCACTGAACCACCAATGCGTGCCACGTGCAAGAAGAGAAGAGAAACCGCCAAAGAGAGACCACCAAGCACCACCGAGCTGTTGCTAAAGGGTCAACAGAGAAGAATGGTCGAAAATTGGAATGGGGCTTCTATCCTGCACAGGTCGCGATCTATTCACGTCTAAAGAATGCTTGGCGAGCTAAAATGGCTGGTGGGAATCAAGGATGTTCCACCGAAAAGGAAGTGGTTTTAAATCTACTCTGTCGCAGGGCACTTGTGCGCCGTCAAGGGGAATTAGCTCAAATGGTAGAGCGCTCGCTTAGCATGCGAGAGGTAGCGGGATCGATGCCCGCATTCTCCAGTGGCTCGGGCTGGGTGATGCAGCTACAAATGGTCGAAGGAAAACTAAAGCTGCGAAATTTTTCTAAGTCCTTTCTGGTTAACCATGGGTTAGATTTTCTTTTTGGTTAACCATGGGTCTTAGATCCGTAGGCTGCGCACCATTGACTGAAGCCTCAAAGGGGGTGTTTAAGGCTGGTTATGGGCTTAAGGGTGGACCGGTGCTTAAGTGTGATATTTTCTAGGGGGGCGTGTCCCCTGGAAGGGGGTCCCAGGCCAGGGAGAGCCCCGGGGAAGGTGCACTTTGGTGGTCTGGATGGATGGGCTGCCTTATATACAGCCAAGGACTTGTTGTGCGTGCATTGGTTGTTCAGTGGTAGAATTCTCGCCTGCCTGCCACGCGGGGGGAGGCCCGGGTTGGTTTCCCGGCCAATGCAGATGGCTCTACTCTCGGTCCTTCTTCGGCTCAGACCAAGACCGAAGCAATACAAAAGATCAAGCATGCGAGAGGTAGCGGGATCGATGCCCGCATTCTCCAGTGGCTTGGGCTGTGTAAGACTTCCTTTTCATCACGGCACACAGCAGCTTGTGCTATTTCGAGGAGTACTGCGTCTTTGGCATAGACGACTTTCTGGCCATGCCGAACGCGAAAAGTCTGCGCCCAACGTGGGGCTCGAACCCACGACCCTGAGATTAAGAGTCTCATGCTCTACCGACTGAGCTAGCCGGGCTTTTGCAGCCTGCAGGGATGCCGTCAGTTCACGGCAGAGCCGAGCACGAGACAAACGGCCAACCTCCTGTCTGCCCGTAGGTTGAACGGTGAATCCTTGAGCCCCTTCAGCACCATGCGCAGTCTCTGTGGCGCAATTGGTTAGCGCGTTCGGCTGTTAACCGAAAGGTTGGTGGTTCAAGCCCACCCAGGGACGAAAGTGCCTCTTTTCTGCGAGACGGTTACCAGCCAACAGCGTGTTTCAGAAGGATGTCCTCATCCTCACCTGAACATAGTTCTTCTTCTTCAGGGCACAATGTCTAAAAATGGCCAGTACGGGGATCGAACCCGCGACCTTGGCGTTATTAGCACCACGCTCTAACCAACTGAGCTAACCGGCCACAATCGACAAGTCCTGCCTCTCTTGGCAACAGTCATTCCCCCAAGGACTGAGCAGGTCCCCGTGTAGCAGTCGACTGGCAACTCCTTTTATGGATTCTACACGTCCCCGGGGTTCAATTCCCCGACGGGGAGAGGTTGGCTGTCCTTTTATCTTATGACAAGCTCCTCGTTAGTATAGTGGATAGTATCCCCGCCTGTCACGCGGGAGACCGGGGTTCAATTCCCCGACGGGGAGACGATGGCTGTCCTTTTATCTTTCTTCGGCCCTGGGCTGAGTCGAACAAAGGCCAAGAGGAGAGCCAGCTGCATTGGCCGGGAATCGAACCCGGGCCTCCCGCGTGGCAGGCGAGAATTCTACCACTGAACCACCAATGCGTGCCACGTGCAAGAAGAGAAGAGAAACCGCCAAAGAGAGACCACCAAGCACCACCGAGCTGTTGCTAAAGGGTCAACAGAGAAGAATGGTCGAAAATTGGAATGGGGCTTCTATCCTGCACAGGTCGCGATCTATTCACGTCTAAAGAATGCTTGGCGAGCTAAAATGGCTGGTGGGAATCAAGGATGTTCCACCGAAAAGGAAGTGGTTTTAAATCTACTCTGTCGCAGGGCACTTGTGCGCCGTCAAGGGGAATTAGCTCAAATGGTAGAGCGCTCGCTTAGCATGCGAGAGGTAGCGGGATCGATGCCCGCATTCTCCAGTGGCTCGGGCTGGGTGATGCAGCTACAAATGGTCGAAGGAAAACTAAAGCTGCGAAATTTTTCTAAGTCCTTTCTGGTTAACCATGGGTTAGATTTTCTTTTTGGTTAACCATGGGTCTTAGATCCGTAGGCTGCGCACCATTGACTGAAGCCTCAAAGGGGGTGTTTAAGGCTGGTTATGGGCTTAAGGGTGGACCGGTGCTTAAGTGTGATATTTTCTAGGGGGGCGTGTCCCCTGGAAGGGGGTCCCAGGCCAGGGAGAGCCCCGGGGAAGGTGCACTTTGGTGGTCTGGATGGATGGGCTGCCTTATATACAGCCAAGGACTTGTTGTGCGTGCATTGGTTGTTCAGTGGTAGAATTCTCGCCTGCCTGCCACGCGGGGGGAGGCCCGGGTTGGTTTCCCGGCCAATGCAGATGGCTCTACTCTCGGTCCTTCTTCGGCTCAGACCAAGACCGAAGCAATACAAAAGATCAAGCATGCGAGAGGTAGCGGGATCGATGCCCGCATTCTCCAGTGGCTTGGGCTGTGTAAGACTTCCTTTTCATCACGGCACACAGCAGCTTGTGCTATTTCGAGGAGTACTGCGTCTTTGGCATAGACGACTTTCTGGCCATGCCGAACGCGAAAAGTCTGCGCCCAACGTGGGGCTCGAACCCACGACCCTGAGATTAAGAGTCTCATGCTCTACCGACTGAGCTAGCCGGGCTTTTGCAGCCTGCAGGGATGCCGTCAGTTCACGGCAGAGCCGAGCACGAGACAAACGGCCAACCTCCTGTCTGCCCGTAGGTTGAACGGTGAATCCTTGAGCCCCTTCAGCACCATGCGCAGTCTCTGTGGCGCAATTGGTTAGCGCGTTCGGCTGTTAACCGAAAGGTTGGTGGTTCAAGCCCACCCAGGGACGAAAGTGCCTCTTTTCTGCGAGACGGTTACCAGCCAACAGCGTGTTTCAGAAGGATGTCCTCATCCTCACCTGAACATAGTTCTTCTTCTTCAGGGCACAATGTCTAAAAATGGCCAGTACGGGGATCGAACCCGCGACCTTGGCGTTATTAGCACCACGCTCTAACCAACTGAGCTAACCGGCCACAATCGACAAGTCCTGCCTCTCTTGGCAACAGTCATTCCCCCAAGGACTGAGCAGGTCCCCGTGTAGCAGTCGACTGGCAACTCCTTTTATGGATTCTACACGTCCCCGGGGTTCAATTCCCCGACGGGGAGAGGTTGGCTGTCCTTTTATCTTATGACAAGCTCCTCGTTAGTATAGTGGATAGTATCCCCGCCTGTCACGCGGGAGACCGGGGTTCAATTCCCCGACGGGGAGACGATGGCTGTCCTTTTATCTTTCTTCGGCCCTGGGCTGAGTCGAACAAAGGCCAAGAGGAGAGCCAGCTGCATTGGCCGGGAATCGAACCCGGGCCTCCCGCGTGGCAGGCGAGAATTCTACCACTGAACCACCAATGCGTGCCACGTGTAAGAAGAGAAGAGAAACCGCCAAAGAGAGACCACCAAGCACCACCGAGCTGTTGCTAAAGGGTCAACAGAGAAGAATGGTCGAAAATTGGAATGGGGCTTCTATCCTGCACAGGTCGCGATCTATTCACGTCTAAAGAATGCTTGGCGAGCTACAATGGCTGGTGGGAATCAAGGATGTTCCACCGAAAAGGAAGTGGTTTTAAATCTACTCTGTCGCAGGGCACTTGTGCGCCGTCAAGGGGAATTAGCTCAAATGGTAGAGCGCTCGCTTAGCATGCGAGAGGTAGCGGGATCGATGCCCGCATTCTCCAGTGGCTCGGGCTGGGTGATGCAGCTACAAATGGTCGAAGGAAAACTAAAGCTGCGAAATTTTTCTAAGTCCTTTCTGGTTAACCATGGGTTAGATTTTCTTTTTGGTTAACCATGGGTCTTAGATCCGTAGGCTGCGCACCATTGACTGAAGCCTCAAAGGGGGTGTTTAAGGCTGGTTATGGGCTTAAGGGTGGACCGGTGCTTAAGTGTGATATTTTCTAGGGGGGCGTGTCCCCTGGAAGGGGGTCCCAGGCCAGGGAGAGCCCCGGGGAAGGTGCACTTTGGTGGTCTGGATGGATGGGCTGCCTTATATACAGCCAAGGACTTGTTGTGCGTGCATTGGTTGTTCAGTGGTAGAATTCTCGCCTGCCTGCCACGCGGGGGGAGGCCCGGGTTGGTTTCCCGGCCAATGCAGATGGCTCTACTCTCGGTCCTTCTTCGGCTCAGACCAAGACCGAAGCAATACAAAAGATCAAGCATGCGAGAGGTAGCGGGATCGATGCCCGCATTCTCCAGTGGCTTGGGCTGTGTAAGACTTCCTTTTCATCACGGCACACAGCAGCTTGTGCTATTTCGAGGAGTACTGCGTCTTTGGCATAGACGACTTTCTGGCCATGCCGAACGCGAAAAGTCTGCGCCCAACGTGGGGCTCGAACCCACGACCCTGAGATTAAGAGTCTCATGCTCTACCGACTGAGCTAGCCGGGCTTTTGCAGCCTGCAGGGATGCCGTCAGTTCACGGCAGAGCCGAGCACGAGACAAACGGCCAACCTCCTGTCTGCCCGTAGGTTGAACGGTGAATCCTTGAGCCCCTTCAGCACCATGCGCAGTCTCTGTGGCGCAATTGGTTAGCGCGTTCGGCTGTTAACCGAAAGGTTGGTGGTTCAAGCCCACCCAGGGACGAAAGTGCCTCTTTTCTGCGAGACGGTTACCAGCCAACAGCGTGTTTCAGAAGGATGTCCTCATCCTCACCTGAACATAGTTCTTCTTCTTCAGGGCACAATGTCTAAAAATGGCCAGTACGGGGATCGAACCCGCGACCTTGGCGTTATTAGCACCACGCTCTAACCAACTGAGCTAACCGGCCACAATCGACAAGTCCTGCCTCTCTTGGCAACAGTCATTCCCCCAAGGACTGAGCAGGTCCCCGTGTAGCAGTCGACTGGCAACTCCTTTTATGGATTCTACACGTCCCCGGGGTTCAATTCCCCGACGGGGAGAGGTTGGCTGTCCTTTTATCTTATGACAAGCTCCTCGTTAGTATAGTGGATAGTATCCCCGCCTGTCACGCGGGAGACCGGGGTTCAATTCCCCGACGGGGAGACGATGGCTGTCCTTTTATCTTTCTTCGGCCCTGGGCTGAGTCGAACAAAGGCCAAGAGGAGAGCCAGCTGCATTGGCCGGGAATCGAACCCGGGCCTCCCGCGTGGCAGGCGAGAATTCTACCACTGAACCACCAATGCGTGCCACGTGCAAGAAGAGAAGAGAAACCGCCAAAGAGAGACCACCAAGCACCACCGAGCTGTTGCTAAAGGGTCAACAGAGAAGAATGGTCGAAAATTGGAATGGGGCTTCTATCCTGCACAGGTCGCGATCTATTCACGTCTAAAGAATGCTTGGCGAGCTACAATGGCTGGTGGGAATCAAGGATGTTCCACCGAAAAGGAAGTGGTTTTAAATCTACTCTGTCGCAGGGCACTTGTGCGCCGTCAAGGGGAATTAGCTCAAATGGTAGAGCGCTCGCTTAGCATGCGAGAGGTAGCGGGATCGATGCCCGCATTCTCCAGTGGCTCGGGCTGGGTGATGCAGCTACAAATGGTCGAAGGAAAACTAAAGCTGCGAAATTTTTCTAAGTCCTTTCTGGTTAACCATGGGTTAGATTTTCTTTTTGGTTAACCATGGGTCTTAGATCCGTAGGCTGCGCACCATTGACTGAAGCCTCAAAGGGGGTGTTTAAGGCTGGTTATGGGCTTAAGGGTGGACCGGTGCTTAAGTGTGATATTTTCTAGGGGGGCGTGTCCCCTGGAAGGGGGTCCCAGGCCAGGGAGAGCCCCGGGGAAGGTGCACTTTGGTGGTCTGGATGGATGGGCTGCCTTATATACAGCCAAGGACTTGTTGTGCGTGCATTGGTTGTTCAGTGGTAGAATTCTCGCCTGCCTGCCACGCGGGGGGAGGCCCGGGTTGGTTTCCCGGCCAATGCAGATGGCTCTACTCTCGGTCCTTCTTCGGCTCAGACCAAGACCGAAGCAATACAAAAGATCAAGCATGCGAGAGGTAGCGGGATCGATGCCCGCATTCTCCAGTGGCTTGGGCTGTGTAAGACTTCCTTTTCATCACGGCACACAGCAGCTTGTGCTATTTCGAGGAGTACTGCGTCTTTGGCATAGACGACTTTCTGGCCATGCCGAACGCGAAAAGTCTGCGCCCAACGTGGGGCTCGAACCCACGACCCTGAGATTAAGAGTCTCATGCTCTACCGACTGAGCTAGCCGGGCTTTTGCAGCCTGCAGGGATGCCGTCAGTTCACGGCAGAGCCGAGCACGAGACAAACGGCCAACCTCCTGTCTGCCCGTAGGTTGAACGGTGAATCCTTGAGCCCCTTCAGCACCATGCGCAGTCTCTGTGGCGCAATTGGTTAGCGCGTTCGGCTGTTAACCGAAAGGTTGGTGGTTCAAGCCCACCCAGGGACGAAAGTGCCTCTTTTCTGCGAGACGGTTACCACTCAACAGCGTGTTTCAGAAGGATGTCCTCATCCTCACCTGAACATAGTTCTTCTTCTTCAGGGCACAATGTCTAAAAATGGCCAGTACGGGGATCGAACCCGCGACCTTGGCGTTATTAGCACCACGCTCTAACCAACTGAGCTAACCGGCCACAATCGACAAGTCCTGCCTCTCTTGGCAACAGTCATTCCCCCAAGGACTGAGCAGGTCCCCGTGTAGCAGTCGACTGGCAACTCCTTTTATGGATTCTACACGTCCCCGGGGTTCAATTCCCCGACGGGGAGAGGTTGGCTGTCCTTTTATCTTATGACAAGCTCCTCGTTAGTATAGTGGATAGTATCCCCGCCTGTCACGCGGGAGACCGGGGTTCAATTCCCCGACGGGGAGACGATGGCTGTCCTTTTATCTTTCTTCGGCCCTGGGCTGAGTCGAACAAAGGCCAAGAGGAGAGCCAGCTGCATTGGCCGGGAATCGAACCCGGGCCTCCCGCGTGGCAGGCGAGAATTCTACCACTGAACCACCAATGCGTGCCACGTGCAAGAAGAGAAGAGAAACCGCCAAAGAGAGACCACCAAGCACCACCGAGCTGTTGCTAAAGGGTCAACAGAGAAGAATGGTCGAAAATTGGAATGGGGCTTCTATCCTGCACAGGTCGCGATCTATTCACGTCTAAAGAATGCTTGGCGAGCTACAATGGCTGGTGGGAATCAAGGATGTTCCACCGAAAAGGAAGTGGTTTTAAATCTACTCTGTCGCAGGGCACTTGTGCGCCGTCAAGGGGAATTAGCTCAAATGGTAGAGCGCTCGCTTAGCATGCGAGAGGTAGCGGGATCGATGCCCGCATTCTCCAGTGGCTCGGGCTGGGTGATGCAGCTACAAATGGTCGAAGGAAAACTAAAGCTGCGAAATTTTTCTAAGTCCTTTCTGGTTAACCATGGGTTAGATTTTCTTTTTGGTTAACCATGGGTCTTAGATCCGTAGGCTGCGCACCATTGACTGAAGCCTCAAAGGGGGTGTTTAAGGCTGGTTATGGGCTTAAGGGTGGACCGGTGCTTAAGTGTGATATTTTCTAGGGGGGCGTGTCCCCTGGAAGGGGGTCCCAGGCCAGGGAGAGCCCCGGGGAAGGTGCACTTTGGTGGTCTGGATGGATGGGCTGCCTTATATACAGCCAAGGACTTGTTGTGCGTGCATTGGTTGTTCAGTGGTAGAATTCTCGCCTGCCTGCCACGCGGGGGGAGGCCCGGGTTGGTTTCCCGGCCAATGCAGATGGCTCTACTCTCGGTCCTTCTTCGGCTCAGACCAAGACCGAAGCAATACAAAAGATCAAGCATGCGAGAGGTAGCGGGATCGATGCCCGCATTCTCCAGTGGCTTGGGCTGTGTAAGACTTCCTTTTCATCACGGCACACAGCAGCTTGTGCTATTTCGAGGAGTACTGCGTCTTTGGCATAGACGACTTTCTGGCCATGCCGAACGCGAAAAGTCTGCGCCCAACGTGGGGCTCGAACCCACGACCCTGAGATTAAGAGTCTCATGCTCTACCGACTGAGCTAGCCGGGCTTTTGCAGCCTGCAGGGATGCCGTCAGTTCACGGCAGAGCCGAGCACGAGACAAACGGCCAACCTCCTGTCTGCCCGTAGGTTGAACGGTGAATCCTTGAGCCCCTTCAGCACCATGCGCAGTCTCTGTGGCGCAATTGGTTAGCGCGTTCGGCTGTTAACCGAAAGGTTGGTGGTTCAAGCCCACCCAGGGACGAAAGTGCCTCTTTTCTGCGAGACGGTTACCAGCCAACAGCGTGTTTCAGAAGGATGTCCTCATCCTCACCTGAACATAGTTCTTCTTCTTCAGGGCACAATGTCTAAAAATGGCCAGTACGGGGATCGAACCCGCGACCTTGGCGTTATTAGCACCACGCTCTAACCAACTGAGCTAACCGGCCACAATCGACAAGTCCTGCCTCTCTTGGCAACAGTCATTCCCCCAAGGACTGAGCAGGTCCCCGTGTAGCAGTCGACTGGCAACTCCTTTTATGGATTCTACACGTCCCCGGGGTTCAATTCCCCGACGGGGAGAGGTTGGCTGTCCTTTTATCTTATGACAAGCTCCTCGTTAGTATAGTGGATAGTATCCCCGCCTGTCACGCGGGAGACCGGGGTTCAATTCCCCGACGGGGAGACGATGGCTGTCCTTTTATCTTTCTTCGGCCCTGGGCTGAGTCGAACAAAGGCCAAGAGGAGAGCCAGCTGCATTGGCCGGGAATCGAACCCGGGCCTCCCGCGTGGCAGGCGAGAATTCTACCACTGAACCACCAATGCGTGCCACGTGCAAGAAGAGAAGAGAAACCGCCAAAGAGAGACCACCAAGCACCACCGAGCTGTTGCTAAAGGGTCAACAGAGAAGAATGGTCGAAAATTGGAATGGGGCTTCTATCCTGCACAGGTCGCGATCTATTCACGTCTAAAGAATGCTTGGCGAGCTACAATGGCTGGTGGGAATCAAGGATGTTCCACCGAAAAGGAAGTGGTTTTAAATCTACTCTGTCGCAGGGCACTTGTGCGCCGTCAAGGGGAATTAGCTCAAATGGTAGAGCGCTCGCTTAGCATGCGAGAGGTAGCGGGATCGATGCCCGCATTCTCCAGTGGCTCGGGCTGGGTGATGCAGCTACAAATGGTCGAAGGAAAACTAAAGCTGCGAAATTTTTCTAAGTCCTTTCTGGTTAACCATGGGTTAGATTTTCTTTTTGGTTAACCATGGGTCTTAGATCCGTAGGCTGCGCACCATTGACTGAAGCCTCAAAGGGGGTGTTTAAGGCTGGTTATGGGCTTAAGGGTGGACCGGTGCTTAAGTGTGATATTTTCTAGGGGGGCGTGTCCCCTGGAAGGGGGTCCCAGGCCAGGGAGAGCCCCGGGGAAGGTGCACTTTGGTGGTCTGGATGGATGGGCTGCCTTATATACAGCCAAGGACTTGTTGTGCGTGCATTGGTTGTTCAGTGGTAGAATTCTCGCCTGCCTGCCACGCGGGGGGAGGCCCGGGTTGGTTTCCCGGCCAATGCAGATGGCTCTACTCTCGGTCCTTCTTCGGCTCAGACCAAGACCGAAGCAATACAAAAGATCAAGCATGCGAGAGGTAGCGGGATCGATGCCCGCATTCTCCAGTGGCTTGGGCTGTGTAAGACTTCCTTTTCATCACGGCACACAGCAGCTTGTGCTATTTCGAGGAGTACTGCGTCTTTGGCATAGACGACTTTCTGGCCATGCCGAACGCGAAAAGTCTGCGCCCAACGTGGGGCTCGAACCCACGACCCTGAGATTAAGAGTCTCATGCTCTACCGACTGAGCTAGCCGGGCTTTTGCAGCCTGCAGGGATGCCGTCAGTTCACGGCAGAGCCGAGCACGAGACAAACGGCCAACCTCCTGTCTGCCCGTAGGTTGAACGGTGAATCCTTGAGCCCCTTCAGCACCATGCGCAGTCTCTGTGGCGCAATTGGTTAGCGCGTTCGGCTGTTAACCGAAAGGTTGGTGGTTCAAGCCCACCCAGGGACGAAAGTGCCTCTTTTCTGCGAGACGGTTACCAGCCAACAGCGTGTTTCAGAAGGATGTCCTCATCCTCACCTGAACATAGTTCTTCTTCTTCAGGGCACAATGTCTAAAAATGGCCAGTACGGGGATCGAACCCGCGACCTTGGCGTTATTAGCACCACGCTCTAACCAACTGAGCTAACCGGCCACAATCGACAAGTCCTGCCTCTCTTGGCAACAGTCATTCCCCCAAGGACTGAGCAGGTCCCCGTGTAGCAGTCGACTGGCAACTCCTTTTATGGATTCTACACGTCCCCGGGGTTCAATTCCCCGACGGGGAGAGGTTGGCTGTCCTTTTATCTTATGACAAGCTCCTCGTTAGTATAGTGGATAGTATCCCCGCCTGTCACGCGGGAGACCGGGGTTCAATTCCCCGACGGGGAGACGATGGCTGTCCTTTTATCTTTCTTCGGCCCTGGGCTGAGTCGAACAAAGGCCAAGAGGAGAGCCAGCTGCATTGGCCGGGAATCGAACCCGGGCCTCCCGCGTGGCAGGCGAGAATTCTACCACTGAACCACCAATGCGTGCCACGTGCAAGAAGAGAAGAGAAACCGCCAAAGAGAGACCACCAAGCACCACCGAGCTGTTGCTAAAGGGTCAACAGAGAAGAATGGTCGAAAATTGGAATGGGGCTTCTATCCTGCACAGGTCGCGATCTATTCACGTCTAAAGAATGCTTGGCGAGCTAAAATGGCTGGTGGGAATCAAGGATGTTCCACCGAAAAGGAAGTGGTTTTAAATCTACTCTGTCGCAGGGCACTTGTGCGCCGTCAAGGGGAATTAGCTCAAATGGTAGAGCGCTCGCTTAGCATGCGAGAGGTAGCGGGATCGATGCCCGCATTCTCCAGTGGCTCGGGCTGGGTGATGCAGCTACAAATGGTCGAAGGAAAACTAAAGCTGCGAAATTTTTCTAAGTCCTTTCTGGTTAACCATGGGTTAGATTTTCTTTTTGGTTAACCATGGGTCTTAGATCCGTAGGCTGCGCACCATTGACTGAAGCCTCAAAGGGGGTGTTTAAGGCTGGTTATGGGCTTAAGGGTGGACCGGTGCTTAAGTGTGATATTTTCTAGGGGGGCGTGTCCCCTGGAAGGGGGTCCCAGGCCAGGGAGAGCCCCGGGGAAGGTGCACTTTGGTGGTCTGGATGGATGGGCTGCCTTATATACAGCCAAGGACTTGTTGTGCGTGCATTGGTTGTTCAGTGGTAGAATTCTCGCCTGCCTGCCACGCGGGGGGAGGCCCGGGTTGGTTTCCCGGCCAATGCAGATGGCTCTACTCTCGGTCCTTCTTCGGCTCAGACCAAGACCGAAGCAATACAAAAGATCAAGCATGCGAGAGGTAGCGGGATCGATGCCCGCATTCTCCAGTGGCTTGGGCTGTGTAAGACTTCCTTTTCATCACGGCACACAGCAGCTTGTGCTATTTCGAGGAGTACTGCGTCTTTGGCATAGACGACTTTCTGGCCATGCCGAACGCGAAAAGTCTGCGCCCAACGTGGGGCTCGAACCCACGACCCTGAGATTAAGAGTCTCATGCTCTACCGACTGAGCTAGCCGGGCTTTTGCAGCCTGCAGGGATGCCGTCAGTTCACGGCAGAGCCGAGCACGAGACAAACGGCCAACCTCCTGTCTGCCCGTAGGTTGAACGGTGAATCCTTGAGCCCCTTCAGCACCATGCGCAGTCTCTGTGGCGCAATTGGTTAGCGCGTTCGGCTGTTAACCGAAAGGTTGGTGGTTCAAGCCCACCCAGGGACGAAAGTGCCTCTTTTCTGCGAGACGGTTACCAGCCAACAGCGTGTTTCAGAAGGATGTCCTCATCCTCACCTGAACATAGTTCTTCTTCTTCAGGGCACAATGTCTAAAAATGGCCAGTACGGGGATCGAACCCGCGACCTTGGCGTTATTAGCACCACGCTCTAACCAACTGAGCTAACCGGCCACAATCGACAAGTCCTGCCTCTCTTGGCAACAGTCATTCCCCCAAGGACTGAGCAGGTCCCCGTGTAGCAGTCGACTGGCAACTCCTTTTATGGATTCTACACGTCCCCGGGGTTCAATTCCCCGACGGGGAGAGGTTGGCTGTCCTTTTATCTTATGACAAGCTCCTCGTTAGTATAGTGGATAGTATCCCCGCCTGTCACGCGGGAGACCGGGGTTCAATTCCCCGACGGGGAGACGATGGCTGTCCTTTTATCTTTCTTCGGCCCTGGGCTGAGTCGAACAAAGGCCAAGAGGAGAGCCAGCTGCATTGGCCGGGAATCGAACCCGGGCCTCCCGCGTGGCAGGCGAGAATTCTACCACTGAACCACCAATGCGTGCCACGTGCAAGAAGAGAAGAGAAACCGCCAAAGAGAGACCACCAAGCACCACCGAGCTGTTGCTAAAGGGTCAACAGAGAAGAATGGTCGAAAATTGGAATGGGGCTTCTATCCTGCACAGGTCGCGATCTATTCACGTCTAAAGAATGCTTGGCGAGCTAAAATGGCTGGTGGGAATCAAGGATGTTCCACCGAAAAGGAAGTGGTTTTAAATCTACTCTGTCGCAGGGCACTTGTGCGCCGTCAAGGGGAATTAGCTCAAATGGTAGAGCGCTCGCTTAGCATGCGAGAGGTAGCGGGATCGATGCCCGCATTCTCCAGTGGCTCGGGCTGGGTGATGCAGCTACAAATGGTCGAAGGAAAACTAAAGCTGCGAAATTTTTCTAAGTCCTTTCTGGTTAACCATGGGTTAGATTTTCTTTTTGGTTAACCATGGGTCTTAGATCCGTAGGCTGCGCACCATTGACTGAAGCCTCAAAGGGGGTGTTTAAGGCTGGTTATGGGCTTAAGGGTGGACCGGTGCTTAAGTGTGATATTTTCTAGGGGGGCGTGTCCCCTGGAAGGGGGTCCCAGGCCAGGGAGAGCCCCGGGGAAGGTGCACTTTGGTGGTCTGGATGGATGGGCTGCCTTATATACAGCCAAGGACTTGTTGTGCGTGCATTGGTTGTTCAGTGGTAGAATTCTCGCCTGCCTGCCACGCGGGGGGAGGCCCGGGTTGGTTTCCCGGCCAATGCAGATGGCTCTACTCTCGGTCCTTCTTCGGCTCAGACCAAGACCGAAGCAATACAAAAGATCAAGCATGCGAGAGGTAGCGGGATCGATGCCCGCATTCTCCAGTGGCTTGGGCTGTGTAAGACTTCCTTTTCATCACGGCACACAGCAGCTTGTGCTATTTCGAGGAGTACTGCGTCTTTGGCATAGACGACTTTCTGGCCATGCCGAACGCGAAAAGTCTGCGCCCAACGTGGGGCTCGAACCCACGACCCTGAGATTAAGAGTCTCATGCTCTACCGACTGAGCTAGCCGGGCTTTTGCAGCCTGCAGGGATGCCGTCAGTTCACGGCAGAGCCGAGCACGAGACAAACGGCCAACCTCCTGTCTGCCCGTAGGTTGAACGGTGAATCCTTGAGCCCCTTCAGCACCATGCGCAGTCTCTGTGGCGCAATTGGTTAGCGCGTTCGGCTGTTAACCGAAAGGTTGGTGGTTCAAGCCCACCCAGGGACGAAAGTGCCTCTTTTCTGCGAGACGGTTACCAGCCAACAGCGTGTTTCAGAAGGATGTCCTCATCCTCACCTGAACATAGTTCTTCTTCTTCAGGGCACAATGTCTAAAAATGGCCAGTACGGGGATCGAACCCGCGACCTTGGCGTTATTAGCACCACGCTCTAACCAACTGAGCTAACCGGCCACAATCGACAAGTCCTGCCTCTCTTGGCAACAGTCATTCCCCCAAGGACTGAGCAGGTCCCCGTGTAGCAGTCGACTGGCAACTCCTTTTATGGATTCTACACGTCCCCGGGGTTCAATTCCCCGACGGGGAGAGGTTGGCTGTCCTTTTATCTTATGACAAGCTCCTCGTTAGTATAGTGGATAGTATCCCCGCCTGTCACGCGGGAGACCGGGGTTCAATTCCCCGACGGGGAGACGATGGCTGTCCTTTTATCTTTCTTCGGCCCTGGGCTGAGTCGAACAAAGGCCAAGAGGAGAGCCAGCTGCATTGGCCGGGAATCGAACCCGGGCCTCCCGCGTGGCAGGCGAGAATTCTACCACTGAACCACCAATGCGTGCCACGTGCAAGAAGAGAAGAGAAACCGCCAAAGAGAGACCACCAAGCACCACCGAGCTGTTGCTAAAGGGTCAACAGAGAAGAATGGTCGAAAATTGGAATGGGGCTTCTATCCTGCACAGGTCGCGATCTATTCACGTCTAAAGAATGCTTGGCGAGCTAAAATGGCTGGTGGGAATCAAGGATGTTCCACCGAAAAGGAAGTGGTTTTAAATCTACTCTGTCGCAGGGCACTTGTGCGCCGTCAAGGGGAATTAGCTCAAATGGTAGAGCGCTCGCTTAGCATGCGAGAGGTAGCGGGATCGATGCCCGCATTCTCCAGTGGCTCGGGCTGGGTGATGCAGCTACAAATGGTCGAAGGAAAACTAAAGCTGCGAAATTTTTCTAAGTCCTTTCTGGTTAACCATGGGTTAGATTTTCTTTTTGGTTAACCATGGGTCTTAGATCCGTAGGCTGCGCACCATTGACTGAAGCCTCAAAGGGGGTGTTTAAGGCTGGTTATGGGCTTAAGGGTGGACCGGTGCTTAAGTGTGATATTTTCTAGGGGGGCGTGTCCCCTGGAAGGGGGTCCCAGGCCAGGGAGAGCCCCGGGGAAGGTGCACTTTGGTGGTCTGGATGGATGGGCTGCCTTATATACAGCCAAGGACTTGTTGTGCGTGCATTGGTTGTTCAGTGGTAGAATTCTCGCCTGCCTGCCACGCGGGGGGAGGCCCGGGTTGGTTTCCCGGCCAATGCAGATGGCTCTACTCTCGGTCCTTCTTCGGCTCAGACCAAGACCGAAGCAATACAAAAGATCAAGCATGCGAGAGGTAGCGGGATCGATGCCCGCATTCTCCAGTGGCTTGGGCTGTGTAAGACTTCCTTTTCATCACGGCACACAGCAGCTTGTGCTATTTCGAGGAGTACTGCGTCTTTGGCATAGACGACTTTCTGGCCATGCCGAACGCGAAAAGTCTGCGCCCAACGTGGGGCTCGAACCCACGACCCTGAGATTAAGAGTCTCATGCTCTACCGACTGAGCTAGCCGGGCTTTTGCAGCCTGCAGGGATGCCGTCAGTTCACGGCAGAGCCGAGCACGAGACAAACGGCCAACCTCCTGTCTGCCCGTAGGTTGAACGGTGAATCCTTGAGCCCCTTCAGCACCATGCGCAGTCTCTGTGGCGCAATTGGTTAGCGCGTTCGGCTGTTAACCGAAAGGTTGGTGGTTCAAGCCCACCCAGGGACGAAAGTGCCTCTTTTCTGCGAGACGGTTACCAGCCAACAGCGTGTTTCAGAAGGATGTCCTCATCCTCACCTGAACATAGTTCTTCTTCTTCAGGGCACAATGTCTAAAAATGGCCAGTACGGGGATCGAACCCGCGACCTTGGCGTTATTAGCACCACGCTCTAACCAACTGAGCTAACCGGCCACAATCGACAAGTCCTGCCTCTCTTGGCAACAGTCATTCCCCCAAGGACTGAGCAGGTCCCCGTGTAGCAGTCGACTGGCAACTCCTTTTATGGATTCTACACGTCCCCGGGGTTCAATTCCCCGACGGGGAGAGGTTGGCTGTCCTTTTATCTTATGACAAGCTCCTCGTTAGTATAGTGGATAGTATCCCCGCCTGTCACGCGGGAGACCGGGGTTCAATTCCCCGACGGGGAGACGATGGCTGTCCTTTTATCTTTCTTCGGCCCTGGGCTGAGTCGAACAAAGGCCAAGAGGAGAGCCAGCTGCATTGGCCGGGAATCGAACCCGGGCCTCCCGCGTGGCAGGCGAGAATTCTACCACTGAACCACCAATGCGTGCCACGTGCAAGAAGAGAAGAGAAACCGCCAAAGAGAGACCACCAAGCACCACCGAGCTGTTGCTAAAGGGTCAACAGAGAAGAATGGTCGAAAATTGGAATGGGGCTTCTATCCTGCACAGGTCGCGATCTATTCACGTCTAAAGAATGCTTGGCGAGCTACAATGGCTGGTGGGAATCAAGGATGTTCCACCGAAAAGGAAGTGGTTTTAAATCTACTCTGTCGCAGGGCACTTGTGCGCCGTCAAGGGGAATTAGCTCAAATGGTAGAGCGCTCGCTTAGCATGCGAGAGGTAGCGGGATCGATGCCCGCATTCTCCAGTGGCTCGGGCTGGGTGATGCAGCTACAAATGGTCGAAGGAAAACTAAAGCTGCGAAATTTTTCTAAGTCCTTTCTGGTTAACCATGGGTTAGATTTTCTTTTTGGTTAACCATGGGTCTTAGATCCGTAGGCTGCGCACCATTGACTGAAGCCTCAAAGGGGGTGTTTAAGGCTGGTTATGGGCTTAAGGGTGGACCGGTGCTTAAGTGTGATATTTTCTAGGGGGGCGTGTCCCCTGGAAGGGGGTCCCAGGCCAGGGAGAGCCCCGGGGAAGGTGCACTTTGGTGGTCTGGATGGATGGGCTGCCTTATATACAGCCAAGGACTTGTTGTGCGTGCATTGGTTGTTCAGTGGTAGAATTCTCGCCTGCCTGCCACGCGGGGGGAGGCCCGGGTTGGTTTCCCGGCCAATGCAGATGGCTCTACTCTCGGTCCTTCTTCGGCTCAGACCAAGACCGAAGCAATACAAAAGATCAAGCATGCGAGAGGTAGCGGGATCGATGCCCGCATTCTCCAGTGGCTTGGGCTGTGTAAGACTTCCTTTTCATCACGGCACACAGCAGCTTGTGCTATTTCGAGGAGTACTGCGTCTTTGGCATAGACGACTTTCTGGCCATGCCGAACGCGAAAAGTCTGCGCCCAACGTGGGGCTCGAACCCACGACCCTGAGATTAAGAGTCTCATGCTCTACCGACTGAGCTAGCCGGGCTTTTGCAGCCTGCAGGGATGCCGTCAGTTCACGGCAGAGCCGAGCACGAGACAAACGGCCAACCTCCTGTCTGCCCGTAGGTTGAACGGTGAATCCTTGAGCCCCTTCAGCACCATGCGCAGTCTCTGTGGCGCAATTGGTTAGCGCGTTCGGCTGTTAACCGAAAGGTTGGTGGTTCAAGCCCACCCAGGGACGAAAGTGCCTCTTTTCTGCGAGACGGTTACCACTCAACAGCGTGTTTCAGAAGGATGTCCTCATCCTCACCTGAACATAGTTCTTCTTCTTCAGGGCACAATGTCTAAAAATGGCCAGTACGGGGATCGAACCCGCGACCTTGGCGTTATTAGCACCACGCTCTAACCAACTGAGCTAACCGGCCACAATCGACAAGTCCTGCCTCTCTTGGCAACAGTCATTCCCCCAAGGACTGAGCAGGTCCCCGTGTAGCAGTCGACTGGCAACTCCTTTTATGGATTCTACACGTCCCCGGGGTTCAATTCCCCGACGGGGAGAGGTTGGCTGTCCTTTTATCTTATGACAAGCTCCTCGTTAGTATAGTGGATAGTATCCCCGCCTGTCACGCGGGAGACCGGGGTTCAATTCCCCGACGGGGAGACGATGGCTGTCCTTTTATCTTTCTTCGGCCCTGGGCTGAGTCGAACAAAGGCCAAGAGGAGAGCCAGCTGCATTGGCCGGGAATCGAACCCGGGCCTCCCGCGTGGCAGGCGAGAATTCTACCACTGAACCACCAATGCGTGCCACGTGCAAGAAGAGAAGAGAAACCGCCAAAGAGAGACCACCAAGCACCACCGAGCTGTTGCTAAAGGGTCAACAGAGAAGAATGGTCGAAAATTGGAATGGGGCTTCTATCCTGCACAGGTCGCGATCTATTCACGTCTAAAGAATGCTTGGCGAGCTACAATGGCTGGTGGGAATCAAGGATGTTCCACCGAAAAGGAAGTGGTTTTAAATCTACTCTGTCGCAGGGCACTTGTGCGCCGTCAAGGGGAATTAGCTCAAATGGTAGAGCGCTCGCTTAGCATGCGAGAGGTAGCGGGATCGATGCCCGCATTCTCCAGTGGCTCGGGCTGGGTGATGCAGCTACAAATGGTCGAAGGAAAACTAAAGCTGCGAAATTTTTCTAAGTCCTTTCTGGTTAACCATGGGTTAGATTTTCTTTTTGGTTAACCATGGGTCTTAGATCCGTAGGCTGCGCACCATTGACTGAAGCCTCAAAGGGGGTGTTTAAGGCTGGTTATGGGCTTAAGGGTGGACCGGTGCTTAAGTGTGATATTTTCTAGGGGGGCGTGTCCCCTGGAAGGGGGTCCCAGGCCAGGGAGAGCCCCGGGGAAGGTGCACTTTGGTGGTCTGGATGGATGGGCTGCCTTATATACAGCCAAGGACTTGTTGTGCGTGCATTGGTTGTTCAGTGGTAGAATTCTCGCCTGCCTGCCACGCGGGGGGAGGCCCGGGTTGGTTTCCCGGCCAATGCAGATGGCTCTACTCTCGGTCCTTCTTCGGCTCAGACCAAGACCGAAGCAATACAAAAGATCAAGCATGCGAGAGGTAGCGGGATCGATGCCCGCATTCTCCAGTGGCTTGGGCTGTGTAAGACTTCCTTTTCATCACGGCACACAGCAGCTTGTGCTATTTCGAGGAGTACTGCGTCTTTGGCATAGACGACTTTCTGGCCATGCCGAACGCGAAAAGTCTGCGCCCAACGTGGGGCTCGAACCCACGACCCTGAGATTAAGAGTCTCATGCTCTACCGACTGAGCTAGCCGGGCTTTTGCAGCCTGCAGGGATGCCGTCAGTTCACGGCAGAGCCGAGCACGAGACAAACGGCCAACCTCCTGTCTGCCCGTAGGTTGAACGGTGAATCCTTGAGCCCCTTCAGCACCATGCGCAGTCTCTGTGGCGCAATTGGTTAGCGCGTTCGGCTGTTAACCGAAAGGTTGGTGGTTCAAGCCCACCCAGGGACGAAAGTGCCTCTTTTCTGCGAGACGGTTACCAGCCAACAGCGTGTTTCAGAAGGATGTCCTCATCCTCACCTGAACATAGTTCTTCTTCTTCAGGGCACAATGTCTAAAAATGGCCAGTACGGGGATCGAACCCGCGACCTTGGCGTTATTAGCACCACGCTCTAACCAACTGAGCTAACCGGCCACAATCGACAAGTCCTGCCTCTCTTGGCAACAGTCATTCCCCCAAGGACTGAGCAGGTCCCCGTGTAGCAGTCGACTGGCAACTCCTTTTATGGATTCTACACGTCCCCGGGGTTCAATTCCCCGACGGGGAGAGGTTGGCTGTCCTTTTATCTTATGACAAGCTCCTCGTTAGTATAGTGGATAGTATCCCCGCCTGTCACGCGGGAGACCGGGGTTCAATTCCCCGACGGGGAGACGATGGCTGTCCTTTTATCTTTCTTCGGCCCTGGGCTGAGTCGAACAAAGGCCAAGAGGAGAGCCAGCTGCATTGGCCGGGAATCGAACCCGGGCCTCCCGCGTGGCAGGCGAGAATTCTACCACTGAACCACCAATGCGTGCCACGTGCAAGAAGAGAAGAGAAACCGCCAAAGAGAGACCACCAAGCACCACCGAGCTGTTGCTAAAGGGTCAACAGAGAAGAATGGTCGAAAATTGGAATGGGGCTTCTATCCTGCACAGGTCGCGATCTATTCACGTCTAAAGAATGCTTGGCGAGCTACAATGGCTGGTGGGAATCAAGGATGTTCCACCGAAAAGGAAGTGGTTTTAAATCTACTCTGTCGCAGGGCACTTGTGCGCCGTCAAGGGGAATTAGCTCAAATGGTAGAGCGCTCGCTTAGCATGCGAGAGGTAGCGGGATCGATGCCCGCATTCTCCAGTGGCTCGGGCTGGGTGATGCAGCTACAAATGGTCGAAGGAAAACTAAAGCTGCGAAATTTTTCTAAGTCCTTTCTGGTTAACCATGGGTTAGATTTTCTTTTTGGTTAACCATGGGTCTTAGATCCGTAGGCTGCGCACCATTGACTGAAGCCTCAAAGGGGGTGTTTAAGGCTGGTTATGGGCTTAAGGGTGGACCGGTGCTTAAGTGTGATATTTTCTAGGGGGGCGTGTCCCCTGGAAGGGGGTCCCAGGCCAGGGAGAGCCCCGGGGAAGGTGCACTTTGGTGGTCTGGATGGATGGGCTGCCTTATATACAGCCAAGGACTTGTTGTGCGTGCATTGGTTGTTCAGTGGTAGAATTCTCGCCTGCCTGCCACGCGGGGGGAGGCCCGGGTTGGTTTCCCGGCCAATGCAGATGGCTCTACTCTCGGTCCTTCTTCGGCTCAGACCAAGACCGAAGCAATACAAAAGATCAAGCATGCGAGAGGTAGCGGGATCGATGCCCGCATTCTCCAGTGGCTTGGGCTGTGTAAGACTTCCTTTTCATCACGGCACACAGCAGCTTGTGCTATTTCGAGGAGTACTGCGTCTTTGGCATAGACGACTTTCTGGCCATGCCGAACGCGAAAAGTCTGCGCCCAACGTGGGGCTCGAACCCACGACCCTGAGATTAAGAGTCTCATGCTCTACCGACTGAGCTAGCCGGGCTTTTGCAGCCTGCAGGGATGCCGTCAGTTCACGGCAGAGCCGAGCACGAGACAAACGGCCAACCTCCTGTCTGCCCGTAGGTTGAACGGTGAATCCTTGAGCCCCTTCAGCACCATGCGCAGTCTCTGTGGCGCAATTGGTTAGCGCGTTCGGCTGTTAACCGAAAGGTTGGTGGTTCAAGCCCACCCAGGGACGAAAGTGCCTCTTTTCTGCGAGACGGTTACCAGCCAACAGCGTGTTTCAGAAGGATGTCCTCATCCTCACCTGAACATAGTTCTTCTTCTTCAGGGCACAATGTCTAAAAATGGCCAGTACGGGGATCGAACCCGCGACCTTGGCGTTATTAGCACCACGCTCTAACCAACTGAGCTAACCGGCCACAATCGACAAGTCCTGCCTCTCTTGGCAACAGTCATTCCCCCAAGGACTGAGCAGGTCCCCGTGTAGCAGTCGACTGGCAACTCCTTTTATGGATTCTACACGTCCCCGGGGTTCAATTCCCCGACGGGGAGAGGTTGGCTGTCCTTTTATCTTATGACAAGCTCCTCGTTAGTATAGTGGATAGTATCCCCGCCTGTCACGCGGGAGACCGGGGTTCAATTCCCCGACGGGGAGACGATGGCTGTCCTTTTATCTTTCTTCGGCCCTGGGCTGAGTCGAACAAAGGCCAAGAGGAGAGCCAGCTGCATTGGCCGGGAATCGAACCCGGGCCTCCCGCGTGGCAGGCGAGAATTCTACCACTGAACCACCAATGCGTGCCACGTGCAAGAAGAGAAGAGAAACCGCCAAAGAGAGACCACCAAGCACCACCGAGCTGTTGCTAAAGGGTCAACAGAGAAGAATGGTCGAAAATTGGAATGGGGCTTCTATCCTGCACAGGTCGCGATCTATTCACGTCTAAAGAATGCTTGGCGAGCTACAATGGCTGGTGGGAATCAAGGATGTTCCACCGAAAAGGAAGTGGTTTTAAATCTACTCTGTCGCAGGGCACTTGTGCGCCGTCAAGGGGAATTAGCTCAAATGGTAGAGCGCTCGCTTAGCATGCGAGAGGTAGCGGGATCGATGCCCGCATTCTCCAGTGGCTCGGGCTGGGTGATGCAGCTACAAATGGTCGAAGGAAAACTAAAGCTGCGAAATTTTTCTAAGTCCTTTCTGGTTAACCATGGGTTAGATTTTCTTTTTGGTTAACCATGGGTCTTAGATCCGTAGGCTGCGCACCATTGACTGAAGCCTCAAAGGGGGTGTTTAAGGCTGGTTATGGGCTTAAGGGTGGACCGGTGCTTAAGTGTGATATTTTCTAGGGGGGCGTGTCCCCTGGAAGGGGGTCCCAGGCCAGGGAGAGCCCCGGGGAAGGTGCACTTTGGTGGTCTGGATGGATGGGCTGCCTTATATACAGCCAAGGACTTGTTGTGCGTGCATTGGTTGTTCAGTGGTAGAATTCTCGCCTGCCTGCCACGCGGGGGGAGGCCCGGGTTGGTTTCCCGGCCAATGCAGATGGCTCTACTCTCGGTCCTTCTTCGGCTCAGACCAAGACCGAAGCAATACAAAAGATCAAGCATGCGAGAGGTAGCGGGATCGATGCCCGCATTCTCCAGTGGCTTGGGCTGTGTAAGACTTCCTTTTCATCACGGCACACAGCAGCTTGTGCTATTTCGAGGAGTACTGCGTCTTTGGCATAGACGACTTTCTGGCCATGCCGAACGCGAAAAGTCTGCGCCCAACGTGGGGCTCGAACCCACGACCCTGAGATTAAGAGTCTCATGCTCTACCGACTGAGCTAGCCGGGCTTTTGCAGCCTGCAGGGATGCCGTCAGTTCACGGCAGAGCCGAGCACGAGACAAACGGCCAACCTCCTGTCTGCCCGTAGGTTGAACGGTGAATCCTTGAGCCCCTTCAGCACCATGCGCAGTCTCTGTGGCGCAATTGGTTAGCGCGTTCGGCTGTTAACCGAAAGGTTGGTGGTTCAAGCCCACCCAGGGACGAAAGTGCCTCTTTTCTGCGAGACGGTTACCAGCCAACAGCGTGTTTCAGAAGGATGTCCTCATCCTCACCTGAACATAGTTCTTCTTCTTCAGGGCACAATGTCTAAAAATGGCCAGTACGGGGATCGAACCCGCGACCTTGGCGTTATTAGCACCACGCTCTAACCAACTGAGCTAACCGGCCACAATCGACAAGTCCTGCCTCTCTTGGCAACAGTCATTCCCCCAAGGACTGAGCAGGTCCCCGTGTAGCAGTCGACTGGCAACTCCTTTTATGGATTCTACACGTCCCCGGGGTTCAATTCCCCGACGGGGAGAGGTTGGCTGTCCTTTTATCTTATGACAAGCTCCTCGTTAGTATAGTGGATAGTATCCCCGCCTGTCACGCGGGAGACCGGGGTTCAATTCCCCGACGGGGAGACGATGGCTGTCCTTTTATCTTTCTTCGGCCCTGGGCTGAGTCGAACAAAGGCCAAGAGGAGAGCCAGCTGCATTGGCCGGGAATCGAACCCGGGCCTCCCGCGTGGCAGGCGAGAATTCTACCACTGAACCACCAATGCGTGCCACGTGCAAGAAGAGAAGAGAAACCGCCAAAGAGAGACCACCAAGCACCACCGAGCTGTTGCTAAAGGGTCAACAGAGAAGAATGGTCGAAAATTGGAATGGGGCTTCTATCCTGCACAGGTCGCGATCTATTCACGTCTAAAGAATGCTTGGCGAGCTACAATGGCTGGTGGGAATCAAGGATGTTCCACCGAAAAGGAAGTGGTTTTAAATCTACTCTGTCGCAGGGCACTTGTGCGCCGTCAAGGGGAATTAGCTCAAATGGTAGAGCGCTCGCTTAGCATGCGAGAGGTAGCGGGATCGATGCCCGCATTCTCCAGTGGCTCGGGCTGGGTGATGCAGCTACAAATGGTCGAAGGAAAACTAAAGCTGCGAAATTTTTCTAAGTCCTTTCTGGTTAACCATGGGTTAGATTTTCTTTTTGGTTAACCATGGGTCTTAGATCCGTAGGCTGCGCACCATTGACTGAAGCCTCAAAGGGGGTGTTTAAGGCTGGTTATGGGCTTAAGGGTGGACCGGTGCTTAAGTGTGATATTTTCTAGGGGGGCGTGTCCCCTGGAAGGGGGTCCCAGGCCAGGGAGAGCCCCGGGGAAGGTGCACTTTGGTGGTCTGGATGGATGGGCTGCCTTATATACAGCCAAGGACTTGTTGTGCGTGCATTGGTTGTTCAGTGGTAGAATTCTCGCCTGCCTGCCACGCGGGGGGAGGCCCGGGTTGGTTTCCCGGCCAATGCAGATGGCTCTACTCTCGGTCCTTCTTCGGCTCAGACCAAGACCGAAGCAATACAAAAGATCAAGCATGCGAGAGGTAGCGGGATCGATGCCCGCATTCTCCAGTGGCTTGGGCTGTGTAAGACTTCCTTTTCATCACGGCACACAGCAGCTTGTGCTATTTCGAGGAGTACTGCGTCTTTGGCATAGACGACTTTCTGGCCATGCCGAACGCGAAAAGTCTGCGCCCAACGTGGGGCTCGAACCCACGACCCTGAGATTAAGAGTCTCATGCTCTACCGACTGAGCTAGCCGGGCTTTTGCAGCCTGCAGGGATGCCGTCAGTTCACGGCAGAGCCGAGCACGAGACAAACGGCCAACCTCCTGTCTGCCCGTAGGTTGAACGGTGAATCCTTGAGCCCCTTCAGCACCATGCGCAGTCTCTGTGGCGCAATTGGTTAGCGCGTTCGGCTGTTAACCGAAAGGTTGGTGGTTCAAGCCCACCCAGGGACGAAAGTGCCTCTTTTCTGCGAGACGGTTACCAGCCAACAGCGTGTTTCAGAAGGATGTCCTCATCCTCACCTGAACATAGTTCTTCTTCTTCAGGGCACAATGTCTAAAAATGGCCAGTACGGGGATCGAACCCGCGACCTTGGCGTTATTAGCACCACGCTCTAACCAACTGAGCTAACCGGCCACAATCGACAAGTCCTGCCTCTCTTGGCAACAGTCATTCCCCCAAGGACTGAGCAGGTCCCCGTGTAGCAGTCGACTGGCAACTCCTTTTATGGATTCTACACGTCCCCGGGGTTCAATTCCCCGACGGGGAGAGGTTGGCTGTCCTTTTATCTTATGACAAGCTCCTCGTTAGTATAGTGGATAGTATCCCCGCCTGTCACGCGGGAGACCGGGGTTCAATTCCCCGACGGGGAGACGATGGCTGTCCTTTTATCTTTCTTCGGCCCTGGGCTGAGTCGAACAAAGGCCAAGAGGAGAGCCAGCTGCATTGGCCGGGAATCGAACCCGGGCCTCCCGCGTGGCAGGCGAGAATTCTACCACTGAACCACCAATGCGTGCCACGTGCAAGAAGAGAAGAGAAACCGCCAAAGAGAGACCACCAAGCACCACCGAGCTGTTGCTAAAGGGTCAACAGAGAAGAATGGTCGAAAATTGGAATGGGGCTTCTATCCTGCACAGGTCGCGATCTATTCACGTCTAAAGAATGCTTGGCGAGCTACAATGGCTGGTGGGAATCAAGGATGTTCCACCGAAAAGGAAGTGGTTTTAAATCTACTCTGTCGCAGGGCACTTGTGCGCCGTCAAGGGGAATTAGCTCAAATGGTAGAGCGCTCGCTTAGCATGCGAGAGGTAGCGGGATCGATGCCCGCATTCTCCAGTGGCTCGGGCTGGGTGATGCAGCTACAAATGGTCGAAGGAAAACTAAAGCTGCGAAATTTTTCTAAGTCCTTTCTGGTTAACCATGGGTTAGATTTTCTTTTTGGTTAACCATGGGTCTTAGATCCGTAGGCTGCGCACCATTGACTGAAGCCTCAAAGGGGGTGTTTAAGGCTGGTTATGGGCTTAAGGGTGGACCGGTGCTTAAGTGTGATATTTTCTAGGGGGGCGTGTCCCCTGGAAGGGGGTCCCAGGCCAGGGAGAGCCCCGGGGAAGGTGCACTTTGGTGGTCTGGATGGATGGGCTGCCTTATATACAGCCAAGGACTTGTTGTGCGTGCATTGGTTGTTCAGTGGTAGAATTCTCGCCTGCCTGCCACGCGGGGGGAGGCCCGGGTTGGTTTCCCGGCCAATGCAGATGGCTCTACTCTCGGTCCTTCTTCGGCTCAGACCAAGACCGAAGCAATACAAAAGATCAAGCATGCGAGAGGTAGCGGGATCGATGCCCGCATTCTCCAGTGGCTTGGGCTGTGTAAGACTTCCTTTTCATCACGGCACACAGCAGCTTGTGCTATTTCGAGGAGTACTGCGTCTTTGGCATAGACGACTTTCTGGCCATGCCGAACGCGAAAAGTCTGCGCCCAACGTGGGGCTCGAACCCACGACCCTGAGATTAAGAGTCTCATGCTCTACCGACTGAGCTAGCCGGGCTTTTGCAGCCTGCAGGGATGCCGTCAGTTCACGGCAGAGCCGAGCACGAGACAAACGGCCAACCTCCTGTCTGCCCGTAGGTTGAACGGTGAATCCTTGAGCCCCTTCAGCACCATGCGCAGTCTCTGTGGCGCAATTGGTTAGCGCGTTCGGCTGTTAACCGAAAGGTTGGTGGTTCAAGCCCACCCAGGGACGAAAGTGCCTCTTTTCTGCGAGACGGTTACCAGCCAACAGCGTGTTTCAGAAGGATGTCCTCATCCTCACCTGAACATAGTTCTTCTTCTTCAGGGCACAATGTCTAAAAATGGCCAGTACGGGGATCGAACCCGCGACCTTGGCGTTATTAGCACCACGCTCTAACCAACTGAGCTAACCGGCCACAATCGACAAGTCCTGCCTCTCTTGGCAACAGTCATTCCCCCAAGGACTGAGCAGGTCCCCGTGTAGCAGTCGACTGGCAACTCCTTTTATGGATTCTACACGTCCCCGGGGTTCAATTCCCCGACGGGGAGAGGTTGGCTGTCCTTTTATCTTATGACAAGCTCCTCGTTAGTATAGTGGATAGTATCCCCGCCTGTCACGCGGGAGACCGGGGTTCAATTCCCCGACGGGGAGACGATGGCTGTCCTTTTATCTTTCTTCGGCCCTGGGCTGAGTCGAACAAAGGCCAAGAGGAGAGCCAGCTGCATTGGCCGGGAATCGAACCCGGGCCTCCCGCGTGGCAGGCGAGAATTCTACCACTGAACCACCAATGCGTGCCACGTGCAAGAAGAGAAGAGAAACCGCCAAAGAGAGACCACCAAGCACCACCGAGCTGTTGCTAAAGGGTCAACAGAGAAGAATGGTCGAAAATTGGAATGGGGCTTCTATCCTGCACAGGTCGCGATCTATTCACGTCTAAAGAATGCTTGGCGAGCTACAATGGCTGGTGGGAATCAAGGATGTTCCACCGAAAAGGAAGTGGTTTTAAATCTACTCTGTCGCAGGGCACTTGTGCGCCGTCAAGGGGAATTAGCTCAAATGGTAGAGCGCTCGCTTAGCATGCGAGAGGTAGCGGGATCGATGCCCGCATTCTCCAGTGGCTCGGGCTGGGTGATGCAGCTACAAATGGTCGAAGGAAAACTAAAGCTGCGAAATTTTTCTAAGTCCTTTCTGGTTAACCATGGGTTAGATTTTCTTTTTGGTTAACCATGGGTCTTAGATCCGTAGGCTGCGCACCATTGACTGAAGCCTCAAAGGGGGTGTTTAAGGCTGGTTATGGGCTTAAGGGTGGACCGGTGCTTAAGTGTGATATTTTCTAGGGGGGCGTGTCCCCTGGAAGGGGGTCCCAGGCCAGGGAGAGCCCCGGGGAAGGTGCACTTTGGTGGTCTGGATGGATGGGCTGCCTTATATACAGCCAAGGACTTGTTGTGCGTGCATTGGTTGTTCAGTGGTAGAATTCTCGCCTGCCTGCCACGCGGGGGGAGGCCCGGGTTGGTTTCCCGGCCAATGCAGATGGCTCTACTCTCGGTCCTTCTTCGGCTCAGACCAAGACCGAAGCAATACAAAAGATCAAGCATGCGAGAGGTAGCGGGATCGATGCCCGCATTCTCCAGTGGCTTGGGCTGTGTAAGACTTCCTTTTCATCACGGCACACAGCAGCTTGTGCTATTTCGAGGAGTACTGCGTCTTTGGCATAGACGACTTTCTGGCCATGCCGAACGCGAAAAGTCTGCGCCCAACGTGGGGCTCGAACCCACGACCCTGAGATTAAGAGTCTCATGCTCTACCGACTGAGCTAGCCGGGCTTTTGCAGCCTGCAGGGATGCCGTCAGTTCACGGCAGAGCCGTGCACGAGACAAACGGCCAACCTCCTGTCTGCCCGTAGGTTGAACGGTGAATCCTTGAGCCCCTTCAGCACCATGCGCAGTCTCTGTGGCGCAATTGGTTAGCGCGTTCGGCTGTTAACCGAAAGGTTGGTGGTTCAAGCCCACCCAGGGACGAAAGTGCCTCTTTTCTGCGAGACGGTTACCAGCCAACAGCGTGTTTCAGAAGGATGTCCTCATCCTCACCTGAACATAGTTCTTCTTCTTCAGGGCACAATGTCTAAAAATGGCCAGTACGGGGATCGAACCCGCGACCTTGGCGTTATTAGCACCACGCTCTAACCAACTGAGCTAACCGGCCACAATCGACAAGTCCTGCCTCTCTTGGCAACAGTCATTCCCCCAAGGACTGAGCAGGTCCCCGTGTAGCAGTCGACTGGCAACTCCTTTTATGGATTCTACACGTCCCCGGGGTTCAATTCCCCGACGGGGAGAGGTTGGCTGTCCTTTTATCTTATGACAAGCTCCTCGTTAGTATAGTGGATAGTATCCCCGCCTGTCACGCGGGAGACCGGGGTTCAATTCCCCGACGGGGAGACGATGGCTGTCCTTTTATCTTTCTTCGGCCCTGGGCTGAGTCGAACAAAGGCCAAGAGGAGAGCCAGCTGCATTGGCCGGGAATCGAACCCGGGCCTCCCGCGTGGCAGGCGAGAATTCTACCACTGAACCACCAATGCGTGCCACGTGCAAGAAGAGAAGAGAAACCGCCAAAGAGAGACCACCAAGCACCACCGAGCTGTTGCTAAAGGGTCAACAGAGAAGAATGGTCGAAAATTGGAATGGGGCTTCTATCCTGCACAGGTCGCGATCTATTCACGTCTAAAGAATGCTTGGCGAGCTACAATGGCTGGTGGGAATCAAGGATGTTCCACCGAAAAGGAAGTGGTTTTAAATCTACTCTGTCGCAGGGCACTTGTGCGCCGTCAAGGGGAATTAGCTCAAATGGTAGAGCGCTCGCTTAGCATGCGAGAGGTAGCGGGATCGATGCCCGCATTCTCCAGTGGCTCGGGCTGGGTGATGCAGCTACAAATGGTCGAAGGAAAACTAAAGCTGCGAAATTTTTCTAAGTCCTTTCTGGTTAACCATGGGTTAGATTTTCTTTTTGGTTAACCATGGGTCTTAGATCCGTAGGCTGCGCACCATTGACTGAAGCCTCAAAGGGGGTGTTTAAGGCTGGTTATGGGCTTAAGGGTGGACCGGTGCTTAAGTGTGATATTTTCTAGGGGGGCGTGTCCCCTGGAAGGGGGTCCCAGGCCAGGGAGAGCCCCGGGGAAGGTGCACTTTGGTGGTCTGGATGGATGGGCTGCCTTATATACAGCCAAGGACTTGTTGTGCGTGCATTGGTTGTTCAGTGGTAGAATTCTCGCCTGCCTGCCACGCGGGGGGAGGCCCGGGTTGGTTTCCCGGCCAATGCAGATGGCTCTACTCTCGGTCCTTCTTCGGCTCAGACCAAGACCGAAGCAATACAAAAGATCAAGCATGCGAGAGGTAGCGGGATCGATGCCCGCATTCTCCAGTGGCTTGGGCTGTGTAAGACTTCCTTTTCATCACGGCACACAGCAGCTTGTGCTATTTCGAGGAGTACTGCGTCTTTGGCATAGACGACTTTCTGGCCATGCCGAACGCGAAAAGTCTGCGCCCAACGTGGGGCTCGAACCCACGACCCTGAGATTAAGAGTCTCATGCTCTACCGACTGAGCTAGCCGGGCTTTTGCAGCCTGCAGGGATGCCGTCAGTTCACGGCAGAGCCGAGCACGAGACAAACGGCCAACCTCCTGTCTGCCCGTAGGTTGAACGGTGAATCCTTGAGCCCCTTCAGCACCATGCGCAGTCTCTGTGGCGCAATTGGTTAGCGCGTTCGGCTGTTAACCGAAAGGTTGGTGGTTCAAGCCCACCCAGGGACGAAAGTGCCTCTTTTCTGCGAGACGGTTACCAGCCAACAGCGTGTTTCAGAAGGATGTCCTCATCCTCACCTGAACATAGTTCTTCTTCTTCAGGGCACAATGTCTAAAAATGGCCAGTACGGGGATCGAACCCGCGACCTTGGCGTTATTAGCACCACGCTCTAACCAACTGAGCTAACCGGCCACAATCGACAAGTCCTGCCTCTCTTGGCAACAGTCATTCCCCCAAGGACTGAGCAGGTCCCCGTGTAGCAGTCGACTGGCAACTCCTTTTATGGATTCTACACGTCCCCGGGGTTCAATTCCCCGACGGGGAGAGGTTGGCTGTCCTTTTATCTTATGACAAGCTCCTCGTTAGTATAGTGGATAGTATCCCCGCCTGTCACGCGGGAGACCGGGGTTCAATTCCCCGACGGGGAGACGATGGCTGTCCTTTTATCTTTCTTCGGCCCTGGGCTGAGTCGACCAAAGGCCAAGAGGAGAGCCAGCTGCATTGGCCGGGAATCGAACCCGGGCCTCCCGCGTGGCAGGCGAGAATTCTACCACTGAACCACCAATGCGTGCCACGTGCAAGAAGAGAAGAGAAACCGCCAAAGAGAGACCACCAAGCACCACCGAGCTGTTGCTAAAGGGTCAACAGAGAAGAATGGTCGAAAATTGGAATGGGGCTTCTATCCTGCACAGGTCGCGATCTATTCACGTCTAAAGAATGCTTGGCGAGCTACAATGGCTGGTGGGAATCAAGGATGTTCCACCGAAAAGGAAGTGGTTTTAAATCTACTCTGTCGCAGGGCACTTGTGCGCCGTCAAGGGGAATTAGCTCAAATGGTAGAGCGCTCGCTTAGCATGCGAGAGGTAGCGGGATCGATGCCCGCATTCTCCAGTGGCTCGGGCTGGGTGATGCAGCTACAAATGGTCGAAGGAAAACTAAAGCTGCGAAATTTTTCTAAGTCCTTTCTGGTTAACCATGGGTTAGATTTTCTTTTTGGTTAACCATGGGTCTTAGATCCGTAGGCTGCGCACCATTGACTGAAGCCTCAAAGGGGGTGTTTAAGGCTGGTTATGGGCTTAAGGGTGGACCGGTGCTTAAGTGTGATATTTTCTAGGGGGGCGTGTCCCCTGGAAGGGGGTCCCAGGCCAGGGAGAGCCCCGGGGAAGGTGCACTTTGGTGGTCTGGATGGATGGGCTGCCTTATATACAGCCAAGGACTTGTTGTGCGTGCATTGGTTGTTCAGTGGTAGAATTCTCGCCTGCCTGCCACGCGGGGGGAGGCCCGGGTTGGTTTCCCGGCCAATGCAGATGGCTCTACTCTCGGTCCTTCTTCGGCTCAGACCAAGACCGAAGCAATACAAAAGATCAAGCATGCGAGAGGTAGCGGGATCGATGCCCGCATTCTCCAGTGGCTTGGGCTGTGTAAGACTTCCTTTTCATCACGGCACACAGCAGCTTGTGCTATTTCGAGGAGTACTGCGTCTTTGGCATAGACGACTTTCTGGCCATGCCGAACGCGAAAAGTCTGCGCCCAACGTGGGGCTCGAACCCACGACCCTGAGATTAAGAGTCTCATGCTCTACCGACTGAGCTAGCCGGGCTTTTGCAGCCTGCAGGGATGCCGTCAGTTCACGGCAGAGCCGAGCACGAGACAAACGGCCAACCTCCTGTCTGCCCGTAGGTTGAACGGTGAATCCTTGAGCCCCTTCAGCACCATGCGCAGTCTCTGTGGCGCAATTGGTTAGCGCGTTCGGCTGTTAACCGAAAGGTTGGTGGTTCAAGCCCACCCAGGGACGAAAGTGCCTCTTTTCTGCGAGACGGTTACCAGCCAACAGCGTGTTTCAGAAGGATGTCCTCATCCTCACCTGAACATAGTTCTTCTTCTTCAGGGCACAATGTCTAAAAATGGCCAGTACGGGGATCGAACCCGCGACCTTGGCGTTATTAGCACCACGCTCTAACCAACTGAGCTAACCGGCCACAATCGACAAGTCCTGCCTCTCTTGGCAACAGTCATTCCCCCAAGGACTGAGCAGGTCCCCGTGTAGCAGTCGACTGGCAACTCCTTTTATGGATTCTACACGTCCCCGGGGTTCAATTCCCCGACGGGGAGAGGTTGGCTGTCCTTTTATCTTATGACAAGCTCCTCGTTAGTATAGTGGATAGTATCCCCGCCTGTCACGCGGGAGACCGGGGTTCAATTCCCCGACGGGGAGACGATGGCTGTCCTTTTATCTTTCTTCGGCCCTGGGCTGAGTCGACCAAAGGCCAAGAGGAGAGCCAGCTGCATTGGCCGGGAATCGAACCCGGGCCTCCCGCGTGGCAGGCGAGAATTCTACCACTGAACCACCAATGCGTGCCACGTGCAAGAAGAGAAGAGAAACCGCCAAAGAGAGACCACCAAGCACCACCGAGCTGTTGCTAAAGGGTCAACAGAGAAGAATGGTCGAAAATTGGAATGGGGCTTCTATCCTGCACAGGTCGCGATCTATTCACGTCTAAAGAATGCTTGGCGAGCTACAATGGCTGGTGGGAATCAAGGATGTTCCACCGAAAAGGAAGTGGTTTTAAATCTACTCTGTCGCAGGGCACTTGTGCGCCGTCAAGGGGAATTAGCTCAAATGGTAGAGCGCTCGCTTAGCATGCGAGAGGTAGCGGGATCGATGCCCGCATTCTCCAGTGGCTCGGGCTGGGTGATGCAGCTACAAATGGTCGAAGGAAAACTAAAGCTGCGAAATTTTTCTAAGTCCTTTCTGGTTAACCATGGGTTAGATTTTCTTTTTGGTTAACCATGGGTCTTAGATCCGTAGGCTGCGCACCATTGACTGAAGCCTCAAAGGGGGTGTTTAAGGCTGGTTATGGGCTTAAGGGTGGACCGGTGCTTAAGTGTGATATTTTCTAGGGGGGCGTGTCCCCTGGAAGGGGGTCCCAGGCCAGGGAGAGCCCCGGGGAAGGTGCACTTTGGTGGTCTGGATGGATGGGCTGCCTTATATACAGCCAAGGACTTGTTGTGCGTGCATTGGTTGTTCAGTGGTAGAATTCTCGCCTGCCTGCCACGCGGGGGGAGGCCCGGGTTGGTTTCCCGGCCAATGCAGATGGCTCTACTCTCGGTCCTTCTTCGGCTCAGACCAAGACCGAAGCAATACAAAAGATCAAGCATGCGAGAGGTAGCGGGATCGATGCCCGCATTCTCCAGTGGCTTGGGCTGTGTAAGACTTCCTTTTCATCACGGCACACAGCAGCTTGTGCTATTTCGAGGAGTACTGCGTCTTTGGCATAGACGACTTTCTGGCCATGCCGAACGCGAAAAGTCTGCGCCCAACGTGGGGCTCGAACCCACGACCCTGAGATTAAGAGTCTCATGCTCTACCGACTGAGCTAGCCGGGCTTTTGCAGCCTGCAGGGATGCCGTCAGTTCACGGCAGAGCCGAGCACGAGACAAACGGCCAACCTCCTGTCTGCCCGTAGGTTGAACGGTGAATCCTTGAGCCCCTTCAGCACCATGCGCAGTCTCTGTGGCGCAATTGGTTAGCGCGTTCGGCTGTTAACCGAAAGGTTGGTGGTTCAAGCCCACCCAGGGACGAAAGTGCCTCTTTTCTGCGAGACGGTTACCAGCCAACAGCGTGTTTCAGAAGGATGTCCTCATCCTCACCTGAACATAGTTCTTCTTCTTCAGGGCACAATGTCTAAAAATGGCCAGTACGGGGATCGAACCCGCGACCTTGGCGTTATTAGCACCACGCTCTAACCAACTGAGCTAACCGGCCACAATCGACAAGTCCTGCCTCTCTTGGCAACAGTCATTCCCCCAAGGACTGAGCAGGTCCCCGTGTAGCAGTCGACTGGCAACTCCTTTTATGGATTCTACACGTCCCCGGGGTTCAATTCCCCGACGGGGAGAGGTTGGCTGTCCTTTTATCTTATGACAAGCTCCTCGTTAGTATAGTGGATAGTATCCCCGCCTGTCACGCGGGAGACCGGGGTTCAATTCCCCGACGGGGAGACGATGGCTGTCCTTTTATCTTTCTTCGGCCCTGGGCTGAGTCGAACAAAGGCCAAGAGGAGAGCCAGCTGCATTGGCCGGGAATCGAACCCGGGCCTCCCGCGTGGCAGGCGAGAATTCTACCACTGAACCACCAATGCGTGCCACGTGCAAGAAGAGAAGAGAAACCGCCAAAGAGAGACCACCAAGCACCACCGAGCTGTTGCTAAAGGGTCAACAGAGAAGAATGGTCGAAAATTGGAATGGGGCTTCTATCCTGCACAGGTCGCGATCTATTCACGTCTAAAGAATGCTTGGCGAGCTACAATGGCTGGTGGGAATCAAGGATGTTCCACCGAAAAGGAAGTGGTTTTAAATCTACTCTGTCGCAGGGCACTTGTGCGCCGTCAAGGGGAATTAGCTCAAATGGTAGAGCGCTCGCTTAGCATGCGAGAGGTAGCGGGATCGATGCCCGCATTCTCCAGTGGCTCGGGCTGGGTGATGCAGCTACAAATGGTCGAAGGAAAACTAAAGCTGCGAAATTTTTCTAAGTCCTTTCTGGTTAACCATGGGTTAGATTTTCTTTTTGGTTAACCATGGGTCTTAGATCCGTAGGCTGCGCACCATTGACTGAAGCCTCAAAGGGGGTGTTTAAGGCTGGTTATGGGCTTAAGGGTGGACCGGTGCTTAAGTGTGATATTTTCTAGGGGGGCGTGTCCCCTGGAAGGGGGTCCCAGGCCAGGGAGAGCCCCGGGGAAGGTGCACTTTGGTGGTCTGGATGGATGGGCTGCCTTATATACAGCCAAGGACTTGTTGTGCGTGCATTGGTTGTTCAGTGGTAGAATTCTCGCCTGCCTGCCACGCGGGGGGAGGCCCGGGTTGGTTTCCCGGCCAATGCAGATGGCTCTACTCTCGGTCCTTCTTCGGCTCAGACCAAGACCGAAGCAATACAAAAGATCAAGCATGCGAGAGGTAGCGGGATCGATGCCCGCATTCTCCAGTGGCTTGGGCTGTGTAAGACTTCCTTTTCATCACGGCACACAGCAGCTTGTGCTATTTCGAGGAGTACTGCGTCTTTGGCATAGACGACTTTCTGGCCATGCCGAACGCGAAAAGTCTGCGCCCAACGTGGGGCTCGAACCCACGACCCTGAGATTAAGAGTCTCATGCTCTACCGACTGAGCTAGCCGGGCTTTTGCAGCCTGCAGGGATGCCGTCAGTTCACGGCAGAGCCGAGCACGAGACAAACGGCCAACCTCCTGTCTGCCCGTAGGTTGAACGGTGAATCCTTGAGCCCCTTCAGCACCATGCGCAGTCTCTGTGGCGCAATTGGTTAGCGCGTTCGGCTGTTAACCGAAAGGTTGGTGGTTCAAGCCCACCCAGGGACGAAAGTGCCTCTTTTCTGCGAGACGGTTACCAGCCAACAGCGTGTTTCAGAAGGATGTCCTCATCCTCACCTGAACATAGTTCTTCTTCTTCAGGGCACAATGTCTAAAAATGGCCAGTACGGGGATCGAACCCGCGACCTTGGCGTTATTAGCACCACGCTCTAACCAACTGAGCTAACCGGCCACAATCGACAAGTCCTGCCTCTCTTGGCAACAGTCATTCCCCCAAGGACTGAGCAGGTCCCCGTGTAGCAGTCGACTGGCAACTCCTTTTATGGATTCTACACGTCCCCGGGGTTCAATTCCCCGACGGGGAGAGGTTGGCTGTCCTTTTATCTTTCTTCGGCCCTGGGCTGAGTCGAACAAAGGCCAAGAGGAGAGCCAGCTGCATTGGCCGGGAATCGAACCCGGGCCTCCCGCGTGGCAGGCGAGAATTCTACCACTGAACCACCAATGCGTGCCACGTGCAAGAAGAGAAGAGAAACCGCCAAAGAGAGACCACCAAGCACCACCGAGCTGTTGCTAAAGGGTCAACAGAGAAGAATGGTCGAAAATTGGAATGGGGCTTCTATCCTGCACAGGTCGCGATCTATTCACGTCTAAAGAATGCTTGGCGAGCTACAATGGCTGGTGGGAATCAAGGATGTTCCACCGAAAAGGAAGTGGTTTTAAATCTACTCTGTCGCAGGGCACTTGTGCGCCGTCAAGGGGAATTAGCTCAAATGGTAGAGCGCTCGCTTAGCATGCGAGAGGTAGCGGGATCGATGCCCGCATTCTCCAGTGGCTCGGGCTGGGTGATGCAGCTACAAATGGTCGAAGGAAAACTAAAGCTGCGAAATTTTTCTAAGTCCTTTCTGGTTAACCATGGGTTAGATTTTCTTTTTGGTTAACCATGGGTCTTAGATCCGTAGGCTGCGCACCATTGACTGAAGCCTCAAAGGGGGTGTTTAAGGCTGGTTATGGGCTTAAGGGTGGACCGGTGCTTAAGTGTGATATTTTCTAGGGGGGCGTGTCCCCTGGAAGGGGGTCCCAGGCCAGGGAGAGCCCCGGGGAAGGTGCACTTTGGTGGTCTGGATGGATGGGCTGCCTTATATACAGCCAAGGACTTGTTGTGCGTGCATTGGTTGTTCAGTGGTAGAATTCTCGCCTGCCTGCCACGCGGGGGGAGGCCCGGGTTGGTTTCCCGGCCAATGCAGATGGCTCTACTCTCGGTCCTTCTTCGGCTCAGACCAAGACCGAAGCAATACAAAAGATCAAGCATGCGAGAGGTAGCGGGATCGATGCCCGCATTCTCCAGTGGCTTGGGCTGTGTAAGACTTCCTTTTCATCACGGCACACAGCAGCTTGTGCTATTTCGAGGAGTACTGCGTCTTTGGCATAGACGACTTTCTGGCCATGCCGAACGCGAAAAGTCTGCGCCCAACGTGGGGCTCGAACCCACGACCCTGAGATTAAGAGTCTCATGCTCTACCGACTGAGCTAGCCGGGCTTTTGCAGCCTGCAGGGATGCCGTCAGTTCACGGCAGAGCCGAGCACGAGACAAACGGCCAACCTCCTGTCTGCCCGTAGGTTGAACGGTGAATCCTTGAGCCCCTTCAGCACCATGCGCAGTCTCTGTGGCGCAATTGGTTAGCGCGTTCGGCTGTTAACCGAAAGGTTGGTGGTTCAAGCCCACCCAGGGACGAAAGTGCCTCTTTTCTGCGAGACGGTTACCAGCCAACAGCGTGTTTCAGAAGGATGTCCTCATCCTCACCTGAACATAGTTCTTCTTCTTCAGGGCACAATGTCTAAAAATGGCCAGTACGGGGATCGAACCCGCGACCTTGGCGTTATTAGCACCACGCTCTAACCAACTGAGCTAACCGGCCACAATCGACAAGTCCTGCCTCTCTTGGCAACAGTCATTCCCCCAAGGACTGAGCAGGTCCCCGTGTAGCAGTCGACTGGCAACTCCTTTTATGGATTCTACACGTCCCCGGGGTTCAATTCCCCGACGGGGAGAGGTTGGCTGTCCTTTTATCTTATGACAAGCTCCTCGTTAGTATAGTGGATAGTATCCCCGCCTGTCACGCGGGAGACCGGGGTTCAATTCCCCGACGGGGAGACGATGGCTGTCCTTTTATCTTTCTTCGGCCCTGGGCTGAGTCGAACAAAGGCCAAGAGGAGAGCCAGCTGCATTGGCCGGGAATCGAACCCGGGCCTCCCGCGTGGCAGGCGAGAATTCTACCACTGAACCACCAATGCGTGCCACGTGCAAGAAGAGAAGAGAAACCGCCAAAGAGAGACCACCAAGCACCACCGAGCTGTTGCTAAAGGGTCAACAGAGAAGAATGGTCGAAAATTGGAATGGGGCTTCTATCCTGCACAGGTCGCGATCTATTCACGTCTAAAGAATGCTTGGCGAGCTACAATGGCTGGTGGGAATCAAGGATGTTCCACCGAAAAGGAAGTGGTTTTAAATCTACTCTGTCGCAGGGCACTTGTGCGCCGTCAAGGGGAATTAGCTCAAATGGTAGAGCGCTCGCTTAGCATGCGAGAGGTAGCGGGATCGATGCCCGCATTCTCCAGTGGCTCGGGCTGGGTGATGCAGCTACAAATGGTCGAAGGAAAACTAAAGCTGCGAAATTTTTCTAAGTCCTTTCTGGTTAACCATGGGTTAGATTTTCTTTTTGGTTAACCATGGGTCTTAGATCCGTAGGCTGCGCACCATTGACTGAAGCCTCAAAGGGGGTGTTTAAGGCTGGTTATGGGCTTAAGGGTGGACCGGTGCTTAAGTGTGATATTTTCTAGGGGGGCGTGTCCCCTGGAAGGGGGTCCCAGGCCAGGGAGAGCCCCGGGGAAGGTGCACTTTGGTGGTCTGGATGGATGGGCTGCCTTATATACAGCCAAGGACTTGTTGTGCGTGCATTGGTTGTTCAGTGGTAGAATTCTCGCCTGCCTGCCACGCGGGGGGAGGCCCGGGTTGGTTTCCCGGCCAATGCAGATGGCTCTACTCTCGGTCCTTCTTCGGCTCAGACCAAGACCGAAGCAATACAAAAGATCAAGCATGCGAGAGGTAGCGGGATCGATGCCCGCATTCTCCAGTGGCTTGGGCTGTGTAAGACTTCCTTTTCATCACGGCACACAGCAGCTTGTGCTATTTCGAGGAGTACTGCGTCTTTGGCATAGACGACTTTCTGGCCATGCCGAACGCGAAAAGTCTGCGCCCAACGTGGGGCTCGAACCCACGACCCTGAGATTAAGAGTCTCATGCTCTACCGACTGAGCTAGCCGGGCTTTTGCAGCCTGCAGGGATGCCGTCAGTTCACGGCAGAGCCGAGCACGAGACAAACGGCCAACCTCCTGTCTGCCCGTAGGTTGAACGGTGAATCCTTGAGCCCCTTCAGCACCATGCGCAGTCTCTGTGGCGCAATTGGTTAGCGCGTTCGGCTGTTAACCGAAAGGTTGGTGGTTCAAGCCCACCCAGGGACGAAAGTGCCTCTTTTCTGCGAGACGGTTACCAGCCAACAGCGTGTTTCAGAAGGATGTCCTCATCCTCACCTGAACATAGTTCTTCTTCTTCAGGGCACAATGTCTAAAAATGGCCAGTACGGGGATCGAACCCGCGACCTTGGCGTTATTAGCACCACGCTCTAACCAACTGAGCTAACCGGCCACAATCGACAAGTCCTGCCTCTCTTGGCAACAGTCATTCCCCCAAGGACTGAGCAGGTCCCCGTGTAGCAGTCGACTGGCAACTCCTTTTATGGATTCTACACGTCCCCGGGGTTCAATTCCCCGACGGGGAGAGGTTGGCTGTCCTTTTATCTTATGACAAGCTCCTCGTTAGTATAGTGGATAGTATCCCCGCCTGTCACGCGGGAGACCGGGGTTCAATTCCCCGACGGGGAGACGATGGCTGTCCTTTTATCTTTCTTCGGCCCTGGGCTGAGTCGAACAAAGGCCAAGAGGAGAGCCAGCTGCATTGGCCGGGAATCGAACCCGGGCCTCCCGCGTGGCAGGCGAGAATTCTACCACTGAACCACCAATGCGTGCCACGTGCAAGAAGAGAAGAGAAACCGCCAAAGAGAGACCACCAAGCACCACCGAGCTGTTGCTAAAGGGTCAACAGAGAAGAATGGTCGAAAATTGGAATGGGGCTTCTATCCTGCACAGGTCGCGATCTATTCACGTCTAAAGAATGCTTGGCGAGCTACAATGGCTGGTGGGAATCAAGGATGTTCCACCGAAAAGGAAGTGGTTTTAAATCTACTCTGTCGCAGGGCACTTGTGCGCCGTCAAGGGGAATTAGCTCAAATGGTAGAGCGCTCGCTTAGCATGCGAGAGGTAGCGGGATCGATGCCCGCATTCTCCAGTGGCTCGGGCTGGGTGATGCAGCTACAAATGGTCGAAGGAAAACTAAAGCTGCGAAATTTTTCTAAGTCCTTTCTGGTTAACCATGGGTTAGATTTTCTTTTTGGTTAACCATGGGTCTTAGATCCGTAGGCTGCGCACCATTGACTGAAGCCTCAAAGGGGGTGTTTAAGGCTGGTTATGGGTTTAAGGGTGGACCGGTGCTTAAGTGTGATATTTTCTAGGGGGGCGTGTCCCCTGGAAGGGGGTCCCAGGCCAGGGAGAGCCCCGGGGAAGGTGCACTTTGGTGGTCTGGATGGATGGGCTGCCTTATATACAGCCAAGGACTTGTTGTGCGTGCATTGGTTGTTCAGTGGTAGAATTCTCGCCTGCCTGCCACGCGGGGGGAGGCCCGGGTTGGTTTCCCGGCCAATGCAGATGGCTCTACTCTCGGTCCTTCTTCGGCTCAGACCAAGACCGAAGCAATACAAAAGATCAAGCATGCGAGAGGTAGCGGGATCGATGCCCGCATTCTCCAGTGGCTTGGGCTGTGTAAGACTTCCTTTTCATCACGGCACACAGCAGCTTGTGCTATTTCGAGGAGTACTGCGTCTTTGGCATAGACGACTTTCTGGCCATGCCGAACGCGAAAAGTCTGCGCCCAACGTGGGGCTCGAACCCACGACCCTGAGATTAAGAGTCTCATGCTCTACCGACTGAGCTAGCCGGGCTTTTGCAGCCTGCAGGGATGCCGTCAGTTCACGGCAGAGCCGAGCACGAGACAAACGGCCAACCTCCTGTCTGCCCGTAGGTTGAACGGTGAATCCTTGAGCCCCTTCAGCACCATGCGCAGTCTCTGTGGCGCAATTGGTTAGCGCGTTCGGCTGTTAACCGAAAGGTTGGTGGTTCAAGCCCACCCAGGGACGAAAGTGCCTCTTTTCTGCGAGACGGTTACCAGCCAACAGCGTGTTTCAGAAGGATGTCCTCATCCTCACCTGAACATAGTTCTTCTTCTTCAGGGCACAATGTCTAAAAATGGCCAGTACGGGGATCGAACCCGCGACCTTGGCGTTATTAGCACCACGCTCTAACCAACTGAGCTAACCGGCCACAATCGACAAGTCCTGCCTCTCTTGGCAACAGTCATTCCCCCAAGGACTGAGCAGGTCCCCGTGTAGCAGTCGACTGGCAACTCCTTTTATGGATTCTACACGTCCCCGGGGTTCAATTCCCCGACGGGGAGAGGTTGGCTGTCCTTTTATCTTATGACAAGCTCCTCGTTAGTATAGTGGATAGTATCCCCGCCTGTCACGCGGGAGACCGGGGTTCAATTCCCCGACGGGGAGACGATGGCTGTCCTTTTATCTTTCTTCGGCCCTGGGCTGAGTCGAACAAAGGCCAAGAGGAGAGCCAGCTGCATTGGCCGGGAATCGAACCCGGGCCTCCCGCGTGGCAGGCGAGAATTCTACCACTGAACCACCAATGCGTGCCACGTGCAAGAAGAGAAGAGAAACCGCCAAAGAGAGACCACCAAGCACCACCGAGCTGTTGCTAAAGGGTCAACAGAGAAGAATGGTCGAAAATTGGAATGGGGCTTCTATCCTGCACAGGTCGCGATCTATTCACGTCTAAAGAATGCTTGGCGAGCTACAATGGCTGGTGGGAATCAAGGATGTTCCACCGAAAAGGAAGTGGTTTTAAATCTACTCTGTCGCAGGGCACTTGTGCGCCGTCAAGGGGAATTAGCTCAAATGGTAGAGCGCTCGCTTAGCATGCGAGAGGTAGCGGGATCGATGCCCGCATTCTCCAGTGGCTCGGGCTGGGTGATGCAGCTACAAATGGTCGAAGGAAAACTAAAGCTGCGAAATTTTTCTAAGTCCTTTCTGGTTAACCATGGGTTAGATTTTCTTTTTGGTTAACCATGGGTCTTAGATCCGTAGGCTGCGCACCATTGACTGAAGCCTCAAAGGGGGTGTTTAAGGCTGGTTATGGGCTTAAGGGTGGACCGGTGCTTAAGTGTGATATTTTCTAGGGGGGCGTGTCCCCTGGAAGGGGGTCCCAGGCCAGGGAGAGCCCCGGGGAAGGTGCACTTTGGTGGTCTGGATGGATGGGCTGCCTTATATACAGCCAAGGACTTGTTGTGCGTGCATTGGTTGTTCAGTGGTAGAATTCTCGCCTGCCTGCCACGCGGGGGGAGGCCCGGGTTGGTTTCCCGGCCAATGCAGATGGCTCTACTCTCGGTCCTTCTTCGGCTCAGACCAAGACCGAAGCAATACAAAAGATCAAGCATGCGAGAGGTAGCGGGATCGATGCCCGCATTCTCCAGTGGCTTGGGCTGTGTAAGACTTCCTTTTCATCACGGCACACAGCAGCTTGTGCTATTTCGAGGAGTACTGCGTCTTTGGCATAGACGACTTTCTGGCCATGCCGAACGCGAAAAGTCTGCGCCCAACGTGGGGCTCGAACCCACGACCCTGAGATTAAGAGTCTCATGCTCTACCGACTGAGCTAGCCGGGCTTTTGCAGCCTGCAGGGATGCCGTCAGTTCACGGCAGAGCCGAGCACGAGACAAACGGCCAACCTCCTGTCTGCCCGTAGGTTGAACGGTGAATCCTTGAGCCCCTTCAGCACCATGCGCAGTCTCTGTGGCGCAATTGGTTAGCGCGTTCGGCTGTTAACCGAAAGGTTGGTGGTTCAAGCCCACCCAGGGACGAAAGTGCCTCTTTTCTGCGAGACGGTTACCAGCCAACAGCGTGTTTCAGAAGGATGTCCTCATCCTCACCTGAACATAGTTCTTCTTCTTCAGGGCACAATGTCTAAAAATGGCCAGTACGGGGATCGAACCCGCGACCTTGGCGTTATTAGCACCACGCTCTAACCAACTGAGCTAACCGGCCACAATCGACAAGTCCTGCCTCTCTTGGCAACAGTCATTCCCCCAAGGACTGAGCAGGTCCCCGTGTAGCAGTCGACTGGCAACTCCTTTTATGGATTCTACACGTCCCCGGGGTTCAATTCCCCGACGGGGAGAGGTTGGCTGTCCTTTTATCTTATGACAAGCTCCTCGTTAGTATAGTGGATAGTATCCCCGCCTGTCACGCGGGAGACCGGGGTTCAATTCCCCGACGGGGAGACGATGGCTGTCCTTTTATCTTTCTTCGGCCCTGGGCTGAGTCGAACAAAGGCCAAGAGGAGAGCCAGCTGCATTGGCCGGGAATCGAACCCGGGCCTCCCGCGTGGCAGGCGAGAATTCTACCACTGAACCACCAATGCGTGCCACGTGCAAGAAGAGAAGAGAAACCGCCAAAGAGAGACCACCAAGCACCACCGAGCTGTTGCTAAAGGGTCAACAGAGAAGAATGGTCGAAAATTGGAATGGGGCTTCTATCCTGCACAGGTCGCGATCTATTCACGTCTAAAGAATGCTTGGCGAGCTACAATGGCTGGTGGGAATCAAGGATGTTCCACCGAAAAGGAAGTGGTTTTAAATCTACTCTGTCGCAGGGCACTTGTGCGCCGTCAAGGGGAATTAGCTCAAATGGTAGAGCGCTCGCTTAGCATGCGAGAGGTAGCGGGATCGATGCCCGCATTCTCCAGTGGCTCGGGCTGGGTGATGCAGCTACAAATGGTCGAAGGAAAACTAAAGCTGCGAAATTTTTCTAAGTCCTTTCTGGTTAACCATGGGTTAGATTTTCTTTTTGGTTAACCATGGGTCTTAGATCCGTAGGCTGCGCACCATTGACTGAAGCCTCAAAGGGGGTGTTTAAGGCTGGTTATGGGCTTAAGGGTGGACCGGTGCTTAAGTGTGATATTTTCTAGGGGGGCGTGTCCCCTGGAAGGGGGTCCCAGGCCAGGGAGAGCCCCGGGGAAGGTGCACTTTGGTGGTCTGGATGGATGGGCTGCCTTATATACAGCCAAGGACTTGTTGTGCGTGCATTGGTTGTTCAGTGGTAGAATTCTCGCCTGCCTGCCACGCGGGGGGAGGCCCGGGTTGGTTTCCCGGCCAATGCAGATGGCTCTACTCTCGGTCCTTCTTCGGCTCAGACCAAGACCGAAGCAATACAAAAGATCAAGCATGCGAGAGGTAGCGGGATCGATGCCCGCATTCTCCAGTGGCTTGGGCTGTGTAAGACTTCCTTTTCATCACGGCACACAGCAGCTTGTGCTATTTCGAGGAGTACTTCGTCTTTGGCATAGACGACTTTCTGGCCATGCCGAACGCGAAAAGTCTGCGCCCAACGTGGGGCTCGAACCCACGACCCTGAGATTAAGAGTCTCATGCTCTACCGACTGAGCTAGCCGGGCTTTTGCAGCCTGCAGGGATGCCGTCAGTTCACGGCAGAGCCGAGCACGAGACAAACGGCCAACCTCCTGTCTGCCCGTAGGTTGAACGGTGAATCCTTGAGCCCCTTCAGCACCATGCGCAGTCTCTGTGGCGCAATTGGTTAGCGCGTTCGGCTGTTAACCGAAAGGTTGGTGGTTCAAGCCCACCCAGGGACGAAAGTGCCTCTTTTCTGCGAGACGGTTACCAGCCAACAGCGTGTTTCAGAAGGATGTCCTCATCCTCACCTGAACATAGTTCTTCTTCTTCAGGGCACAATGTCTAAAAATGGCCAGTACGGGGATCGAACCCGCGACCTTGGCGTTATTAGCACCACGCTCTAACCAACTGAGCTAACCGGCCACAATCGACAAGTCCTGCCTCTCTTGGCAACAGTCATTCCCCCAAGGACTGAGCAGGTCCCCGTGTAGCAGTCGACTGGCAACTCCTTTTATGGATTCTACACGTCCCCGGGGTTCAATTCCCCGACGGGGAGAGGTTGGCTGTCCTTTTATCTTATGACAAGCTCCTCGTTAGTATAGTGGATAGTATCCCCGCCTGTCACGCGGGAGACCGGGGTTCAATTCCCCGACGGGGAGACGATGGCTGTCCTTTTATCTTTCTTCGGCCCTGGGCTGAGTCGAACAAAGGCCAAGAGGAGAGCCAGCTGCATTGGCCGGGAATCGAACCCGGGCCTCCCGCGTGGCAGGCGAGAATTCTACCACTGAACCACCAATGCGTGCCACGTGCAAGAAGAGAAGAGAAACCGCCAAAGAGAGACCACCAAGCACCACCGAGCTGTTGCTAAAGGGTCAACAGAGAAGAATGGTCGAAAATTGGAATGGGGCTTCTATCCTGCACAGGTCGCGATCTATTCACGTCTAAAGAATGCTTGGCGAGCTACAATGGCTGGTGGGAATCAAGGATGTTCCACCGAAAAGGAAGTGGTTTTAAATCTACTCTGTCGCAGGGCACTTGTGTGCCGTCAAGGGGAATTAGCTCAAATGGTAGAGCGCTCGCTTAGCATGCGAGAGGTAGCGGGATCGATGCCCGCATTCTCCAGTGGCTCGGGCTGGGTGATGCAGCTACAAATGGTCGAAGGAAAACTAAAGCTGCGAAATTTTTCTAAGTCCTTTCTGGTTAACCATGGGTTAGATTTTCTTTTTGGTTAACCATGGGTCTTAGATCCGTAGGCTGCGCACCATTGACTGAAGCCTCAAAGGGGGTGTTTAAGGCTGGTTATGGGCTTAAGGGTGGACCGGTGCTTAAGTGTGATATTTTCTAGGGGGGCGTGTCCCCTGGAAGGGGGTCCCAGGCCAGGGAGAGCCCCGGGGAAGGTGCACTTTGGTGGTCTGGATGGATGGGCTGCCTTATATACAGCCAAGGACTTGTTGTGCGTGCATTGGTTGTTCAGTGGTAGAATTCTCGCCTGCCTGCCACGCGGGGGGAGGCCCGGGTTGGTTTCCCGGCCAATGCAGATGGCTCTACTCTCGGTCCTTCTTCGGCTCAGACCAAGACCGAAGCAATACAAAAGATCAAGCATGCGAGAGGTAGCGGGATCGATGCCCGCATTCTCCAGTGGCTTGGGCTGTGTAAGACTTCCTTTTCATCACGGCACACAGCAGCTTGTGCTATTTCGAGGAGTACTGCGTCTTTGGCATAGACGACTTTCTGGCCATGCCGAACGCGAAAAGTCTGCGCCCAACGTGGGGCTCGAACCCACGACCCTGAGATTAAGAGTCTCATGCTCTACCGACTGAGCTAGCCGGGCTTTTGCAGCCTGCAGGGATGCCGTCAGTTCACGGCAGAGCCGAGCACGAGACAAACGGCCAACCTCCTGTCTGCCCGTAGGTTGAACGGTGAATCCTTGAGCCCCTTCAGCACCATGCGCAGTCTCTGTGGCGCAATTGGTTAGCGCGTTCGGCTGTTAACCGAAAGGTTGGTGGTTCAAGCCCACCCAGGGACGAAAGTGCCTCTTTTCTGCGAGACGGTTACCAGCCAACAGCGTGTTTCAGAAGGATGTCCTCATCCTCACCTGAACATAGTTCTTCTTCTTCAGGGCACAATGTCTAAAAATGGCCAGTACGGGGATCGAACCCGCGACCTTGGCGTTATTAGCACCACGCTCTAACCAACTGAGCTAACCGGCCACAATCGACAAGTCCTGCCTCTCTTGGCAACAGTCATTCCCCCAAGGACTGAGCAGGTCCCCGTGTAGCAGTCGACTGGCAACTCCTTTTATGGATTCTACACGTCCCCGGGGTTCAATTCCCCGACGGGGAGAGGTTGGCTGTCCTTTTATCTTATGACAAGCTCCTCGTTAGTATAGTGGATAGTATCCCCGCCTGTCACGCGGGAGACCGGGGTTCAATTCCCCGACGGGGAGACGATGGCTGTCCTTTTATCTTTCTTCGGCCCTGGGCTGAGTCGAACAAAGGCCAAGAGGAGAGCCAGCTGCATTGGCCGGGAATCGAACCCGGGCCTCCCGCGTGGCAGGCGAGAATTCTACCACTGAACCACCAATGCGTGCCACGTGCAAGAAGAGAAGAGAAACCGCCAAAGAGAGACCACCAAGCACCACCGAGCTGTTGCTAAAGGGTCAACAGAGAAGAATGGTCGAAAATTGGAATGGGGCTTCTATCCTGCACAGGTCGCGATCTATTCACGTCTAAAGAATGCTTGGCGAGCTACAATGGCTGGTGGGAATCAAGGATGTTCCACCGAAAAGGAAGTGGTTTTAAATCTACTCTGTCGCAGGGCACTTGTGCGCCGTCAAGGGGAATTAGCTCAAATGGTAGAGCGCTCGCTTAGCATGCGAGAGGTAGCGGGATCGATGCCCGCATTCTCCAGTGGCTCGGGCTGGGTGATGCAGCTACAAATGGTCGAAGGAAAACTAAAGCTGCGAAATTTTTCTAAGTCCTTTCTGGTTAACCATGGGTTAGATTTTCTTTTTGGTTAACCATGGGTCTTAGATCCGTAGGCTGCGCACCATTGACTGAAGCCTCAAAGGGGGTGTTTAAGGCTGGTTATGGGCTTAAGGGTGGACCGGTGCTTAAGTGTGATATTTTCTAGGGGGGCGTGTCCCCTGGAAGGGGGTCCCAGGCCAGGGAGAGCCCCGGGGAAGGTGCACTTTGGTGGTCTGGATGGATGGGCTGCCTTATATACAGCCAAGGACTTGTTGTGCGTGCATTGGTTGTTCAGTGGTAGAATTCTCGCCTGCCTGCCACGCGGGGGGAGGCCCGGGTTGGTTTCCCGGCCAATGCAGATGGCTCTACTCTCGGTCCTTCTTCGGCTCAGACCAAGACCGAAGCAATACAAAAGATCAAGCATGCGAGAGGTAGCGGGATCGATGCCCGCATTCTCCAGTGGCTTGGGCTGTGTAAGACTTCCTTTTCATCACGGCACACAGCAGCTTGTGCTATTTCTGGCCATGCCGAACGCGAAAAGTCTGCGCCCAACGTGGGGCTCGAACCCACGACCCTGAGATTAAGAGTCTCATGCTCTACCGACTGAGCTAGCCGGGCTTTTGCAGCCTGCAGGGATGCCGTCAGTTCACGGCAGAGCCGAGCACGAGACAAACGGCCAACCTCCTGTCTGCCCGTAGGTTGAACGGTGAATCCTTGAGCCCCTTCAGCACCATGCGCAGTCTCTGTGGCGCAATTGGTTAGCGCGTTCGGCTGTTAACCGAAAGGTTGGTGGTTCAAGCCCACCCAGGGACGAAAGTGCCTCTTTTCTGCGAGACGGTTACCAGCCAACAGCGTGTTTCAGAAGGATGTCCTCATCCTCACCTGAACATAGTTCTTCTTCTTCAGGGCACAATGTCTAAAAATGGCCAGTACGGGGATCGAACCCGCGACCTTGGCGTTATTAGCACCACGCTCTAACCAACTGAGCTAACCGGCCACAATCGACAAGTCCTGCCTCTCTTGGCAACAGTCATTCCCCCAAGGACTGAGCAGGTCCCCGTGTAGCAGTCGACTGGCAACTCCTTTTATGGATTCTACACGTCCCCGGGGTTCAATTCCCCGACGGGGAGAGGTTGGCTGTCCTTTTATCTTATGACAAGCTCCTCGTTAGTATAGTGGATAGTATCCCCGCCTGTCACGCGGGAGACCGGGGTTCAATTCCCCGACGGGGAGACGATGGCTGTCCTTTTATCTTTCTTCGGCCCTGGGCTGAGTCGAACAAAGGCCAAGAGGAGAGCCAGCTGCATTGGCCGGGAATCGAACCCGGGCCTCCCGCGTGGCAGGCGAGAATTCTACCACTGAACCACCAATGCGTGCCACGTGCAAGAAGAGAAGAGAAACCGCCAAAGAGAGACCACCAAGCACCACCGAGCTGTTGCTAAAGGGTCAACAGAGAAGAATGGTCGAAAATTGGAATGGGGCTTCTATCCTGCACAGGTCGCGATCTATTCACGTCTAAAGAATGCTTGGCGAGCTACAATGGCTGGTGGGAATCAAGGATGTTCCACCGAAAAGGAAGTGGTTTTAAATCTACTCTGTCGCAGGGCACTTGTGCGCCGTCAAGGGGAATTAGCTCAAATGGTAGAGCGCTCGCTTAGCATGCGAGAGGTAGCGGGATCGATGCCCGCATTCTCCAGTGGCTCGGGCTGGGTGATGCAGCTACAAATGGTCGAAGGAAAACTAAAGCTGCGAAATTTTTCTAAGTCCTTTCTGGTTAACCATGGGTTAGATTTTCTTTTTGGTTAACCATGGGTCTTAGATCCGTAGGCTGCGCACCATTGACTGAAGCCTCAAAGGGGGTGTTTAAGGCTGGTTATGGGCTTAAGGGTGGACCGGTGCTTAAGTGTGATATTTTCTAGGGGGGCGTGTCCCCTGGAAGGGGGTCCCAGGCCAGGGAGAGCCCCGGGGAAGGTGCACTTTGGTGGTCTGGATGGATGGGCTGCCTTATATACAGCCAAGGACTTGTTGTGCGTGCATTGGTTGTTCAGTGGTAGAATTCTCGCCTGCCTGCCACGCGGGGGGAGGCCCGGGTTGGTTTCCCGGCCAATGCAGATGGCTCTACTCTCGGTCCTTCTTCGGCTCAGACCAAGACCGAAGCAATACAAAAGATCAAGCATGCGAGAGGTAGCGGGATCGATGCCCGCATTCTCCAGTGGCTTGGGCTGTGTAAGACTTCCTTTTCATCACGGCACACAGCAGCTTGTGCTATTTCGAGGAGTACTGCGTCTTTGGCATAGACGACTTTCTGGCCATGCCGAACGCGAAAAGTCTGCGCCCAACGTGGGGCTCGAACCCACGACCCTGAGATTAAGAGTCTCATGCTCTACCGACTGAGCTAGCCGGGCTTTTGCAGCCTGCAGGGATGCCGTCAGTTCACGGCAGAGCCGAGCACGAGACAAACGGCCAACCTCCTGTCTGCCCGTAGGTTGAACGGTGAATCCTTGAGCCCCTTCAGCACCATGCGCAGTCTCTGTGGCGCAATTGGTTAGCGCGTTCGGCTGTTAACCGAAAGGTTGGTGGTTCAAGCCCACCCAGGGACGAAAGTGCCTCTTTTCTGCGAGACGGTTACCAGCCAACAGCGTGTTTCAGAAGGATGTCCTCATCCTCACCTGAACATAGTTCTTCTTCTTCAGGGCACAATGTCTAAAAATGGCCAGTACGGGGATCGAACCCGCGACCTTGGCGTTATTAGCACCACGCTCTAACCAACTGAGCTAACCGGCCACAATCGACAAGTCCTGCCTCTCTTGGCAACAGTCATTCCCCCAAGGACTGAGCAGGTCCCCGTGTAGCAGTCGACTGGCAACTCCTTTTATGGATTCTACACGTCCCCGGGGTTCAATTCCCCGACGGGGAGAGGTTGGCTGTCCTTTTATCTTATGACAAGCTCCTCGTTAGTATAGTGGATAGTATCCCCGCCTGTCACGCGGGAGACCGGGGTTCAATTCCCCGACGGGGAGACGATGGCTGTCCTTTTATCTTTCTTCGGCCCTGGGCTGAGTCGAACAAAGGCCAAGAGGAGAGCCAGCTGCATTGGCCGGGAATCGAACCCGGGCCTCCCGCGTGGCAGGCGAGAATTCTACCACTGAACCACCAATGCGTGCCACGTGCAAGAAGAGAAGAGAAACCGCCAAAGAGAGACCACCAAGCACCACCGAGCTGTTGCTAAAGGGTCAACAGAGAAGAATGGTCGAAAATTGGAATGGGGCTTCTATCCTGCACAGGTCGCGATCTATTCACGTCTAAAGAATGCTTGGCGAGCTACAATGGCTGGTGGGAATCAAGGATGTTCCACCGAAAAGGAAGTGGTTTTAAATCTACTCTGTCGCAGGGCACTTGTGCGCCGTCAAGGGGAATTAGCTCAAATGGTAGAGCGCTCGCTTAGCATGCGAGAGGTAGCGGGATCGATGCCCGCATTCTCCAGTGGCTCGGGCTGGGTGATGCAGCTACAAATGGTCGAAGGAAAACTAAAGCTGCGAAATTTTTCTAAGTCCTTTCTGGTTAACCATGGGTTAGATTTTCTTTTTGGTTAACCATGGGTCTTAGATCCGTAGGCTGCGCACCATTGACTGAAGCCTCAAAGGGGGTGTTTAAGGCTGGTTATGGGCTTAAGGGTGGACCGGTGCTTAAGTGTGATATTTTCTAGGGGGGCGTGTCCCCTGGAAGGGGGTCCCAGGCCAGGGAGAGCCCCGGGGAAGGTGCACTTTGGTGGTCTGGATGGATGGGCTGCCTTATATACAGCCAAGGACTTGTTGTGCGTGCATTGGTTGTTCAGTGGTAGAATTCTCGCCTGCCTGCCACGCGGGGGGAGGCCCGGGTTGGTTTCCCGGCCAATGCAGATGGCTCTACTCTCGGTCCTTCTTCGGCTCAGACCAAGACCGAAGCAATACAAAAGATCAAGCATGCGAGAGGTAGCGGGATCGATGCCCGCATTCTCCAGTGGCTTGGGCTGTGTAAGACTTCCTTTTCATCACGGCACACAGCAGCTTGTGCTATTTCGAGGAGTACTGCGTCTTTGGCATAGACGACTTTCTGGCCATGCCGAACGCGAAAAGTCTGCGCCCAACGTGGGGCTCGAACCCACGACCCTGAGATTAAGAGTCTCATGCTCTACCGACTGAGCTAGCCGGGCTTTTGCAGCCTGCAGGGATGCCGTCAGTTCACGGCAGAGCCGAGCACGAGACAAACGGCCAACCTCCTGTCTGCCCGTAGGTTGAACGGTGAATCCTTGAGCCCCTTCAGCACCATGCGCAGTCTCTGTGGCGCAATTGGTTAGCGCGTTCGGCTGTTAACCGAAAGGTTGGTGGTTCAAGCCCACCCAGGGACGAAAGTGCCTCTTTTCTGCGAGACGGTTACCAGCCAACAGCGTGTTTCAGAAGGATGTCCTCATCCTCACCTGAACATAGTTCTTCTTCTTCAGGGCACAATGTCTAAAAATGGCCAGTACGGGGATCGAACCCGCGACCTTGGCGTTATTAGCACCACGCTCTAACCAACTGAGCTAACCGGCCACAATCGACAAGTCCTGCCTCTCTTGGCAACAGTCATTCCCCCAAGGACTGAGCAGGTCCCCGTGTAGCAGTCGACTGGCAACTCCTTTTATGGATTCTACACGTCCCCGGGGTTCAATTCCCCGACGGGGAGAGGTTGGCTGTCCTTTTATCTTATGACAAGCTCCTCGTTAGTATAGTGGATAGTATCCCCGCCTGTCACGCGGGAGACCGGGGTTCAATTCCCCGACGGGGAGACGATGGCTGTCCTTTTATCTTTCTTCGGCCCTGGGCTGAGTCGAACAAAGGCCAAGAGGAGAGCCAGCTGCATTGGCCGGGAATCGAACCCGGGCCTCCCGCGTGGCAGGCGAGAATTCTACCACTGAACCACCAATGCGTGCCACGTGCAAGAAGAGAAGAGAAACCGCCAAAGAGAGACCACCAAGCACCACCGAGCTGTTGCTAAAGGGTCAACAGAGAAGAATGGTCGAAAATTGGAATGGGGCTTCTATCCTGCACAGGTCGCGATCTATTCACGTCTAAAGAATGCTTGGCGAGCTACAATGGCTGGTGGGAATCAAGGATGTTCCACCGAAAAGGAAGTGGTTTTAAATCTACTCTGTCGCAGGGCACTTGTGCGCCGTCAAGGGGAATTAGCTCAAATGGTAGAGCGCTCGCTTAGCATGCGAGAGGTAGCGGGATCGATGCCCGCATTCTCCAGTGGCTCGGGCTGGGTGATGCAGCTACAAATGGTCGAAGGAAAACTAAAGCTGCGAAATTTTTCTAAGTCCTTTCTGGTTAACCATGGGTTAGATTTTCTTTTTGGTTAACCATGGGTCTTAGATCCGTAGGCTGCGCACCATTGACTGAAGCCTCAAAGGGGGTGTTTAAGGCTGGTTATGGGCTTAAGGGTGGACCGGTGCTTAAGTGTGATATTTTCTAGGGGGGCGTGTCCCCTGGAAGGGGGTCCCAGGCCAGGGAGAGCCCCGGGGAAGGTGCACTTTGGTGGTCTGGATGGATGGGCTGCCTTATATACAGCCAAGGACTTGTTGTGCGTGCATTGGTTGTTCAGTGGTAGAATTCTCGCCTGCCTGCCACGCGGGGGGAGGCCCGGGTTGGTTTCCCGGCCAATGCAGATGGCTCTACTCTCGGTCCTTCTTCGGCTCAGACCAAGACCGAAGCAATACAAAAGATCAAGCATGCGAGAGGTAGCGGGATCGATGCCCGCATTCTCCAGTGGCTTGGGCTGTGTAAGACTTCCTTTTCATCACGGCACACAGCAGCTTGTGCTATTTCGAGGAGTACTGCGTCTTTGGCATAGACGACTTTCTGGCCATGCCGAACGCGAAAAGTCTGCGCCCAACGTGGGGCTCGAACCCACGACCCTGAGATTAAGAGTCTCATGCTCTACCGACTGAGCTAGCCGGGCTTTTGCAGCCTGCAGGGATGCCGTCAGTTCACGGCAGAGCCGAGCACGAGACAAACGGCCAACCTCCTGTCTGCCCGTAGGTTGAACGGTGAATCCTTGAGCCCCTTCAGCACCATGCGCAGTCTCTGTGGCGCAATTGGTTAGCGCGTTCGGCTGTTAACCGAAAGGTTGGTGGTTCAAGCCCACCCAGGGACGAAAGTGCCTCTTTTCTGCGAGACGGTTACCAGCCAACAGCGTGTTTCAGAAGGATGTCCTCATCCTCACCTGAACATAGTTCTTCTTCTTCAGGGCACAATGTCTAAAAATGGCCAGTACGGGGATCGAACCCGCGACCTTGGCGTTATTAGCACCACGCTCTAACCAACTGAGCTAACCGGCCACAATCGACAAGTCCTGCCTCTCTTGGCAACAGTCATTCCCCCAAGGACTGAGCAGGTCCCCGTGTAGCAGTCGACTGGCAACTCCTTTTATGGATTCTACACGTCCCCGGGGTTCAATTCCCCGACGGGGAGAGGTTGGCTGTCCTTTTATCTTATGACAAGCTCCTCGTTAGTATAGTGGATAGTATCCCCGCCTGTCACGCGGGAGACCGGGGTTCAATTCCCCGACGGGGAGACGATGGCTGTCCTTTTATCTTTCTTCGGCCCTGGGCTGAGTCGAACAAAGGCCAAGAGGAGAGCCAGCTGCATTGGCCGGGAATCGAACCCGGGCCTCCCGCGTGGCAGGCGAGAATTCTACCACTGAACCACCAATGCGTGCCACGTGCAAGAAGAGAAGAGAAACCGCCAAAGAGAGACCACCAAGCACCACCGAGCTGTTGCTAAAGGGTCAACAGAGAAGAATGGTCGAAAATTGGAATGGGGCTTCTATCCTGCACAGGTCGCGATCTATTCACGTCTAAAGAATGCTTGGCGAGCTACAATGGCTGGTGGGAATCAAGGATGTTCCACCGAAAAGGAAGTGGTTTTAAATCTACTCTGTCGCAGGGCACTTGTGCGCCGTCAAGGGGAATTAGCTCAAATGGTAGAGCGCTCGCTTAGCATGCGAGAGGTAGCGGGATCGATGCCCGCATTCTCCAGTGGCTCGGGCTGGGTGATGCAGCTACAAATGGTCGAAGGAAAACTAAAGCTGCGAAATTTTTCTAAGTCCTTTCTGGTTAACCATGGGTTAGATTTTCTTTTTGGTTAACCATGGGTCTTAGATCCGTAGGCTGCGCACCATTGACTGAAGCCTCAAAGGGGGTGTTTAAGGCTGGTTATGGGCTTAAGGGTGGACCGGTGCTTAAGTGTGATATTTTCTAGGGGGGCGTGTCCCCTGGAAGGGGGTCCCAGGCCAGGGAGAGCCCCGGGGAAGGTGCACTTTGGTGGTCTGGATGGATGGGCTGCCTTATATACAGCCAAGGACTTGTTGTGCGTGCATTGGTTGTTCAGTGGTAGAATTCTCGCCTGCCTGCCACGCGGGGGGAGGCCCGGGTTGGTTTCCCGGCCAATGCAGATGGCTCTACTCTCGGTCCTTCTTCGGCTCAGACCAAGACCGAAGCAATACAAAAGATCAAGCATGCGAGAGGTAGCGGGATCGATGCCCGCATTCTCCAGTGGCTTGGGCTGTGTAAGACTTCCTTTTCATCACGGCACACAGCAGCTTGTGCTATTTCGAGGAGTACTGCGTCTTTGGCATAGACGACTTTCTGGCCATGCCGAACGCGAAAAGTCTGCGCCCAACGTGGGGCTCGAACCCACGACCCTGAGATTAAGAGTCTCATGCTCTACCGACTGAGCTAGCCGGGCTTTTGCAGCCTGCAGGGATGCCGTCAGTTCACGGCAGAGCCGAGCACGAGACAAACGGCCAACCTCCTGTCTGCCCGTAGGTTGAACGGTGAATCCTTGAGCCCCTTCAGCACCATGCGCAGTCTCTGTGGCGCAATTGGTTAGCGCGTTCGGCTGTTAACCGAAAGGTTGGTGGTTCAAGCCCACCCAGGGACGAAAGTGCCTCTTTTCTGCGAGACGGTTACCAGCCAACAGCGTGTTTCAGAAGGATGTCCTCATCCTCACCTGAACATAGTTCTTCTTCTTCAGGGCACAATGTCTAAAAATGGCCAGTACGGGGATCGAACCCGCGACCTTGGCGTTATTAGCACCACGCTCTAACCAACTGAGCTAACCGGCCACAATCGACAAGTCCTGCCTCTCTTGGCAACAGTCATTCCCCCAAGGACTGAGCAGGTCCCCGTGTAGCAGTCGACTGGCAACTCCTTTTATGGATTCTACACGTCCCCGGGGTTCAATTCCCCGACGGGGAGAGGTTGGCTGTCCTTTTATCTTATGACAAGCTCCTCGTTAGTATAGTGGATAGTATCCCCGCCTGTCACGCGGGAGACCGGGGTTCAATTCCCCGACGGGGAGACGATGGCTGTCCTTTTATCTTTCTTCGGCCCTGGGCTGAGTCGAACAAAGGCCAAGAGGAGAGCCAGCTGCATTGGCCGGGAATCGAACCCGGGCCTCCCGCGTGGCAGGCGAGAATTCTACCACTGAACCACCAATGCGTGCCACGTGCAAGAAGAGAAGAGAAACCGCCAAAGAGAGACCACCAAGCACCACCGAGCTGTTGCTAAAGGGTCAACAGAGAAGAATGGTCGAAAATTGGAATGGGGCTTCTATCCTGCACAGGTCGCGATCTATTCACGTCTAAAGAATGCTTGGCGAGCTACAATGGCTGGTGGGAATCAAGGATGTTCCACCGAAAAGGAAGTGGTTTTAAATCTACTCTGTCGCAGGGCACTTGTGCGCCGTCAAGGGGAATTAGCTCAAATGGTAGAGCGCTCGCTTAGCATGCGAGAGGTAGCGGGATCGATGCCCGCATTCTCCAGTGGCTCGGGCTGGGTGATGCAGCTACAAATGGTCGAAGGAAAACTAAAGCTGCGAAATTTTTCTAAGTCCTTTCTGGTTAACCATGGGTTAGATTTTCTTTTTGGTTAACCATGGGTCTTAGATCCGTAGGCTGCGCACCATTGACTGAAGCCTCAAAGGGGGTGTTTAAGGCTGGTTATGGGCTTAAGGGTGGACCGGTGCTTAAGTGTGATATTTTCTAGGGGGGCGTGTCCCCTGGAAGGGGGTCCCAGGCCAGGGAGAGCCCCGGGGAAGGTGCACTTTGGTGGTCTGGATGGATGGGCTGCCTTATATACAGCCAAGGACTTGTTGTGCGTGCATTGGTTGTTCAGTGGTAGAATTCTCGCCTGCCTGCCACGCGGGGGGAGGCCCGGGTTGGTTTCCCGGCCAATGCAGATGGCTCTACTCTCGGTCCTTCTTCGGCTCAGACCAAGACCGAAGCAATACAAAAGATCAAGCATGCGAGAGGTAGCGGGATCGATGCCCGCATTCTCCAGTGGCTTGGGCTGTGTAAGACTTCCTTTTCATCACGGCACACAGCAGCTTGTGCTATTTCGAGGAGTACTGCGTCTTTGGCATAGACGACTTTCTGGCCATGCCGAACGCGAAAAGTCTGCGCCCAACGTGGGGCTCGAACCCACGACCCTGAGATTAAGAGTCTCATGCTCTACCGACTGAGCTAGCCGGGCTTTTGCAGCCTGCAGGGATGCCGTCAGTTCACGGCAGAGCCGAGCACGAGACAAACGGCCAACCTCCTGTCTGCCCGTAGGTTGAACGGTGAATCCTTGAGCCCCTTCAGCACCATGCGCAGTCTCTGTGGCGCAATTGGTTAGCGCGTTCGGCTGTTAACCGAAAGGTTGGTGGTTCAAGCCCACCCAGGGACGAAAGTGCCTCTTTTCTGCGAGACGGTTACCAGCCAACAGCGTGTTTCAGAAGGATGTCCTCATCCTCACCTGAACATAGTTCTTCTTCTTCAGGGCACAATGTCTAAAAATGGCCAGTACGGGGATCGAACCCGCGACCTTGGCGTTATTAGCACCACGCTCTAACCAACTGAGATAACCGGCCACAATCGACAAGTCCTGCCTCTCTTGGCAACAGTCATTCCCCCAAGGACTGAGCAGGTCCCCGTGTAGCAGTCGACTGGCAACTCCTTTTATGGATTCTACACGTCCCCGGGGTTCAATTCCCCGACGGGGAGAGGTTGGCTGTCCTTTTATCTTATGACAAGCTCCTCGTTAGTATAGTGGATAGTATCCCCGCCTGTCACGCGGGAGACCGGGGTTCAATTCCCCGACGGGGAGACGATGGCTGTCCTTTTATCTTTCTTCGGCCCTGGGCTGAGTCGAACAAAGGCCAAGAGGAGAGCCAGCTGCATTGGCCGGGAATCGAACCCGGGCCTCCCGCGTGGCAGGCGAGAATTCTACCACTGAACCACCAATGCGTGCCACGTGCAAGAAGAGAAGAGAAACCGCCAAAGAGAGACCACCAAGCACCACCGAGCTGTTGCTAAAGGGTCAACAGAGAAGAATGGTCGAAAATTGGAATGGGGCTTCTATCCTGCACAGGTCGCGATCTATTCACGTCTAAAGAATGCTTGGCGAGCTACAATGGCTGGTGGGAATCAAGGATGTTCCACCGAAAAGGAAGTGGTTTTAAATCTACTCTGTCGCAGGGCACTTGTGCGCCGTCAAGGGGAATTAGCTCAAATGGTAGAGCGCTCGCTTAGCATGCGAGAGGTAGCGGGATCGATGCCCGCATTCTCCAGTGGCTCGGGCTGGGTGATGCAGCTACAAATGGTCGAAGGAAAACTAAAGCTGCGAAATTTTTCTAAGTCCTTTCTGGTTAACCATGGGTTAGATTTTCTTTTTGGTTAACCATGGGTCTTAGATCCGTAGGCTGCGCACCATTGACTGAAGCCTCAAAGGGGGTGTTTAAGGCTGGTTATGGGCTTAAGGGTGGACCGGTGCTTAAGTGTGATATTTTCTAGGGGGGCGTGTCCCCTGGAAGGGGGTCCCAGGCCAGGGAGAGCCCCGGGGAAGGTGCACTTTGGTGGTCTGGATGGATGGGCTGCCTTATATACAGCCAAGGACTTGTTGTGCGTGCATTGGTTGTTCAGTGGTAGAATTCTCGCCTGCCTGCCACGCGGGGGGAGGCCCGGGTTGGTTTCCCGGCCAATGCAGATGGCTCTACTCTCGGTCCTTCTTCGGCTCAGACCAAGACCGAAGCAATACAAAAGATCAAGCATGCGAGAGGTAGCGGGATCGATGCCCGCATTCTCCAGTGGCTTGGGCTGTGTAAGACTTCCTTTTCATCACGGCACACAGCAGCTTGTGCTATTTCGAGGAGTACTGCGTCTTTGGCATAGACGACTTTCTGGCCATGCCGAACGCGAAAAGTCTGCGCCCAACGTGGGGCTCGAACCCACGACCCTGAGATTAAGAGTCTCATGCTCTACCGACTGAGCTAGCCGGGCTTTTGCAGCCTGCAGGGATGCCGTCAGTTCACGGCAGAGCCGAGCACGAGACAAACGGCCAACCTCCTGTCTGCCCGTAGGTTGAACGGTGAATCCTTGAGCCCCTTCAGCACCATGCGCAGTCTCTGTGGCGCAATTGGTTAGCGCGTTCGGCTGTTAACCGAAAGGTTGGTGGTTCAAGCCCACCCAGGGACGAAAGTGCCTCTTTTCTGCGAGACGGTTACCAGCCAACAGCGTGTTTCAGAAGGATGTCCTCATCCTCACCTGAACATAGTTCTTCTTCTTCAGGGCACAATGTCTAAAAATGGCCAGTACGGGGATCGAACCCGCGACCTTGGCGTTATTAGCACCACGCTCTAACCAACTGAGCTAACCGGCCACAATCGACAAGTCCTGCCTCTCTTGGCAACAGTCATTCCCCCAAGGACTGAGCAGGTCCCCGTGTAGCAGTCGACTGGCAACTCCTTTTATGGATTCTACACGTCCCCGGGGTTCAATTCCCCGACGGGGAGAGGTTGGCTGTCCTTTTATCTTATGACAAGCTCCTCGTTAGTATAGTGGATAGTATCCCCGCCTGTCACGCGGGAGACCGGGGTTCAATTCCCCGACGGGGAGACGATGGCTGTCCTTTTATCTTTCTTCGGCCCTGGGCTGAGTCGAACAAAGGCCAAGAGGAGAGCCAGCTGCATTGGCCGGGAATCGAACCCGGGCCTCCCGCGTGGCAGGCGAGAATTCTACCACTGAACCACCAATGCGTGCCACGTGCAAGAAGAGAAGAGAAACCGCCAAAGAGAGACCACCAAGCACCACCGAGCTGTTGCTAAAGGGTCAACAGAGAAGAATGGTCGAAAATTGGAATGGGGCTTCTATCCTGCACAGGTCGCGATCTATTCACGTCTAAAGAATGCTTGGCGAGCTACAATGGCTGGTGGGAATCAAGGATGTTCCACCGAAAAGGAAGTGGTTTTAAATCTACTCTGTCGCAGGGCACTTGTGCGCCGTCAAGGGGAATTAGCTCAAATGGTAGAGCGCTCGCTTAGCATGCGAGAGGTAGCGGGATCGATGCCCGCATTCTCCAGTGGCTCGGGCTGGGTGATGCAGCTACAAATGGTCGAAGGAAAACTAAAGCTGCGAAATTTTTCTAAGTCCTTTCTGGTTAACCATGGGTTAGATTTTCTTTTTGGTTAACCATGGGTCTTAGATCCGTAGGCTGCGCACCATTGACTGAAGCCTCAAAGGGGGTGTTTAAGGCTGGTTATGGGCTTAAGGGTGGACCGGTGCTTAAGTGTGATATTTTCTAGGGGGGCGTGTCCCCTGGAAGGGGGTCCCAGGCCAGGGAGAGCCCCGGGGAAGGTGCACTTTGGTGGTCTGGATGGATGGGCTGCCTTATATACAGCCAAGGACTTGTTGTGCGTGCATTGGTTGTTCAGTGGTAGAATTCTCGCCTGCCTGCCACGCGGGGGGAGGCCCGGGTTGGTTTCCCGGCCAATGCAGATGGCTCTACTCTCGGTCCTTCTTCGGCTCAGACCAAGACCGAAGCAATACAAAAGATCAAGCATGCGAGAGGTAGCGGGATCGATGCCCGCATTCTCCAGTGGCTTGGGCTGTGTAAGACTTCCTTTTCATCACGGCACACAGCAGCTTGTGCTATTTCGAGGAGTACTGCGTCTTTGGCATAGACGACTTTCTGGCCATGCCGAACGCGAAAAGTCTGCGCCCAACGTGGGGCTCGAACCCACGACCCTGAGATTAAGAGTCTCATGCTCTACCGACTGAGCTAGCCGGGCTTTTGCAGCCTGCAGGGATGCCGTCAGTTCACGGCAGAGCCGAGCACGAGACAAACGGCCAACCTCCTGTCTGCCCGTAGGTTGAACGGTGAATCCTTGAGCCCCTTCAGCACCATGCGCAGTCTCTGTGGCGCAATTGGTTAGCGCGTTCGGCTGTTAACCGAAAGGTTGGTGGTTCAAGCCCACCCAGGGACGAAAGTGCCTCTTTTCTGCGAGACGGTTACCAGCCAACAGCGTGTTTCAGAAGGATGTCCTCATCCTCACCTGAACATAGTTCTTCTTCTTCAGGGCACAATGTCTAAAAATGGCCAGTACGGGGATCGAACCCGCGACCTTGGCGTTATTAGCACCACGCTCTAACCAACTGAGCTAACCGGCCACAATCGACAAGTCCTGCCTCTCTTGGCAACAGTCATTCCCCCAAGGACTGAGCAGGTCCCCGTGTAGCAGTCGACTGGCAACTCCTTTTATGGATTCTACACGTCCCCGGGGTTCAATTCCCCGACGGGGAGAGGTTGGCTGTCCTTTTATCTTATGACAAGCTCCTCGTTAGTATAGTGGATAGTATCCCCGCCTGTCACGCGGGAGACCGGGGTTCAATTCCCCGACGGGGAGACGATGGCTGTCCTTTTATCTTTCTTCGGCCCTGGGCTGAGTCGAACAAAGGCCAAGAGGAGAGCCAGCTGCATTGGCCGGGAATCGAACCCGGGCCTCCCGCGTGGCAGGCGAGAATTCTACCACTGAACCACCAATGCGTGCCACGTGCAAGAAGAGAAGAGAAACCGCCAAAGAGAGACCACCAAGCACCACCGAGCTGTTGCTAAAGGGTCAACAGAGAAGAATGGTCGAAAATTGGAATGGGGCTTCTATCCTGCACAGGTCGCGATCTATTCACGTCTAAAGAATGCTTGGCGAGCTACAATGGCTGGTGGGAATCAAGGATGTTCCACCGAAAAGGAAGTGGTTTTAAATCTACTCTGTCGCAGGGCACTTGTGCGCCGTCAAGGGGAATTAGCTCAAATGGTAGAGCGCTCGCTTAGCATGCGAGAGGTAGCGGGATCGATGCCCGCATTCTCCAGTGGCTCGGGCTGGGTGATGCAGCTACAAATGGTCGAAGGAAAACTAAAGCTGCGAAATTTTTCTAAGTCCTTTCTGGTTAACCATGGGTTAGATTTTCTTTTTGGTTAACCATGGGTCTTAGATCCGTAGGCTGCGCACCATTGACTGAAGCCTCAAAGGGGGTGTTTAAGGCTGGTTATGGGCTTAAGGGTGGACCGGTGCTTAAGTGTGATATTTTCTAGGGGGGCGTGTCCCCTGGAAGGGGGTCCCAGGCCAGGGAGAGCCCCGGGGAAGGTGCACTTTGGTGGTCTGGATGGATGGGCTGCCTTATATACAGCCAAGGACTTGTTGTGCGTGCATTGGTTGTTCAGTGGTAGAATTCTCGCCTGCCTGCCACGCGGGGGGAGGCCCGGGTTGGTTTCCCGGCCAATGCAGATGGCTCTACTCTCGGTCCTTCTTCGGCTCAGACCAAGACCGAAGCAATACAAAAGATCAAGCATGCGAGAGGTAGCGGGATCGATGCCCGCATTCTCCAGTGGCTTGGGCTGTGTAAGACTTCCTTTTCATCACGGCACACAGCAGCTTGTGCTATTTCGAGGAGTACTGCGTCTTTGGCATAGACGACTTTCTGGCCATGCCGAACGCGAAAAGTCTGCGCCCAACGTGGGGCTCGAACCCACGACCCTGAGATTAAGAGTCTCATGCTCTACCGACTGAGCTAGCCGGGCTTTTGCAGCCTGCAGGGATGCCGTCAGTTCACGGCAGAGCCGAGCACGAGACAAACGGCCAACCTCCTGTCTGCCCGTAGGTTGAACGGTGAATCCTTGAGCCCCTTCAGCACCATGCGCAGTCTCTGTGGCGCAATTGGTTAGCGCGTTCGGCTGTTAACCGAAAGGTTGGTGGTTCAAGCCCACCCAGGGACGAAAGTGCCTCTTTTCTGCGAGACGGTTACCAGCCAACAGCGTGTTTCAGAAGGATGTCCTCATCCTCACCTGAACATAGTTCTTCTTCTTCAGGGCACAATGTCTAAAAATGGCCAGTACGGGGATCGAACCCGCGACCTTGGCGTTATTAGCACCACGCTCTAACCAACTGAGCTAACCGGCCACAATCGACAAGTCCTGCCTCTCTTGGCAACAGTCATTCCCCCAAGGACTGAGCAGGTCCCCGTGTAGCAGTCGACTGGCAACTCCTTTTATGGATTCTACACGTCCCCGGGGTTCAATTCCCCGACGGGGAGAGGTTGGCTGTCCTTTTATCTTATGACAAGCTCCTCGTTAGTATAGTGGATAGTATCCCCGCCTGTCACGCGGGAGACCGGGGTTCAATTCCCCGACGGGGAGACGATGGCTGTCCTTTTATCTTTCTTCGGCCCTGGGCTGAGTCGAACAAAGGCCAAGAGGAGAGCCAGCTGCATTGGCCGGGAATCGAACCCGGGCCTCCCGCGTGGCAGGCGAGAATTCTACCACTGAACCACCAATGCGTGCCACGTGCAAGAAGAGAAGAGAAACCGCCAAAGAGAGACCACCAAGCACCACCGAGCTGTTGCTAAAGGGTCAACAGAGAAGAATGGTCGAAAATTGGAATGGGGCTTCTATCCTGCACAGGTCGCGATCTATTCACGTCTAAAGAATGCTTGGCGAGCTACAATGGCTGGTGGGAATCAAGGATGTTCCACCGAAAAGGAAGTGGTTTTAAATCTACTCTGTCGCAGGGCACTTGTGCGCCGTCAAGGGGAATTAGCTCAAATGGTAGAGCGCTCGCTTAGCATGCGAGAGGTAGCGGGATCGATGCCCGCATTCTCCAGTGGCTCGGGCTGGGTGATGCAGCTACAAATGGTCGAAGGAAAACTAAAGCTGCGAAATTTTTCTAAGTCCTTTCTGGTTAACCATGGGTTAGATTTTCTTTTTGGTTAACCATGGGTCTTAGATCCGTAGGCTGCGCACCATTGACTGAAGCCTCAAAGGGGGTGTTTAAGGCTGGTTATGGGCTTAAGGGTGGACCGGTGCTTAAGTGTGATATTTTCTAGGGGGGCGTGTCCCCTGGAAGGGGGTCCCAGGCCAGGGAGAGCCCCGGGGAAGGTGCACTTTGGTGGTCTGGATGGATGGGCTGCCTTATATACAGCCAAGGACTTGTTGTGCGTGCATTGGTTGTTCAGTGGTAGAATTCTCGCCTGCCTGCCACGCGGGGGGAGGCCCGGGTTGGTTTCCCGGCCAATGCAGATGGCTCTACTCTCGGTCCTTCTTCGGCTCAGACCAAGACCGAAGCAATACAAAAGATCAAGCATGCGAGAGGTAGCGGGATCGATGCCCGCATTCTCCAGTGGCTTGGGCTGTGTAAGACTTCCTTTTCATCACGGCACACAGCAGCTTGTGCTATTTCGAGGAGTACTGCGTCTTTGGCATAGACGACTTTCTGGCCATGCCGAACGCGAAAAGTCTGCGCCCAACGTGGGGCTCGAACCCACGACCCTGAGATTAAGAGTCTCATGCTCTACCGACTGAGCTAGCCGGGCTTTTGCAGCCTGCAGGGATGCCGTCAGTTCACGGCAGAGCCGAGCACGAGACAAACGGCCAACCTCCTGTCTGCCCGTAGGTTGAACGGTGAATCCTTGAGCCCCTTCAGCACCATGCGCAGTCTCTGTGGCGCAATTGGTTAGCGCGTTCGGCTGTTAACCGAAAGGTTGGTGGTTCAAGCCCACCCAGGGACGAAAGTGCCTCTTTTCTGCGAGACGGTTACCAGCCAACAGCGTGTTTCAGAAGGATGTCCTCATCCTCACCTGAACATAGTTCTTCTTCTTCAGGGCACAATGTCTAAAAATGGCCAGTACGGGGATCGAACCCGCGACCTTGGCGTTATTAGCACCACGCTCTAACCAACTGAGCTAACCGGCCACAATCGACAAGTCCTGCCTCTCTTGGCAACAGTCATTCCCCCAAGGACTGAGCAGGTCCCCGTGTAGCAGTCGACTGGCAACTCCTTTTATGGATTCTACACGTCCCCGGGGTTCAATTCCCCGACGGGGAGAGGTTGGCTGTCCTTTTATCTTATGACAAGCTCCTCGTTAGTATAGTGGATAGTATCCCCGCCTGTCACGCGGGAGACCGGGGTTCAATTCCCCGACGGGGAGACGATGGCTGTCCTTTTATCTTTCTTCGGCCCTGGGCTGAGTCGAACAAAGGCCAAGAGGAGAGCCAGCTGCATTGGCCGGGAATCGAACCCGGGCCTCCCGCGTGGCAGGCGAGAATTCTACCACTGAACCACCAATGCGTGCCACGTGCAAGAAGAGAAGAGAAACCGCCAAAGAGAGACCACCAAGCACCACCGAGCTGTTGCTAAAGGGTCAACAGAGAAGAATGGTCGAAAATTGGAATGGGGCTTCTATCCTGCACAGGTCGCGATCTATTCACGTCTAAAGAATGCTTGGCGAGCTACAATGGCTGGTGGGAATCAAGGATGTTCCACCGAAAAGGAAGTGGTTTTAAATCTACTCTGTCGCAGGGCACTTGTGCGCCGTCAAGGGGAATTAGCTCAAATGGTAGAGCGCTCGCTTAGCATGCGAGAGGTAGCGGGATCGATGCCCGCATTCTCCAGTGGCTCGGGCTGGGTGATGCAGCTACAAATGGTCGAAGGAAAACTAAAGCTGCGAAATTTTTCTAAGTCCTTTCTGGTTAACCATGGGTTAGATTTTCTTTTTGGTTAACCATGGGTCTTAGATCCGTAGGCTGCGCACCATTGACTGAAGCCTCAAAGGGGGTGTTTAAGGCTGGTTATGGGCTTAAGGGTGGACCGGTGCTTAAGTGTGATATTTTCTAGGGGGGCGTGTCCCCTGGAAGGGGGTCCCAGGCCAGGGAGAGCCCCGGGGAAGGTGCACTTTGGTGGTCTGGATGGATGGGCTGCCTTATATACAGCCAAGGACTTGTTGTGCGTGCATTGGTTGTTCAGTGGTAGAATTCTCGCCTGCCTGCCACGCGGGGGGAGGCCCGGGTTGGTTTCCCGGCCAATGCAGATGGCTCTACTCTCGGTCCTTCTTCGGCTCAGACCAAGACCGAAGCAATACAAAAGATCAAGCATGCGAGAGGTAGCGGGATCGATGCCCGCATTCTCCAGTGGCTTGGGCTGTGTAAGACTTCCTTTTCATCACGGCACACAGCAGCTTGTGCTATTTCGAGGAGTACTGCGTCTTTGGCATAGACGACTTTCTGGCCATGCCGAACGCGAAAAGTCTGCGCCCAACGTGGGGCTCGAACCCACGACCCTGAGATTAAGAGTCTCATGCTCTACCGACTGAGCTAGCCGGGCTTTTGCAGCCTGCAGGGATGCCGTCAGTTCACGGCAGAGCCGAGCACGAGACAAACGGCCAACCTCCTGTCTGCCCGTAGGTTGAACGGTGAATCCTTGAGCCCCTTCAGCACCATGCGCAGTCTCTGTGGCGCAATTGGTTAGCGCGTTCGGCTGTTAACCGAAAGGTTGGTGGTTCAAGCCCACCCAGGGACGAAAGTGCCTCTTTTCTGCGAGACGGTTACCAGCCAACAGCGTGTTTCAGAAGGATGTCCTCATCCTCACCTGAACATAGTTCTTCTTCTTCAGGGCACAATGTCTAAAAATGGCCAGTACGGGGATCGAACCCGCGACCTTGGCGTTATTAGCACCACGCTCTAACCAACTGAGCTAACCGGCCACAATCGACAAGTCCTGCCTCTCTTGGCAACAGTCATTCCCCCAAGGACTGAGCAGGTCCCCGTGTAGCAGTCGACTGGCAACTCCTTTTATGGATTCTACACGTCCCCGGGGTTCAATTCCCCGACGGGGAGAGGTTGGCTGTCCTTTTATCTTATGACAAGCTCCTCGTTAGTATAGTGGATAGTATCCCCGCCTGTCACGCGGGAGACCGGGGTTCAATTCCCCGACGGGGAGACGATGGCTGTCCTTTTATCTTTCTTCGGCCCTGGGCTGAGTCGAACAAAGGCCAAGAGGAGAGCCAGCTGCATTGGCCGGGAATCGAACCCGGGCCTCCCGCGTGGCAGGCGAGAATTCTACCACTGAACCACCAATGCGTGCCACGTGCAAGAAGAGAAGAGAAACCGCCAAAGAGAGACCACCAAGCACCACCGAGCTGTTGCTAAAGGGTCAACAGAGAAGAATGGTCGAAAATTGGAATGGGGCTTCTATCCTGCACAGGTCGCGATCTATTCACGTCTAAAGAATGCTTGGCGAGCTACAATGGCTGGTGGGAATCAAGGATGTTCCACCGAAAAGGAAGTGGTTTTAAATCTACTCTGTCGCAGGGCACTTGTGCGCCGTCAAGGGGAATTAGCTCAAATGGTAGAGCGCTCGCTTAGCATGCGAGAGGTAGCGGGATCGATGCCCGCATTCTCCAGTGGCTCGGGCTGGGTGATGCAGCTACAAATGGTCGAAGGAAAACTAAAGCTGCGAAATTTTTCTAAGTCCTTTCTGGTTAACCATGGGTTAGATTTTCTTTTTGGTTAACCATGGGTCTTAGATCCGTAGGCTGCGCACCATTGACTGAAGCCTCAAAGGGGGTGTTTAAGGCTGGTTATGGGCTTAAGGGTGGACCGGTGCTTAAGTGTGATATTTTCTAGGGGGGCGTGTCCCCTGGAAGGGGGTCCCAGGCCAGGGAGAGCCCCGGGGAAGGTGCACTTTGGTGGTCTGGATGGATGGGCTGCCTTATATACAGCCAAGGACTTGTTGTGCGTGCATTGGTTGTTCAGTGGTAGAATTCTCGCCTGCCTGCCACGCGGGGGGAGGCCCGGGTTGGTTTCCCGGCCAATGCAGATGGCTCTACTCTCGGTCCTTCTTCGGCTCAGACCAAGACCGAAGCAATACAAAAGATCAAGCATGCGAGAGGTAGCGGGATCGATGCCCGCATTCTCCAGTGGCTTGGGCTGTGTAAGACTTCCTTTTCATCACGGCACACAGCAGCTTGTGCTATTTCGAGGAGTACTGCGTCTTTGGCATAGACGACTTTCTGGCCATGCCGAACGCGAAAAGTCTGCGCCCAACGTGGGGCTCGAACCCACGACCCTGAGATTAAGAGTCTCATGCTCTACCGACTGAGCTAGCCGGGCTTTTGCAGCCTGCAGGGATGCCGTCAGTTCACGGCAGAGCCGAGCACGAGACAAACGGCCAACCTCCTGTCTGCCCGTAGGTTGAACGGTGAATCCTTGAGCCCCTTCAGCACCATGCGCAGTCTCTGTGGCGCAATTGGTTAGCGCGTTCGGCTGTTAACCGAAAGGTTGGTGGTTCAAGCCCACCCAGGGACGAAAGTGCCTCTTTTCTGCGAGACGGTTACCAGCCAACAGCGTGTTTCAGAAGGATGTCCTCATCCTCACCTGAACATAGTTCTTCTTCTTCAGGGCACAATGTCTAAAAATGGCCAGTACGGGGATCGAACCCGCGACCTTGGCGTTATTAGCACCACGCTCTAACCAACTGAGCTAACCGGCCACAATCGACAAGTCCTGCCTCTCTTGGCAACAGTCATTCCCCCAAGGACTGAGCAGGTCCCCGTGTAGCAGTCGACTGGCAACTCCTTTTATGGATTCTACACGTCCCCGGGGTTCAATTCCCCGACGGGGAGAGGTTGGCTGTCCTTTTATCTTATGACAAGCTCCTCGTTAGTATAGTGGATAGTATCCCCGCCTGTCACGCGGGAGACCGGGGTTCAATTCCCCGACGGGGAGACGATGGCTGTCCTTTTATCTTTCTTCGGCCCTGGGCTGAGTCGAACAAAGGCCAAGAGGAGAGCCAGCTGCATTGGCCGGGAATCGAACCCGGGCCTCCCGCGTGGCAGGCGAGAATTCTACCACTGAACCACCAATGCGTGCCACGTGCAAGAAGAGAAGAGAAACCGCCAAAGAGAGACCACCAAGCACCACCGAGCTGTTGCTAAAGGGTCAACAGAGAAGAATGGTCGAAAATTGGAATGGGGCTTCTATCCTGCACAGGTCGCGATCTATTCACGTCTAAAGAATGCTTGGCGAGCTACAATGGCTGGTGGGAATCAAGGATGTTCCACCGAAAAGGAAGTGGTTTTAAATCTACTCTGTCGCAGGGCACTTGTGCGCCGTCAAGGGGAATTAGCTCAAATGGTAGAGCGCTCGCTTAGCATGCGAGAGGTAGCGGGATCGATGCCCGCATTCTCCAGTGGCTCGGGCTGGGTGATGCAGCTACAAATGGTCGAAGGAAAACTAAAGCTGCGAAATTTTTCTAAGTCCTTTCTGGTTAACCATGGGTTAGATTTTCTTTTTGGTTAACCATGGGTCTTAGATCCGTAGGCTGCGCACCATTGACTGAAGCCTCAAAGGGGGTGTTTAAGGCTGGTTATGGGCTTAAGGGTGGACCGGTGCTTAAGTGTGATATTTTCTAGGGGGGCGTGTCCCCTGGAAGGGGGTCCCAGGCCAGGGAGAGCCCCGGGGAAGGTGCACTTTGGTGGTCTGGATGGATGGGCTGCCTTATATACAGCCAAGGACTTGTTGTGCGTGCATTGGTTGTTCAGTGGTAGAATTCTCGCCTGCCTGCCACGCGGGGGGAGGCCCGGGTTGGTTTCCCGGCCAATGCAGATGGCTCTACTCTCGGTCCTTCTTCGGCTCAGACCAAGACCGAAGCAATACAAAAGATCAAGCATGCGAGAGGTAGCGGGATCGATGCCCGCATTCTCCAGTGGCTTGGGCTGTGTAAGACTTCCTTTTCATCACGGCACACAGCAGCTTGTGCTATTTCGAGGAGTACTGCGTCTTTGGCATAGACGACTTTCTGGCCATGCCGAACGCGAAAAGTCTGCGCCCAACGTGGGGCTCGAACCCACGACCCTGAGATTAAGAGTCTCATGCTCTACCGACTGAGCTAGCCGGGCTTTTGCAGCCTGCAGGGATGCCGTCAGTTCACGGCAGAGCCGAGCACGAGACAAACGGCCAACCTCCTGTCTGCCCGTAGGTTGAACGGTGAATCCTTGAGCCCCTTCAGCACCATGCGCAGTCTCTGTGGCGCAATTGGTTAGCGCGTTCGGCTGTTAACCGAAAGGTTGGTGGTTCAAGCCCACCCAGGGACGAAAGTGCCTCTTTTCTGCGAGACGGTTACCAGCCAACAGCGTGTTTCAGAAGGATGTCCTCATCCTCACCTGAACATAGTTCTTCTTCTTCAGGGCACAATGTCTAAAAATGGCCAGTACGGGGATCGAACCCGCGACCTTGGCGTTATTAGCACCACGCTCTAACCAACTGAGATAACCGGCCACAATCGACAAGTCCTGCCTCTCTTGGCAACAGTCATTCCCCCAAGGACTGAGCAGGTCCCCGTGTAGCAGTCGACTGGCAACTCCTTTTATGGATTCTACACGTCCCCGGGGTTCAATTCCCCGACGGGGAGAGGTTGGCTGTCCTTTTATCTTATGACAAGCTCCTCGTTAGTATAGTGGATAGTATCCCCGCCTGTCACGCGGGAGACCGGGGTTCAATTCCCCGACGGGGAGACGATGGCTGTCCTTTTATCTTTCTTCGGCCCTGGGCTGAGTCGAACAAAGGCCAAGAGGAGAGCCAGCTGCATTGGCCGGGAATCGAACCCGGGCCTCCCGCGTGGCAGGCGAGAATTCTACCACTGAACCACCAATGCGTGCCACGTGCAAGAAGAGAAGAGAAACCGCCAAAGAGAGACCACCAAGCACCACCGAGCTGTTGCTAAAGGGTCAACAGAGAAGAATGGTCGAAAATTGGAATGGGGCTTCTATCCTGCACAGGTCGCGATCTATTCACGTCTAAAGAATGCTTGGCGAGCTACAATGGCTGGTGGGAATCAAGGATGTTCCACCGAAAAGGAAGTGGTTTTAAATCTACTCTGTCGCAGGGCACTTGTGCGCCGTCAAGGGGAATTAGCTCAAATGGTAGAGCGCTCGCTTAGCATGCGAGAGGTAGCGGGATCGATGCCCGCATTCTCCAGTGGCTCGGGCTGGGTGATGCAGCTACAAATGGTCGAAGGAAAACTAAAGCTGCGAAATTTTTCTAAGTCCTTTCTGGTTAACCATGGGTTAGATTTTCTTTTTGGTTAACCATGGGTCTTAGATCCGTAGGCTGCGCACCATTGACTGAAGCCTCAAAGGGGGTGTTTAAGGCTGGTTATGGGCTTAAGGGTGGACCGGTGCTTAAGTGTGATATTTTCTAGGGGGGCGTGTCCCCTGGAAGGGGGTCCCAGGCCAGGGAGAGCCCCGGGGAAGGTGCACTTTGGTGGTCTGGATGGATGGGCTGCCTTATATACAGCCAAGGACTTGTTGTGCGTGCATTGGTTGTTCAGTGGTAGAATTCTCGCCTGCCTGCCACGCGGGGGGAGGCCCGGGTTGGTTTCCCGGCCAATGCAGATGGCTCTACTCTCGGTCCTTCTTCGGCTCAGACCAAGACCGAAGCAATACAAAAGATCAAGCATGCGAGAGGTAGCGGGATCGATGCCCGCATTCTCCAGTGGCTTGGGCTGTGTAAGACTTCCTTTTCATCACGGCACACAGCAGCTTGTGCTATTTCGAGGAGTACTGCGTCTTTGGCATAGACGACTTTCTGGCCATGCCGAACGCGAAAAGTCTGCGCCCAACGTGGGGCTCGAACCCACGACCCTGAGATTAAGAGTCTCATGCTCTACCGACTGAGCTAGCCGGGCTTTTGCAGCCTGCAGGGATGCCGTCAGTTCACGGCAGAGCCGAGCACGAGACAAACGGCCAACCTCCTGTCTGCCCGTAGGTTGAACGGTGAATCCTTGAGCCCCTTCAGCACCATGCGCAGTCTCTGTGGCGCAATTGGTTAGCGCGTTCGGCTGTTAACCGAAAGGTTGGTGGTTCAAGCCCACCCAGGGACGAAAGTGCCTCTTTTCTGCGAGACGGTTACCAGCCAACAGCGTGTTTCAGAAGGATGTCCTCATCCTCACCTGAACATAGTTCTTCTTCTTCAGGGCACAATGTCTAAAAATGGCCAGTACGGGGATCGAACCCGCGACCTTGGCGTTATTAGCACCACGCTCTAACCAACTGAGCTAACCGGCCACAATCGACAAGTCCTGCCTCTCTTGGCAACAGTCATTCCCCCAAGGACTGAGCAGGTCCCCGTGTAGCAGTCGACTGGCAACTCCTTTTATGGATTCTACACGTCCCCGGGGTTCAATTCCCCGACGGGGAGAGGTTGGCTGTCCTTTTATCTTATGACAAGCTCCTCGTTAGTATAGTGGATAGTATCCCCGCCTGTCACGCGGGAGACCGGGGTTCAATTCCCCGACGGGGAGACGATGGCTGTCCTTTTATCTTTCTTCGGCCCTGGGCTGAGTCGAACAAAGGCCAAGAGGAGAGCCAGCTGCATTGGCCGGGAATCGAACCCGGGCCTCCCGCGTGGCAGGCGAGAATTCTACCACTGAACCACCAATGCGTGCCACGTGCAAGAAGAGAAGAGAAACCGCCAAAGAGAGACCACCAAGCACCACCGAGCTGTTGCTAAAGGGTCAACAGAGAAGAATGGTCGAAAATTGGAATGGGGCTTCTATCCTGCACAGGTCGCGATCTATTCACGTCTAAAGAATGCTTGGCGAGCTACAATGGCTGGTGGGAATCAAGGATGTTCCACCGAAAAGGAAGTGGTTTTAAATCTACTCTGTCGCAGGGCACTTGTGCGCCGTCAAGGGGAATTAGCTCAAATGGTAGAGCGCTCGCTTAGCATGCGAGAGGTAGCGGGATCGATGCCCGCATTCTCCAGTGGCTCGGGCTGGGTGATGCAGCTACAAATGGTCGAAGGAAAACTAAAGCTGCGAAATTTTTCTAAGTCCTTTCTGGTTAACCATGGGTTAGATTTTCTTTTTGGTTAACCATGGGTCTTAGATCCGTAGGCTGCGCACCATTGACTGAAGCCTCAAAGGGGGTGTTTAAGGCTGGTTATGGGCTTAAGGGTGGACCGGTGCTTAAGTGTGATATTTTCTAGGGGGGCGTGTCCCCTGGAAGGGGGTCCCAGGCCAGGGAGAGCCCCGGGGAAGGTGCACTTTGGTGGTCTGGATGGATGGGCTGCCTTATATACAGCCAAGGACTTGTTGTGCGTGCATTGGTTGTTCAGTGGTAGAATTCTCGCCTGCCTGCCACGCGGGGGGAGGCCCGGGTTGGTTTCCCGGCCAATGCAGATGGCTCTACTCTCGGTCCTTCTTCGGCTCAGACCAAGACCGAAGCAATACAAAAGATCAAGCATGCGAGAGGTAGCGGGATCGATGCCCGCATTCTCCAGTGGCTTGGGCTGTGTAAGACTTCCTTTTCATCACGGCACACAGCAGCTTGTGCTATTTCGAGGAGTACTGCGTCTTTGGCATAGACGACTTTCTGGCCATGCCGAACGCGAAAAGTCTGCGCCCAACGTGGGGCTCGAACCCACGACCCTGAGATTAAGAGTCTCATGCTCTACCGACTGAGCTAGCCGGGCTTTTGCAGCCTGCAGGGATGCCGTCAGTTCACGGCAGAGCCGAGCACGAGACAAACGGCCAACCTCCTGTCTGCCCGTAGGTTGAACGGTGAATCCTTGAGCCCCTTCAGCACCATGCGCAGTCTCTGTGGCGCAATTGGTTAGCGCGTTCGGCTGTTAACCGAAAGGTTGGTGGTTCAAGCCCACCCAGGGACGAAAGTGCCTCTTTTCTGCGAGACGGTTACCAGCCAACAGCGTGTTTCAGAAGGATGTCCTCATCCTCACCTGAACATAGTTCTTCTTCTTCAGGGCACAATGTCTAAAAATGGCCAGTACGGGGATCGAACCCGCGACCTTGGCGTTATTAGCACCACGCTCTAACCAACTGAGCTAACCGGCCACAATCGACAAGTCCTGCCTCTCTTGGCAACAGTCATTCCCCCAAGGACTGAGCAGGTCCCCGTGTAGCAGTCGACTGGCAACTCCTTTTATGGATTCTACACGTCCCCGGGGTTCAATTCCCCGACGGGGAGAGGTTGGCTGTCCTTTTATCTTATGACAAGCTCCTCGTTAGTATAGTGGATAGTATCCCCGCCTGTCACGCGGGAGACCGGGGTTCAATTCCCCGACGGGGAGACGATGGCTGTCCTTTTATCTTTCTTCGGCCCTGGGCTGAGTCGAACAAAGGCCAAGAGGAGAGCCAGCTGCATTGGCCGGGAATCGAACCCGGGCCTCCCGCGTGGCAGGCGAGAATTCTACCACTGAACCACCAATGCGTGCCACGTGCAAGAAGAGAAGAGAAACCGCCAAAGAGAGACCACCAAGCACCACCGAGCTGTTGCTAAAGGGTCAACAGAGAAGAATGGTCGAAAATTGGAATGGGGCTTCTATCCTGCACAGGTCGCGATCTATTCACGTCTAAAGAATGCTTGGCGAGCTACAATGGCTGGTGGGAATCAAGGATGTTCCACCGAAAAGGAAGTGGTTTTAAATCTACTCTGTCGCAGGGCACTTGTGCGCCGTCAAGGGGAATTAGCTCAAATGGTAGAGCGCTCGCTTAGCATGCGAGAGGTAGCGGGATCGATGCCCGCATTCTCCAGTGGCTCGGGCTGGGTGATGCAGCTACAAATGGTCGAAGGAAAACTAAAGCTGCGAAATTTTTCTAAGTCCTTTCTGGTTAACCATGGGTTAGATTTTCTTTTTGGTTAACCATGGGTCTTAGATCCGTAGGCTGCGCACCATTGACTGAAGCCTCAAAGGGGGTGTTTAAGGCTGGTTATGGGCTTAAGGGTGGACCGGTGCTTAAGTGTGATATTTTCTAGGGGGGCGTGTCCCCTGGAAGGGGGTCCCAGGCCAGGGAGAGCCCCGGGGAAGGTGCACTTTGGTGGTCTGGATGGATGGGCTGCCTTATATACAGCCAAGGACTTGTTGTGCGTGCATTGGTTGTTCAGTGGTAGAATTCTCGCCTGCCTGCCACGCGGGGGGAGGCCCGGGTTGGTTTCCCGGCCAATGCAGATGGCTCTACTCTCGGTCCTTCTTCGGCTCAGACCAAGACCGAAGCAATACAAAAGATCAAGCATGCGAGAGGTAGCGGGATCGATGCCCGCATTCTCCAGTGGCTTGGGCTGTGTAAGACTTCCTTTTCATCACGGCACACAGCAGCTTGTGCTATTTCGAGGAGTACTGCGTCTTTGGCATAGACGACTTTCTGGCCATGCCGAACGCGAAAAGTCTGCGCCCAACGTGGGGCTCGAACCCACGACCCTGAGATTAAGAGTCTCATGCTCTACCGACTGAGCTAGCCGGGCTTTTGCAGCCTGCAGGGATGCCGTCAGTTCACGGCAGAGCCGAGCACGAGACAAACGGCCAACCTCCTGTCTGCCCGTAGGTTGAACGGTGAATCCTTGAGCCCCTTCAGCACCATGCGCAGTCTCTGTGGCGCAATTGGTTAGCGCGTTCGGCTGTTAACCGAAAGGTTGGTGGTTCAAGCCCACCCAGGGACGAAAGTGCCTCTTTTCTGCGAGACGGTTACCAGCCAACAGCGTGTTTCAGAAGGATGTCCTCATCCTCACCTGAACATAGTTCTTCTTCTTCAGGGCACAATGTCTAAAAATGGCCAGTACGGGGATCGAACCCGCGACCTTGGCGTTATTAGCACCACGCTCTAACCAACTGAGCTAACCGGCCACAATCGACAAGTCCTGCCTCTCTTGGCAACAGTCATTCCCCCAAGGACTGAGCAGGTCCCCGTGTAGCAGTCGACTGGCAACTCCTTTTATGGATTCTACACGTCCCCGGGGTTCAATTCCCCGACGGGGAGAGGTTGGCTGTCCTTTTATCTTATGACAAGCTCCTCGTTAGTATAGTGGATAGTATCCCCGCCTGTCACGCGGGAGACCGGGGTTCAATTCCCCGACGGGGAGACGATGGCTGTCCTTTTATCTTTCTTCGGCCCTGGGCTGAGTCGAACAAAGGCCAAGAGGAGAGCCAGCTGCATTGGCCGGGAATCGAACCCGGGCCTCCCGCGTGGCAGGCGAGAATTCTACCACTGAACCACCAATGCGTGCCACGTGCAAGAAGAGAAGAGAAACCGCCAAAGAGAGACCACCAAGCACCACCGAGCTGTTGCTAAAGGGTCAACAGAGAAGAATGGTCGAAAATTGGAATGGGGCTTCTATCCTGCACAGGTCGCGATCTATTCACGTCTAAAGAATGCTTGGCGAGCTACAATGGCTGGTGGGAATCAAGGATGTTCCACCGAAAAGGAAGTGGTTTTAAATCTACTCTGTCGCAGGGCACTTGTGCGCCGTCAAGGGGAATTAGCTCAAATGGTAGAGCGCTCGCTTAGCATGCGAGAGGTAGCGGGATCGATGCCCGCATTCTCCAGTGGCTCGGGCTGGGTGATGCAGCTACAAATGGTCGAAGGAAAACTAAAGCTGCGAAATTTTTCTAAGTCCTTTCTGGTTAACCATGGGTTAGATTTTCTTTTTGGTTAACCATGGGTCTTAGATCCGTAGGCTGCGCACCATTGACTGAAGCCTCAAAGGGGGTGTTTAAGGCTGGTTATGGGCTTAAGGGTGGACCGGTGCTTAAGTGTGATATTTTCTAGGGGGGCGTGTCCCCTGGAAGGGGGTCCCAGGCCAGGGAGAGCCCCGGGGAAGGTGCACTTTGGTGGTCTGGATGGATGGGCTGCCTTATATACAGCCAAGGACTTGTTGTGCGTGCATTGGTTGTTCAGTGGTAGAATTCTCGCCTGCCTGCCACGCGGGGGGAGGCCCGGGTTGGTTTCCCGGCCAATGCAGATGGCTCTACTCTCGGTCCTTCTTCGGCTCAGACCAAGACCGAAGCAATACAAAAGATCAAGCATGCGAGAGGTAGCGGGATCGATGCCCGCATTCTCCAGTGGCTTGGGCTGTGTAAGACTTCCTTTTCATCACGGCACACAGCAGCTTGTGCTATTTCGAGGAGTACTGCGTCTTTGGCATAGACGACTTTCTGGCCATGCCGAACGCGAAAAGTCTGCGCCCAACGTGGGGCTCGAACCCACGACCCTGAGATTAAGAGTCTCATGCTCTACCGACTGAGCTAGCCGGGCTTTTGCAGCCTGCAGGGATGCCGTCAGTTCACGGCAGAGCCGAGCACGAGACAAACGGCCAACCTCCTGTCTGCCCGTAGGTTGAACGGTGAATCCTTGAGCCCCTTCAGCACCATGCGCAGTCTCTGTGGCGCAATTGGTTAGCGCGTTCGGCTGTTAACCGAAAGGTTGGTGGTTCAAGCCCACCCAGGGACGAAAGTGCCTCTTTTCTGCGAGACGGTTACCAGCCAACAGCGTGTTTCAGAAGGATGTCCTCATCCTCACCTGAACATAGTTCTTCTTCTTCAGGGCACAATGTCTAAAAATGGCCAGTACGGGGATCGAACCCGCGACCTTGGCGTTATTAGCACCACGCTCTAACCAACTGAGCTAACCGGCCACAATCGACAAGTCCTGCCTCTCTTGGCAACAGTCATTCCCCCAAGGACTGAGCAGGTCCCCGTGTAGCAGTCGACTGGCAACTCCTTTTATGGATTCTACACGTCCCCGGGGTTCAATTCCCCGACGGGGAGAGGTTGGCTGTCCTTTTATCTTATGACAAGCTCCTCGTTAGTATAGTGGATAGTATCCCCGCCTGTCACGCGGGAGACCGGGGTTCAATTCCCCGACGGGGAGACGATGGCTGTCCTTTTATCTTTCTTCGGCCCTGGGCTGAGTCGAACAAAGGCCAAGAGGAGAGCCAGCTGCATTGGCCGGGAATCGAACCCGGGCCTCCCGCGTGGCAGGCGAGAATTCTACCACTGAACCACCAATGCGTGCCACGTGCAAGAAGAGAAGAGAAACCGCCAAAGAGAGACCACCAAGCACCACCGAGCTGTTGCTAAAGGGTCAACAGAGAAGAATGGTCGAAAATTGGAATGGGGCTTCTATCCTGCACAGGTCGCGATCTATTCACGTCTAAAGAATGCTTGGCGAGCTACAATGGCTGGTGGGAATCAAGGATGTTCCACCGAAAAGGAAGTGGTTTTAAATCTACTCTGTCGCAGGGCACTTGTGCGCCGTCAAGGGGAATTAGCTCAAATGGTAGAGCGCTCGCTTAGCATGCGAGAGGTAGCGGGATCGATGCCCGCATTCTCCAGTGGCTCGGGCTGGGTGATGCAGCTACAAATGGTCGAAGGAAAACTAAAGCTGCGAAATTTTTCTAAGTCCTTTCTGGTTAACCATGGGTTAGATTTTCTTTTTGGTTAACCATGGGTCTTAGATCCGTAGGCTGCGCACCATTGACTGAAGCCTCAAAGGGGGTGTTTAAGGCTGGTTATGGGCTTAAGGGTGGACCGGTGCTTAAGTGTGATATTTTCTAGGGGGGCGTGTCCCCTGGAAGGGGGTCCCAGGCCAGGGAGAGCCCCGGGGAAGGTGCACTTTGGTGGTCTGGATGGATGGGCTGCCTTATATACAGCCAAGGACTTGTTGTGCGTGCATTGGTTGTTCAGTGGTAGAATTCTCGCCTGCCTGCCACGCGGGGGGAGGCCCGGGTTGGTTTCCCGGCCAATGCAGATGGCTCTACTCTCGGTCCTTCTTCGGCTCAGACCAAGACCGAAGCAATACAAAAGATCAAGCATGCGAGAGGTAGCGGGATCGATGCCCGCATTCTCCAGTGGCTTGGGCTGTGTAAGACTTCCTTTTCATCACGGCACACAGCAGCTTGTGCTATTTCGAGGAGTACTGCGTCTTTGGCATAGACGACTTTCTGGCCATGCCGAACGCGAAAAGTCTGCGCCCAACGTGGGGCTCGAACCCACGACCCTGAGATTAAGAGTCTCATGCTCTACCGACTGAGCTAGCCGGGCTTTTGCAGCCTGCAGGGATGCCGTCAGTTCACGGCAGAGCCGAGCACGAGACAAACGGCCAACCTCCTGTCTGCCCGTAGGTTGAACGGTGAATCCTTGAGCCCCTTCAGCACCATGCGCAGTCTCTGTGGCGCAATTGGTTAGCGCGTTCGGCTGTTAACCGAAAGGTTGGTGGTTCAAGCCCACCCAGGGACGAAAGTGCCTCTTTTCTGCGAGACGGTTACCAGCCAACAGCGTGTTTCAGAAGGATGTCCTCATCCTCACCTGAACATAGTTCTTCTTCTTCAGGGCACAATGTCTAAAAATGGCCAGTACGGGGATCGAACCCGCGACCTTGGCGTTATTAGCACCACGCTCTAACCAACTGAGCTAACCGGCCACAATCGACAAGTCCTGCCTCTCTTGGCAACAGTCATTCCCCCAAGGACTGAGCAGGTCCCCGTGTAGCAGTCGACTGGCAACTCCTTTTATGGATTCTACACGTCCCCGGGGTTCAATTCCCCGACGGGGAGAGGTTGGCTGTCCTTTTATCTTATGACAAGCTCCTCGTTAGTATAGTGGATAGTATCCCCGCCTGTCACGCGGGAGACCGGGGTTCAATTCCCCGACGGGGAGACGATGGCTGTCCTTTTATCTTTCTTCGGCCCTGGGCTGAGTCGAACAAAGGCCAAGAGGAGAGCCAGCTGCATTGGCCGGGAATCGAACCCGGGCCTCCCGCGTGGCAGGCGAGAATTCTACCACTGAACCACCAATGCGTGCCACGTGCAAGAAGAGAAGAGAAACCGCCAAAGAGAGACCACCAAGCACCACCGAGCTGTTGCTAAAGGGTCAACAGAGAAGAATGGTCGAAAATTGGAATGGGGCTTCTATCCTGCACAGGTCGCGATCTATTCACGTCTAAAGAATGCTTGGCGAGCTACAATGGCTGGTGGGAATCAAGGATGTTCCACCGAAAAGGAAGTGGTTTTAAATCTACTCTGTCGCAGGGCACTTGTGCGCCGTCAAGGGGAATTAGCTCAAATGGTAGAGCGCTCGCTTAGCATGCGAGAGGTAGCGGGATCGATGCCCGCATTCTCCAGTGGCTCGGGCTGGGTGATGCAGCTACAAATGGTCGAAGGAAAACTAAAGCTGCGAAATTTTTCTAAGTCCTTTCTGGTTAACCATGGGTTAGATTTTCTTTTTGGTTAACCATGGGTCTTAGATCCGTAGGCTGCGCACCATTGACTGAAGCCTCAAAGGGGGTGTTTAAGGCTGGTTATGGGCTTAAGGGTGGACCGGTGCTTAAGTGTGATATTTTCTAGGGGGGCGTGTCCCCTGGAAGGGGGTCCCAGGCCAGGGAGAGCCCCGGGGAAGGTGCACTTTGGTGGTCTGGATGGATGGGCTGCCTTATATACAGCCAAGGACTTGTTGTGCGTGCATTGGTTGTTCAGTGGTAGAATTCTCGCCTGCCTGCCACGCGGGGGGAGGCCCGGGTTGGTTTCCCGGCCAATGCAGATGGCTCTACTCTCGGTCCTTCTTCGGCTCAGACCAAGACCGAAGCAATACAAAAGATCAAGCATGCGAGAGGTAGCGGGATCGATGCCCGCATTCTCCAGTGGCTTGGGCTGTGTAAGACTTCCTTTTCATCACGGCACACAGCAGCTTGTGCTATTTCGAGGAGTACTGCGTCTTTGGCATAGACGACTTTCTGGCCATGCCGAACGCGAAAAGTCTGCGCCCAACGTGGGGCTCGAACCCACGACCCTGAGATTAAGAGTCTCATGCTCTACCGACTGAGCTAGCCGGGCTTTTGCAGCCTGCAGGGATGCCGTCAGTTCACGGCAGAGCCGAGCACGAGACAAACGGCCAACCTCCTGTCTGCCCGTAGGTTGAACGGTGAATCCTTGAGCCCCTTCAGCACCATGCGCAGTCTCTGTGGCGCAATTGGTTAGCGCGTTCGGCTGTTAACCGAAAGGTTGGTGGTTCAAGCCCACCCAGGGACGAAAGTGCCTCTTTTCTGCGAGACGGTTACCAGCCAACAGCGTGTTTCAGAAGGATGTCCTCATCCTCACCTGAACATAGTTCTTCTTCTTCAGGGCACAATGTCTAAAAATGGCCAGTACGGGGATCGAACCCGCGACCTTGGCGTTATTAGCACCACGCTCTAACCAACTGAGCTAACCGGCCACAATCGACAAGTCCTGCCTCTCTTGGCAACAGTCATTCCCCCAAGGACTGAGCAGGTCCCCGTGTAGCAGTCGACTGGCAACTCCTTTTATGGATTCTACACGTCCCCGGGGTTCAATTCCCCGACGGGGAGAGGTTGGCTGTCCTTTTATCTTATGACAAGCTCCTCGTTAGTATAGTGGATAGTATCCCCGCCTGTCACGCGGGAGACCGGGGTTCAATTCCCCGACGGGGAGACGATGGCTGTCCTTTTATCTTTCTTCGGCCCTGGGCTGAGTCGAACAAAGGCCAAGAGGAGAGCCAGCTGCATTGGCCGGGAATCGAACCCGGGCCTCCCGCGTGGCAGGCGAGAATTCTACCACTGAACCACCAATGCGTGCCACGTGCAAGAAGAGAAGAGAAACCGCCAAAGAGAGACCACCAAGCACCACCGAGCTGTTGCTAAAGGGTCAACAGAGAAGAATGGTCGAAAATTGGAATGGGGCTTCTATCCTGCACAGGTCGCGATCTATTCACGTCTAAAGAATGCTTGGCGAGCTACAATGGCTGGTGGGAATCAAGGATGTTCCACCGAAAAGGAAGTGGTTTTAAATCTACTCTGTCGCAGGGCACTTGTGCGCCGTCAAGGGGAATTAGCTCAAATGGTAGAGCGCTCGCTTAGCATGCGAGAGGTAGCGGGATCGATGCCCGCATTCTCCAGTGGCTCGGGCTGGGTGATGCAGCTACAAATGGTCGAAGGAAAACTAAAGCTGCGAAATTTTTCTAAGTCCTTTCTGGTTAACCATGGGTTAGATTTTCTTTTTGGTTAACCATGGGTCTTAGATCCGTAGGCTGCGCACCATTGACTGAAGCCTCAAAGGGGGTGTTTAAGGCTGGTTATGGGCTTAAGGGTGGACCGGTGCTTAAGTGTGATATTTTCTAGGGGGGCGTGTCCCCTGGAAGGGGGTCCCAGGCCAGGGAGAGCCCCGGGGAAGGTGCACTTTGGTGGTCTGGATGGATGGGCTGCCTTATATACAGCCAAGGACTTGTTGTGCGTGCATTGGTTGTTCAGTGGTAGAATTCTCGCCTGCCTGCCACGCGGGGGGAGGCCCGGGTTGGTTTCCCGGCCAATGCAGATGGCTCTACTCTCGGTCCTTCTTCGGCTCAGACCAAGACCGAAGCAATACAAAAGATCAAGCATGCGAGAGGTAGCGGGATCGATGCCCGCATTCTCCAGTGGCTTGGGCTGTGTAAGACTTCCTTTTCATCACGGCACACAGCAGCTTGTGCTATTTCGAGGAGTACTGCGTCTTTGGCATAGACGACTTTCTGGCCATGCCGAACGCGAAAAGTCTGCGCCCAACGTGGGGCTCGAACCCACGACCCTGAGATTAAGAGTCTCATGCTCTACCGACTGAGCTAGCCGGGCTTTTGCAGCCTGCAGGGATGCCGTCAGTTCACGGCAGAGCCGAGCACGAGACAAACGGCCAACCTCCTGTCTGCCCGTAGGTTGAACGGTGAATCCTTGAGCCCCTTCAGCACCATGCGCAGTCTCTGTGGCGCAATTGGTTAGCGCGTTCGGCTGTTAACCGAAAGGTTGGTGGTTCAAGCCCACCCAGGGACGAAAGTGCCTCTTTTCTGCGAGACGGTTACCAGCCAACAGCGTGTTTCAGAAGGATGTCCTCATCCTCACCTGAACATAGTTCTTCTTCTTCAGGGCACAATGTCTAAAAATGGCCAGTACGGGGATCGAACCCGCGACCTTGGCGTTATTAGCACCACGCTCTAACCAACTGAGATAACCGGCCACAATCGACAAGTCCTGCCTCTCTTGGCAACAGTCATTCCCCCAAGGACTGAGCAGGTCCCCGTGTAGCAGTCGACTGGCAACTCCTTTTATGGATTCTACACGTCCCCGGGGTTCAATTCCCCGACGGGGAGAGGTTGGCTGTCCTTTTATCTTATGACAAGCTCCTCGTTAGTATAGTGGATAGTATCCCCGCCTGTCACGCGGGAGACCGGGGTTCAATTCCCCGACGGGGAGACGATGGCTGTCCTTTTATCTTTCTTCGGCCCTGGGCTGAGTCGAACAAAGGCCAAGAGGAGAGCCAGCTGCATTGGCCGGGAATCGAACCCGGGCCTCCCGCGTGGCAGGCGAGAATTCTACCACTGAACCACCAATGCGTGCCACGTGCAAGAAGAGAAGAGAAACCGCCAAAGAGAGACCACCAAGCACCACCGAGCTGTTGCTAAAGGGTCAACAGAGAAGAATGGTCGAAAATTGGAATGGGGCTTCTATCCTGCACAGGTCGCGATCTATTCACGTCTAAAGAATGCTTGGCGAGCTACAATGGCTGGTGGGAATCAAGGATGTTCCACCGAAAAGGAAGTGGTTTTAAATCTACTCTGTCGCAGGGCACTTGTGCGCCGTCAAGGGGAATTAGCTCAAATGGTAGAGCGCTCGCTTAGCATGCGAGAGGTAGCGGGATCGATGCCCGCATTCTCCAGTGGCTCGGGCTGGGTGATGCAGCTACAAATGGTCGAAGGAAAACTAAAGCTGCGAAATTTTTCTAAGTCCTTTCTGGTTAACCATGGGTTAGATTTTCTTTTTGGTTAACCATGGGTCTTAGATCCGTAGGCTGCGCACCATTGACTGAAGCCTCAAAGGGGGTGTTTAAGGCTGGTTATGGGCTTAAGGGTGGACCGGTGCTTAAGTGTGATATTTTCTAGGGGGGCGTGTCCCCTGGAAGGGGGTCCCAGGCCAGGGAGAGCCCCGGGGAAGGTGCACTTTGGTGGTCTGGATGGATGGGCTGCCTTATATACAGCCAAGGACTTGTTGTGCGTGCATTGGTTGTTCAGTGGTAGAATTCTCGCCTGCCTGCCACGCGGGGGGAGGCCCGGGTTGGTTTCCCGGCCAATGCAGATGGCTCTACTCTCGGTCCTTCTTCGGCTCAGACCAAGACCGAAGCAATACAAAAGATCAAGCATGCGAGAGGTAGCGGGATCGATGCCCGCATTCTCCAGTGGCTTGGGCTGTGTAAGACTTCCTTTTCATCACGGCACACAGCAGCTTGTGCTATTTCGAGGAGTACTGCGTCTTTGGCATAGACGACTTTCTGGCCATGCCGAACGCGAAAAGTCTGCGCCCAACGTGGGGCTCGAACCCACGACCCTGAGATTAAGAGTCTCATGCTCTACCGACTGAGCTAGCCGGGCTTTTGCAGCCTGCAGGGATGCCGTCAGTTCACGGCAGAGCCGAGCACGAGACAAACGGCCAACCTCCTGTCTGCCCGTAGGTTGAACGGTGAATCCTTGAGCCCCTTCAGCACCATGCGCAGTCTCTGTGGCGCAATTGGTTAGCGCGTTCGGCTGTTAACCGAAAGGTTGGTGGTTCAAGCCCACCCAGGGACGAAAGTGCCTCTTTTCTGCGAGACGGTTACCAGCCAACAGCGTGTTTCAGAAGGATGTCCTCATCCTCACCTGAACATAGTTCTTCTTCTTCAGGGCACAATGTCTAAAAATGGCCAGTACGGGGATCGAACCCGCGACCTTGGCGTTATTAGCACCACGCTCTAACCAACTGAGCTAACCGGCCACAATCGACAAGTCCTGCCTCTCTTGGCAACAGTCATTCCCCCAAGGACTGAGCAGGTCCCCGTGTAGCAGTCGACTGGCAACTCCTTTTATGGATTCTACACGTCCCCGGGGTTCAATTCCCCGACGGGGAGAGGTTGGCTGTCCTTTTATCTTATGACAAGCTCCTCGTTAGTATAGTGGATAGTATCCCCGCCTGTCACGCGGGAGACCGGGGTTCAATTCCCCGACGGGGAGACGATGGCTGTCCTTTTATCTTTCTTCGGCCCTGGGCTGAGTCGAACAAAGGCCAAGAGGAGAGCCAGCTGCATTGGCCGGGAATCGAACCCGGGCCTCCCGCGTGGCAGGCGAGAATTCTACCACTGAACCACCAATGCGTGCCACGTGCAAGAAGAGAAGAGAAACCGCCAAAGAGAGACCACCAAGCACCACCGAGCTGTTGCTAAAGGGTCAACAGAGAAGAATGGTCGAAAATTGGAATGGGGCTTCTATCCTGCACAGGTCGCGATCTATTCACGTCTAAAGAATGCTTGGCGAGCTACAATGGCTGGTGGGAATCAAGGATGTTCCACCGAAAAGGAAGTGGTTTTAAATCTACTCTGTCGCAGGGCACTTGTGCGCCGTCAAGGGGAATTAGCTCAAATGGTAGAGCGCTCGCTTAGCATGCGAGAGGTAGCGGGATCGATGCCCGCATTCTCCAGTGGCTCGGGCTGGGTGATGCAGCTACAAATGGTCGAAGGAAAACTAAAGCTGCGAAATTTTTCTAAGTCCTTTCTGGTTAACCATGGGTTAGATTTTCTTTTTGGTTAACCATGGGTCTTAGATCCGTAGGCTGCGCACCATTGACTGAAGCCTCAAAGGGGGTGTTTAAGGCTGGTTATGGGCTTAAGGGTGGACCGGTGCTTAAGTGTGATATTTTCTAGGGGGGCGTGTCCCCTGGAAGGGGGTCCCAGGCCAGGGAGAGCCCCGGGGAAGGTGCACTTTGGTGGTCTGGATGGATGGGCTGCCTTATATACAGCCAAGGACTTGTTGTGCGTGCATTGGTTGTTCAGTGGTAGAATTCTCGCCTGCCTGCCACGCGGGGGGAGGCCCGGGTTGGTTTCCCGGCCAATGCAGATGGCTCTACTCTCGGTCCTTCTTCGGCTCAGACCAAGACCGAAGCAATACAAAAGATCAAGCATGCGAGAGGTAGCGGGATCGATGCCCGCATTCTCCAGTGGCTTGGGCTGTGTAAGACTTCCTTTTCATCACGGCACACAGCAGCTTGTGCTATTTCGAGGAGTACTGCGTCTTTGGCATAGACGACTTTCTGGCCATGCCGAACGCGAAAAGTCTGCGCCCAACGTGGGGCTCGAACCCACGACCCTGAGATTAAGAGTCTCATGCTCTACCGACTGAGCTAGCCGGGCTTTTGCAGCCTGCAGGGATGCCGTCAGTTCACGGCAGAGCCGAGCACGAGACAAACGGCCAACCTCCTGTCTGCCCGTAGGTTGAACGGTGAATCCTTGAGCCCCTTCAGCACCATGCGCAGTCTCTGTGGCGCAATTGGTTAGCGCGTTCGGCTGTTAACCGAAAGGTTGGTGGTTCAAGCCCACCCAGGGACGAAAGTGCCTCTTTTCTGCGAGACGGTTACCAGCCAACAGCGTGTTTCAGAAGGATGTCCTCATCCTCACCTGAACATAGTTCTTCTTCTTCAGGGCACAATGTCTAAAAATGGCCAGTATGGGGATCGAACCCGCGACCTTGGCGTTATTAGCACCACGCTCTAACCAACTGAGCTAACCGGCCACAATCGACAAGTCCTGCCTCTCTTGGCAACAGTCATTCCCCCAAGGACTGAGCAGGTCCCCGTGTAGCAGTCGACTGGCAACTCCTTTTATGGATTCTACACGTCCCCGGGGTTCAATTCCCCGACGGGGAGAGGTTGGCTGTCCTTTTATCTTATGACAAGCTCCTCGTTAGTATAGTGGATAGTATCCCCGCCTGTCACGCGGGAGACCGGGGTTCAATTCCCCGACGGGGAGACGATGGCTGTCCTTTTATCTTTCTTCGGCCCTGGGCTGAGTCGAACAAAGGCCAAGAGGAGAGCCAGCTGCATTGGCCGGGAATCGAACCCGGGCCTCCCGCGTGGCAGGCGAGAATTCTACCACTGAACCACCAATGCGTGCCACGTGCAAGAAGAGAAGAGAAACCGCCAAAGAGAGACCACCAAGCACCACCGAGCTGTTGCTAAAGGGTCAACAGAGAAGAATGGTCGAAAATTGGAATGGGGCTTCTATCCTGCACAGGTCGCGATCTATTCACGTCTAAAGAATGCTTGGCGAGCTACAATGGCTGGTGGGAATCAAGGATGTTCCACCGAAAAGGAAGTGGTTTTAAATCTACTCTGTCGCAGGGCACTTGTGCGCCGTCAAGGGGAATTAGCTCAAATGGTAGAGCGCTCGCTTAGCATGCGAGAGGTAGCGGGATCGATGCCCGCATTCTCCAGTGGCTCGGGCTGGGTGATGCAGCTGCAAATGGTCGAAGGAAAACTAAAGCTGCGAAATTTTTCTAAGTCCTTTCTGGTTAACCATGGGTTAGATTTTCTTTTTGGTTAACCATGGGTCTTAGATCCGTAGGCTGCGCACCATTGACTGAAGCCTCAAAGGGGGTGTTTAAGGCTGGTTATGGGCTTAAGGGTGGACCGGTGCTTAAGTGTGATATTTTCTAGGGGGGCGTGTCCCCTGGAAGGGGGTCCCAGGCCAGGGAGAGCCCCGGGGAAGGTGCACTTTGGTGGTCTGGATGGATGGGCTGCCTTATATACAGCCAAGGACTTGTTGTGCGTGCATTGGTTGTTCAGTGGTAGAATTCTCGCCTGCCTGCCACGCGGGGGGAGGCCCGGGTTGGTTTCCCGGCCAATGCAGATGGCTCTACTCTCGGTCCTTCTTCGGCTCAGACCAAGACCGAAGCAATACAAAAGATCAAGCATGCGAGAGGTAGCGGGATCGATGCCCGCATTCTCCAGTGGCTTGGGCTGTGTAAGACTTCCTTTTCATCACGGCACACAGCAGCTTGTGCTATTTCGAGGAGTACTGCGTCTTTGGCATAGACGACTTTCTGGCCATGCCGAACGCGAAAAGTCTGCGCCCAACGTGGGGCTCGAACCCACGACCCTGAGATTAAGAGTCTCATGCTCTACCGACTGAGCTAGCCGGGCTTTTGCAGCCTGCAGGGATGCCGTCAGTTCACGGCAGAGCCGAGCACGAGACAAACGGCCAACCTCCTGTCTGCCCGTAGGTTGAACGGTGAATCCTTGAGCCCCTTCAGCACCATGCGCAGTCTCTGTGGCGCAATTGGTTAGCGCGTTCGGCTGTTAACCGAAAGGTTGGTGGTTCAAGCCCACCCAGGGACGAAAGTGCCTCTTTTCTGCGAGACGGTTACCAGCCAACAGCGTGTTTCAGAAGGATGTCCTCATCCTCACCTGAACATAGTTCTTCTTCTTCAGGGCACAATGTCTAAAAATGGCCAGTACGGGGATCGAACCCGCGACCTTGGCGTTATTAGCACCACGCTCTAACCAACTGAGATAACCGGCCACAATCGACAAGTCCTGCCTCTCTTGGCAACAGTCATTCCCCCAAGGACTGAGCAGGTCCCCGTGTAGCAGTCGACTGGCAACTCCTTTTATGGATTCTACACGTCCCCGGGGTTCAATTCCCCGACGGGGAGAGGTTGGCTGTCCTTTTATCTTATGACAAGCTCCTCGTTAGTATAGTGGATAGTATCCCCGCCTGTCACGCGGGAGACCGGGGTTCAATTCCCCGACGGGGAGACGATGGCTGTCCTTTTATCTTTCTTCGGCCCTGGGCTGAGTCGAACAAAGGCCAAGAGGAGAGCCAGCTGCATTGGCCGGGAATCGAACCCGGGCCTCCCGCGTGGCAGGCGAGAATTCTACCACTGAACCACCAATGCGTGCCACGTGCAAGAAGAGAAGAGAAACCGCCAAAGAGAGACCACCAAGCACCACCGAGCTGTTGCTAAAGGGTCAACAGAGAAGAATGGTCGAAAATTGGAATGGGGCTTCTATCCTGCACAGGTCGCGATCTATTCACGTCTAAAGAATGCTTGGCGAGCTACAATGGCTGGTGGGAATCAAGGATGTTCCACCGAAAAGGAAGTGGTTTTAAATCTACTCTGTCGCAGGGCACTTGTGCGCCGTCAAGGGGAATTAGCTCAAATGGTAGAGCGCTCGCTTAGCATGCGAGAGGTAGCGGGATCGATGCCCGCATTCTCCAGTGGCTCGGGCTGGGTGATGCAGCTACAAATGGTCGAAGGAAAACTAAAGCTGCGAAATTTTTCTAAGTCCTTTCTGGTTAACCATGGGTTAGATTTTCTTTTTGGTTAACCATGGGTCTTAGATCCGTAGGCTGCGCACCATTGACTGAAGCCTCAAAGGGGGTGTTTAAGGCTGGTTATGGGCTTAAGGGTGGACCGGTGCTTAAGTGTGATATTTTCTAGGGGGGCGTGTCCCCTGGAAGGGGGTCCCAGGCCAGGGAGAGCCCCGGGGAAGGTGCACTTTGGTGGTCTGGATGGATGGGCTGCCTTATATACAGCCAAGGACTTGTTGTGCGTGCATTGGTTGTTCAGTGGTAGAATTCTCGCCTGCCTGCCACGCGGGGGGAGGCCCGGGTTGGTTTCCCGGCCAATGCAGATGGCTCTACTCTCGGTCCTTCTTCGGCTCAGACCAAGACCGAAGCAATACAAAAGATCAAGCATGCGAGAGGTAGCGGGATCGATGCCCGCATTCTCCAGTGGCTTGGGCTGTGTAAGACTTCCTTTTCATCACGGCACACAGCAGCTTGTGCTATTTCGAGGAGTACTGCGTCTTTGGCATAGACGACTTTCTGGCCATGCCGAACGCGAAAAGTCTGCGCCCAACGTGGGGCTCGAACCCACGACCCTGAGATTAAGAGTCTCATGCTCTACCGACTGAGCTAGCCGGGCTTTTGCAGCCTGCAGGGATGCCGTCAGTTCACGGCAGAGCCGAGCACGAGACAAACGGCCAACCTCCTGTCTGCCCGTAGGTTGAACGGTGAATCCTTGAGCCCCTTCAGCACCATGCGCAGTCTCTGTGGCGCAATTGGTTAGCGCGTTCGGCTGTTAACCGAAAGGTTGGTGGTTCAAGCCCACCCAGGGACGAAAGTGCCTCTTTTCTGCGAGACGGTTACCAGCCAACAGCGTGTTTCAGAAGGATGTCCTCATCCTCACCTGAACATAGTTCTTCTTCTTCAGGGCACAATGTCTAAAAATGGCCAGTACGGGGATCGAACCCGCGACCTTGGCGTTATTAGCACCACGCTCTAACCAACTGAGCTAACCGGCCACAATCGACAAGTCCTGCCTCTCTTGGCAACAGTCATTCCCCCAAGGACTGAGCAGGTCCCCGTGTAGCAGTCGACTGGCAACTCCTTTTATGGATTCTACACGTCCCCGGGGTTCAATTCCCCGACGGGGAGAGGTTGGCTGTCCTTTTATCTTATGACAAGCTCCTCGTTAGTATAGTGGATAGTATCCCCGCCTGTCACGCGGGAGACCGGGGTTCAATTCCCCGACGGGGAGACGATGGCTGTCCTTTTATCTTTCTTCGGCCCTGGGCTGAGTCGAACAAAGGCCAAGAGGAGAGCCAGCTGCATTGGCCGGGAATCGAACCCGGGCCTCCCGCGTGGCAGGCGAGAATTCTACCACTGAACCACCAATGCGTGCCACGTGCAAGAAGAGAAGAGAAACCGCCAAAGAGAGACCACCAAGCACCACCGAGCTGTTGCTAAAGGGTCAACAGAGAAGAATGGTCGAAAATTGGAATGGGGCTTCTATCCTGCACAGGTCGCGATCTATTCACGTCTAAAGAATGCTTGGCGAGCTACAATGGCTGGTGGGAATCAAGGATGTTCCACCGAAAAGGAAGTGGTTTTAAATCTACTCTGTCGCAGGGCACTTGTGCGCCGTCAAGGGGAATTAGCTCAAATGGTAGAGCGCTCGCTTAGCATGCGAGAGGTAGCGGGATCGATGCCCGCATTCTCCAGTGGCTCGGGCTGGGTGATGCAGCTACAAATGGTCGAAGGAAAACTAAAGCTGCGAAATTTTTCTAAGTCCTTTCTGGTTAACCATGGGTTAGATTTTCTTTTTGGTTAACCATGGGTCTTAGATCCGTAGGCTGCGCACCATTGACTGAAGCCTCAAAGGGGGTGTTTAAGGCTGGTTATGGGCTTAAGGGTGGACCGGTGCTTAAGTGTGATATTTTCTAGGGGGGCGTGTCCCCTGGAAGGGGGTCCCAGGCCAGGGAGAGCCCCGGGGAAGGTGCACTTTGGTGGTCTGGATGGATGGGCTGCCTTATATACAGCCAAGGACTTGTTGTGCGTGCATTGGTTGTTCAGTGGTAGAATTCTCGCCTGCCTGCCACGCGGGGGGAGGCCCGGGTTGGTTTCCCGGCCAATGCAGATGGCTCTACTCTCGGTCCTTCTTCGGCTCAGACCAAGACCGAAGCAATACAAAAGATCAAGCATGCGAGAGGTAGCGGGATCGATGCCCGCATTCTCCAGTGGCTTGGGCTGTGTAAGACTTCCTTTTCATCACGGCACACAGCAGCTTGTGCTATTTCGAGGAGTACTGCGTCTTTGGCATAGACGACTTTCTGGCCATGCCGAACGCGAAAAGTCTGCGCCCAACGTGGGGCTCGAACCCACGACCCTGAGATTAAGAGTCTCATGCTCTACCGACTGAGCTAGCCGGGCTTTTGCAGCCTGCAGGGATGCCGTCAGTTCACGGCAGAGCCGAGCACGAGACAAACGGCCAACCTCCTGTCTGCCCGTAGGTTGAACGGTGAATCCTTGAGCCCCTTCAGCACCATGCGCAGTCTCTGTGGCGCAATTGGTTAGCGCGTTCGGCTGTTAACCGAAAGGTTGGTGGTTCAAGCCCACCCAGGGACGAAAGTGCCTCTTTTCTGCGAGACGGTTACCAGCCAACAGCGTGTTTCAGAAGGATGTCCTCATCCTCACCTGAACATAGTTCTTCTTCTTCAGGGCACAATGTCTAAAAATGGCCAGTATGGGGATCGAACCCGCGACCTTGGCGTTATTAGCACCACGCTCTAACCAACTGAGCTAACCGGCCACAATCGACAAGTCCTGCCTCTCTTGGCAACAGTCATTCCCCCAAGGACTGAGCAGGTCCCCGTGTAGCAGTCGACTGGCAACTCCTTTTATGGATTCTACACGTCCCCGGGGTTCAATTCCCCGACGGGGAGAGGTTGGCTGTCCTTTTATCTTATGACAAGCTCCTCGTTAGTATAGTGGATAGTATCCCCGCCTGTCACGCGGGAGACCGGGGTTCAATTCCCCGACGGGGAGACGATGGCTGTCCTTTTATCTTTCTTCGGCCCTGGGCTGAGTCGAACAAAGGCCAAGAGGAGAGCCAGCTGCATTGGCCGGGAATCGAACCCGGGCCTCCCGCGTGGCAGGCGAGAATTCTACCACTGAACCACCAATGCGTGCCACGTGCAAGAAGAGAAGAGAAACCGCCAAAGAGAGACCACCAAGCACCACCGAGCTGTTGCTAAAGGGTCAACAGAGAAGAATGGTCGAAAATTGGAATGGGGCTTCTATCCTGCACAGGTCGCGATCTATTCACGTCTAAAGAATGCTTGGCGAGCTACAATGGCTGGTGGGAATCAAGGATGTTCCACCGAAAAGGAAGTGGTTTTAAATCTACTCTGTCGCAGGGCACTTGTGCGCCGTCAAGGGGAATTAGCTCAAATGGTAGAGCGCTCGCTTAGCATGCGAGAGGTAGCGGGATCGATGCCCGCATTCTCCAGTGGCTCGGGCTGGGTGATGCAGCTGCAAATGGTCGAAGGAAAACTAAAGCTGCGAAATTTTTCTAAGTCCTTTCTGGTTAACCATGGGTTAGATTTTCTTTTTGGTTAACCATGGGTCTTAGATCCGTAGGCTGCGCACCATTGACTGAAGCCTCAAAGGGGGTGTTTAAGGCTGGTTATGGGCTTAAGGGTGGACCGGTGCTTAAGTGTGATATTTTCTAGGGGGGCGTGTCCCCTGGAAGGGGGTCCCAGGCCAGGGAGAGCCCCGGGGAAGGTGCACTTTGGTGGTCTGGATGGATGGGCTGCCTTATATACAGCCAAGGACTTGTTGTGCGTGCATTGGTTGTTCAGTGGTAGAATTCTCGCCTGCCTGCCACGCGGGGGGAGGCCCGGGTTGGTTTCCCGGCCAATGCAGATGGCTCTACTCTCGGTCCTTCTTCGGCTCAGACCAAGACCGAAGCAATACAAAAGATCAAGCATGCGAGAGGTAGCGGGATCGATGCCCGCATTCTCCAGTGGCTTGGGCTGTGTAAGACTTCCTTTTCATCACGGCACACAGCAGCTTGTGCTATTTCGAGGAGTACTGCGTCTTTGGCATAGACGACTTTCTGGCCATGCCGAACGCGAAAAGTCTGCGCCCAACGTGGGGCTCGAACCCACGACCCTGAGATTAAGAGTCTCATGCTCTACCGACTGAGCTAGCCGGGCTTTTGCAGCCTGCAGGGATGCCGTCAGTTCACGGCAGAGCCGAGCACGAGACAAACGGCCAACCTCCTGTCTGCCCGTAGGTTGAACGGTGAATCCTTGAGCCCCTTCAGCACCATGCGCAGTCTCTGTGGCGCAATTGGTTAGCGCGTTCGGCTGTTAACCGAAAGGTTGGTGGTTCAAGCCCACCCAGGGACGAAAGTGCCTCTTTTCTGCGAGGCGGTTACCAGCCAACAGCGTGTTTCAGAAGGATGTCCTCATCCTCACCTGAACATAGTTCTTCTTCTTCAGGGCACAATGTCTAAAAATGGCCAGTACGGGGATCGAACCCGCGACCTTGGCGTTATTAGCACCACGCTCTAACCAACTGAGCTAACCGGCCACAATCGACAAGTCCTGCCTCTCTTGGCAACAGTCATTCCCCCAAGGACTGAGCAGGTCCCCGTGTAGCAGTCGACTGGCAACTCCTTTTATGGATTCTACACGTCCCCGGGGTTCAATTCCCCGACGGGGAGAGGTTGGCTGTCCTTTTATCTTATGACAAGCTCCTCGTTAGTATAGTGGATAGTATCCCCGCCTGTCACGCGGGAGACCGGGGTTCAATTCCCCGACGGGGAGACGATGGCTGTCCTTTTATCTTTCTTCGGCCCTGGGCTGAGTCGAACAAAGGCCAAGAGGAGAGCCAGCTGCATTGGCCGGGAATCGAACCCGGGCCTCCCGCGTGGCAGGCGAGAATTCTACCACTGAACCACCAATGCGTGCCACGTGCAAGAAGAGAAGAGAAACCGCCAAAGAGAGACCACCAAGCACCACCGAGCTGTTGCTAAAGGGTCAACAGAGAAGAATGGTCGAAAATTGGAATGGGGCTTCTATCCTGCACAGGTCGCGATCTATTCACGTCTAAAGAATGCTTGGCGAGCTACAATGGCTGGTGGGAATCAAGGATGTTCCACCGAAAAGGAAGTGGTTTTAAATCTACTATGTCGCAGGGCACTTGTGCGCCGTCAAGGGGAATTAGCTCAAATGGTAGAGCGCTCGCTTAGCATGCGAGAGGTAGCGGGATCGATGCCCGCATTCTCCAGTGGCTCGGGCTGGGTGATGCAGCTGCAAATGGTCGAAGGAAAACTAAAGCTGCGAAATTTTTCTAAGTCCTTTCTGGTTAACCATGGGTTAGATTTTCTTTTTGGTTAACCATGGGTCTTAGATCCGTAGGCTGCGCACCATTGACTGAAGCCTCAAAGGGGGTGTTTAAGGCTGGTTATGGGCTTAAGGGTGGACCGGTGCTTAAGTGTGATATTTTCTAGGGGGGCGTGTCCCCTGGAAGGGGGTCCCAGGCCAGGGAGAGCCCCGGGGAAGGTGCACTTTGGTGGTCTGGATGGATGGGCTGCCTTATATACAGCCAAGGACTTGTTGTGCGTGCATTGGTTGTTCAGTGGTAGAATTCTCGCCTGCCTGCCACGCGGGGGGAGGCCCGGGTTGGTTTCCCGGCCAATGCAGATGGCTCTACTCTCGGTCCTTCTTCGGCTCAGACCAAGACCGAAGCAATACAAAAGATCAAGCATGCGAGAGGTAGCGGGATCGATGCCCGCATTCTCCAGTGGCTTGGGCTGTGTAAGACTTCCTTTTCATCACGGCACACAGCAGCTTGTGCTATTTCGAGGAGTACTGCGTCTTTGGCATAGACGACTTTCTGGCCATGCCGAACGCGAAAAGTCTGCGCCCAACGTGGGGCTCGAACCCACGACCCTGAGATTAAGAGTCTCATGCTCTACCGACTGAGCTAGCCGGGCTTTTGCAGCCTGCAGGGATGCCGTCAGTTCACGGCAGAGCCGAGCACGAGACAAACGGCCAACCTCCTGTCTGCCCGTAGGTTGAACGGTGAATCCTTGAGCCCCTTCAGCACCATGCGCAGTCTCTGTGGCGCAATTGGTTAGCGCGTTCGGCTGTTAACCGAAAGGTTGGTGGTTCAAGCCCACCCAGGGACGAAAGTGCCTCTTTTCTGCGAGACGGTTACCAGCCAACAGCGTGTTTCAGAAGGATGTCCTCATCCTCACCTGAACATAGTTCTTCTTCTTCAGGGCACAATGTCTAAAAATGGCCAGTACGGGGATCGAACCCGCGACCTTGGCGTTATTAGCACCACGCTCTAACCAACTGAGCTAACCGGCCACAATCGACAAGTCCTGCCTCTCTTGGCAACAGTCATTCCCCCAAGGACTGAGCAGGTCCCCGTGTAGCAGTCGACTGGCAACTCCTTTTATGGATTCTACACGTCCCCGGGGTTCAATTCCCCGACGGGGAGAGGTTGGCTGTCCTTTTATCTTATGACAAGCTCCTCGTTAGTATAGTGGATAGTATCCCCGCCTGTCACGCGGGAGACCGGGGTTCAATTCCCCGACGGGGAGACGATGGCTGTCCTTTTATCTTTCTTCGGCCCTGGGCTGAGTCGAACAAAGGCCAAGAGGAGAGCCAGCTGCATTGGCCGGGAATCGAACCCGGGCCTCCCGCGCGGCCGTCGAGAAAAGTTTACCTAAACCGACCTAAACGCTTTTTAACATGCATTTCAATGATAGTGCAGTGTGCATGTCATATTCTTTTGGCCACTCTTCCGGTTGTGGCGCTGTTCCGACTTTTTCTATAGACCCGCGGTCCTCAAATTTAGTTTTGACTTCAGGCAAACCTCTAGCGGGAGACGGTCATAGACAAGTCACCGGAGAATCGCCAGATATCACAAAAGACGGTACAAGTGACCAGATCATCGCTACATTTTCGCGTTTATTCACTTCAGTGTTCATTTTCATTCGTCAAAGGTAAGACACGTTGCTTTATTTTCATAAAAGTTAGACTGCTTTGTGATAACATTAGTTCGCTGCTAATTCGCTTGGTTGATGCGATAGAACTGCCCGGAATTAAGTTTGGGGTAATTATGGGCTAAATAATGAATGAACATCATGCTATTTCTTGATATTGTGTGTGGTTTTTAGGTTGTTGGTTAATTTTATATATTCGTCAGCGCGGTATTGACAGTAATGTCGTGTCAGCAGTTGCCTAGCATCACTCGCAGTCGCAGGGTAACGCAGAAGATTTGTGGTGAAATAACACGTCAAAGTATTAATGGACATGATCGTTTTATAAAGTCATGTGTACAGCTTTCATGTCCTGACGTTAAATAGTCTTGTCAGTTCGTTTCTGACAGGGTTGTAATGTTGTGTTGATAAGTTAGCTACCTATACCTCAGCATTGCTAGCTTGCTAAGAGATTGACGCTATAGGCTTGTGTTTAAATAACGTAATAATGCATGAACATGATTGTGTTTTATATTTATGTGTACGGTTTTCATGTTCTGATGTTAACTCATCCTTACACCATGGATTTGACTTGTAATGTGTTGATAACTCGTCAGAATCACTGGCTTGGTAAGAGCTATTGGCTTAATGCATTGCACTAACTGACAGCTGGACTACTAAGGGATTGATACGAGCTCTCTTTTACAATATACAATATAACATACATTTAATGTACAAATTACGTTGTAAATACTATACTAGAACCACAGTAGACTTTCAAACAATCAACTGAAGTCTGTCTACAGTGTTAATCAAATGTAATTTAATTTCCCCTCAGTCTTTGATCTATGCAACACCTCTCCTGCCCCCCTCTCTTCCTTCTCCCATCTTGCTCTCTCTCTCTCACACACACACACACACACACACACACACACACACACATACACACACACACACACACACACACAGCACTTCTTCTGCCCAGGCTCACAGAATGTGAAAGAACACACAGACGCACGCACGCACACATACACTTAGTTACACTCACAAACACGCCAGGACACACACACACACACACACACACACACGCACACACACGCACACGGTCACACACACAAACTCTCTTTCTCACTCATTCTCACACACAGTCCACTTGTTGTAGACCAGATAGTGTTTGGTTTGGTTAGACTTTCCTTCTCCGTCCACTACAGAAGAGAGAGTGTTTGGTGGCTGTTCAGTTGAGTATCTGACCTCCTTCCTGCTCTCATCTCCTTCCTCTGTTTCAGCAAACCAAGAGAAAGCTGGATGTCGCCAATAAACGCCAGGACCTGCTGTATGACAAGCTGAGGGAACAGAGTGTGAGTAAAACCTCTGTGTGTGTGTGTGTGTGTGTGTGTGTGTGTATGCTGTGAGATGGTGTGTGTGTTTAGATAGGAGTATCTCCCTGTGGTGTGTGTGAAGCCTATTCTCCCTCCTATCTCCCCTCAGCTCTCTCCAGTCATCATGTGTGGGTTGCACAACATGGCGCGCAGAAAACAGATGTGGACACACACGCTAGGACACACACACACTCATGCCTGCACGCACAGCACTTCTTCTGAGTAGAAGTACGAGTATCTACTTAAAACACTGTGTGTGCGTGCCTGCGTGCGTACGTCTGTGCGTGTGTGCATGCATGCGTCTGTGTGTGCCTGCCTGCGTCTGTGTGTGCCTGCCTGCGTCTGTGTGTGCCTGCCTGCGTCTGTGTGTGCCTGCCTGCCTGGGTGCGTACATCTGTGTGAGTGTGTGTGCGCGTGCGTGCGTCTGTGAGTGCGTGTGTCTGTACGTGCCGGCCCGCCTACGTCTGCCCGCGTGCCTGCCTGCTTGCCTGCCTGTGTGCGTGCTTCTGTGTGTGCCTGCCTGCCTGTGTACCTCTCTGTGTGTGTGTGTGTGAGTGCGTCTGTGTGTGCCTGCCTACGTCTGTGCGTGCCTGCGTGCGTGCTTCTGTGTGTGCCTGCCTGCCTGTGTACCTCTCTGTGTGTGTGTGTGTGTGAGCGTGCGTCTGTGTGTGCTTGCCTGTGTCTGTGCATGCCTGCCTGCCTGCGTACCTCTGTGTGTGCGTGCGTGCGTCTGTGCCTGCCTGCGTGTGTACGTCTGTCTGTGTGTGCGTGTGTACGTCTGTCCGTGCATGGGTGCATGTTGTTTGTATGTATCTGCCTGAATCTGTGCCTGCCTGCCTGCGTATGCCTGTGTGTATGCGTGCGTACGGTCGCTGTGTGCGTCTGTGTGTGTGTCTGCCTGAATCTGTCCGTGCCTGCCTGCCTGCGTATGCCTGTGTGTATGCGTGCGTCCGTCTGTGTGGATGTGTGCGTCTGTGTGTGTGTGCCTGCCTGCGTGTGTCTGCGTGCCTGCCTGCCTGCTAATCAAATGTGTTCATTTCAGTCACATAAAAATAATAACTGGTTTATTTTACTGTCCCCTAGGCTCCAGCCTTACCAGGTGTAAAGAGTTTGGCAGTGCCAAGAAGAGAGTGGATGGCCACTGAATTGTTCCAGGCCCAGGGCTGACAGGGGCAGTACAGTGGCTCTGTCCACACCTCTGACAGAAGACTCCATTAAGAAAATTGTGGGAGGCTTCTAGGAGAAGCAGCAGCACCAGCCAGAACAGAAGAGAAGATGGACAAAGACCTGTCTTGCCTGTGGACAGCCCAAGTCTGAATTTGAAACTGATGGATCCACTTCTGTTGAGCTGAATATAGCTGTAAAGTTTTTTCTTTCTTTTTTTTCTTTTACTTAATTGTTTTACTTACTTTAACATTAATGCATGACCAGAAACACCAGTTTTCTACTTGTCATATTAACCAGCACTGTATCTATCACTATATACTCCCCCTCCCTTTGTATGTACTGTGTCATTGTCATATCTAATTGTTGTCTTAAATTATCCATATTATTTCTAAAACTTACAGTCCAATTATTTCATTTGTCATATATACATTATTTCACATGTTCATAAATAAAACTGTAACTTGCTTTGAAATATTGCACACTGCCTTTTTGTCCTGCTTAAATAAAAACAATATTATAGTATGTATATATCTATATCTCAGCTTAATTACACCATCTACAACAATAGGTTCTGAGTCATAAGAAAGGAGGATTTTAATGATAATTAAGCACACTGTTACAAACAAGTGAAGAACTAGAAAAAACATTAAAAGATTTCCACAAAGACAAAACGTTCTGAGTCATAAGAATGGAGGATTTTAATGATAATTAAACACACTGTTACAATCACGTGAAGACATTAAAAAAAAAAACATTATAAGATCTCCACAAAGACACTGGAAATATGTTGAAGTAGTATTTCACCATATTCAATGTTGTAGCATTTACATTCTATAAACGGCAAAAATATATATTTTTACTTACAAAAACGTAATTAATTGTTAATCTCCACGTATTTTCAATGCTTTTTACTCAAAAATATCACATTCAATAACAACTCGATCGGGATACGAACCCGTTCTTTTGGGGAATCGGAAATAAATAAATAAATGAACGGACCCGGAGAGAATGCTTCGATCCTATTGGCTTGCTGGACTCGTCCAGTATTCTCGACTGGCCCCCGCGTGGCAGGCGAGAATTCTACCACTGAACCACCAATGCGTGCCACGTGCAAGAAGAGAAGAGAAACCGCCAAAGAGAGACCACCAAGCACCACCGAGCTGTTGCTAAAGGGTCAACAGAGAAGAATGGTCGAAAATTGGAATGGGGCTTCTATCCTGCACAGGTCGCGATCTATTCACGTCTAAAGAATGCTTGGCGAGCTACAATGGCTGGTGGGAATCAAGGATGTTCCACCGAAAAGGAAGTGGTTTTAAATCTACTATGTCGCAGGGCACTTGTGCGCCGTCAAGGGGAATTAGCTCAAATGGTAGAGCGCTCGCTTAGCATGCGAGAGGTAGCGGGATCGATGCCCGCATTCTCCAGTGGCTCGGGCTGGGTGATGCAGCTGCAAATGGTCGAAGGAAAACTAAAGCTGCGAAATTTTTCTAAGTCCTTTCTGGTTAACCATGGGTTAGATTTTCTTTTTGGTTAACCATGGGTCTTAGATCCGTAGGCTGCGCACCATTGACTGAAGCCTCAAAGGGGGTGTTTAAGGCTGGTTATGGGCTTAAGGGTGGACCGGTGCTTAAGTGTGATATTTTCTAGGGGGGCGTGTCCCCTGGAAGGGGGTCCCAGGCCAGGGAGAGCCCCGGGGAAGGTGCACTTTGGTGGTCTGGATGGATGGGCTGCCTTATATACAGCCAAGGACTTGTTGTGCGTGCATTGGTTGTTCAGTGGTAGAATTCTCGCCTGCCTGCCACGCGGGGGGAGGCCCGGGTTGGTTTCCCGGCCAATGCAGATGGCTCTACTCTCGGTCCTTCTTCGGCTCAGACCAAGACCGAAGCAATACAAAAGATCAAGCATGCGAGAGGTAGCGGGATCGATGCCCGCATTCTCCAGTGGCTTGGGCTGTGTAAGACTTCCTTTTCATCACGGCACACAGCAGCTTGTGCTATTTCGAGGAGTACTGCGTCTTTGGCATAGACGACTTTCTGGCCATGCCGAACGCGAAAAGTCTGCGCCCAACGTGGGGCTCGAACCCACGACCCTGAGATTAAGAGTCTCATGCTCTACCGACTGAGCTAGCCGGGCTTTTGCAGCCTGCAGGGATGCCGTCAGTTCACGGCAGAGCCGAGCACGAGACAAACGGCCAACCTCCTGTCTGCCCGTAGGTTGAACGGTGAATCCTTGAGCCCCTTCAGCACCATGCGCAGTCTCTGTGGCGCAATTGGTTAGCGCGTTCGGCTGTTAACCGAAAGGTTGGTGGTTCAAGCCCACCCAGGGACGAAAGTGCCTCTTTTCTGCGAGACGGTTACCAGCCAACAGCGTGTTTCAGAAGGATGTCCTCATCCTCACCTGAACATAGTTCTTCTTCTTCAGGGCACAATGTCTAAAAATGGCCAGTACGGGGATCGAACCCGCGACCTTGGCGTTATTAGCACCACGCTCTAACCAACTGAGCTAACCGGCCATAATCGACAAGTCCTGCCTCTCTTGGCAACAGTCATTCCCCCAAGGACTGAGCAGGTCCCCGTGTAGCAGTCGACTGGCAACTCCTTTTATGGATTCTACACGTCCCCGGGGTTCAATTCCCCGACGGGGAGAGGTTGGCTGTCCTTTTATCTTATGACAAGCTCCTCGTTAGTATAGTGGATAGTATCCCCGCCTGTCACGCGGGAGACCGGGGTTCAATTCCCCGACGGGGAGACGATGGCTGTCCTTTTATCTTTCTTCGGCCCTGGGCTGAGTCGAACAAAGGCCAAGAGGAGAGCCAGCTGCATTGGCCGGGAATCGAACCCGGGCCTCCCGCGTGGCAGGCGAGAATTCTACCACTGAACCACCAATGCGTGCCACGTGCAAGAAGAGAAGAGAAACCGCCAAAGAGAGACCACCAAGCACCACCGAGCTGTTGCTAAAGGGTCAACAGAGAAGAATGGTCGAAAATTGGAATGGGGCTTCTATCCTGCACAGGTCGCGATCTATTCACGTCTAAAGAATGCTTGGCGAGCTACAATGGCTGGTGGGAATCAAGGATGTTCCACCGAAAAGGAAGTGGTTTTAAATCTACTCTGTCGCAGGGCACTTGTGCGCCGTCAAGGGGAATTAGCTCAAATGGTAGAGCGCTCGCTTAGCATGCGAGAGGTAGCGGGATCGATGCCCGCATTCTCCAGTGGCTCGGGCTGGGTGATGCAGCTACAAATGGTCGAAGGAAAACTAAAGCTGCGAAATTTTTCTAAGTCCTTTCTGGTTAACCATGGGTTAGATTTTCTTTTTGGTTAACCATGGGTCTTAGATCCGTAGGCTGCGCACCATTGACTGAAGCCTCAAAGGGGGTGTTTAAGGCTGGTTATGGGCTTAAGGGTGGACCGGTGCTTAAGTGTGATATTTTCTAGGGGGGCGTGTCCCCTGGAAGGGGGTCCCAGGCCAGGGAGAGCCCCGGGGAAGGTGCACTTTGGTGGTCTGGATGGATGGGCTGCCTTATATACAGCCAAGGACTTGTTGTGCGTGCATTGGTTGTTCAGTGGTAGAATTCTCGCCTGCCTGCCACGCGGGGGGAGGCCCGGGTTGGTTTCCCGGCCAATGCAGATGGCTCTACTCTCGGTCCTTCTTCGGCTCAGACCAAGACCGAAGCAATACAAAAGATCAAGCATGCGAGAGGTAGCGGGATCGATGCCCGCATTCTCCAGTGGCTTGGGCTGTGTAAGACTTCCTTTTCATCACGGCACACAGCAGCTTGTGCTATTTCGAGGAGTACTGCGTCTTTGGCATAGACGACTTTCTGGCCATGCCGAACGCGAAAAGTCTGCGCCCAACGTGGGGCTCGAACCCACGACCCTGAGATTAAGAGTCTCATGCTCTACCGACTGAGCTAGCCGGGCTTTTGCAGCCTGCAGGGATGCCGTCAGTTCACGGCAGAGCCGAGCACGAGACAAACGGCCAACCTCCTGTCTGCCCGTAGGTTGAACGGTGAATCCTTGAGCCCCTTCAGCACCATGCGCAGTCTCTGTGGCGCAATTGGTTAGCGCGTTCGGCTGTTAACCGAAAGGTTGGTGGTTCAAGCCCACCCAGGGACGAAAGTGCCTCTTTTCTGCGAGACGGTTACCAGCCAACAGCGTGTTTCAGAAGGATGTCCTCATCCTCACCTGAACATAGTTCTTCTTCTTCAGGGCACAATGTCTAAAAATGGCCAGTACGGGGATCGAACCCGCGACCTTGGCGTTATTAGCACCACGCTCTAACCAACTGAGCTAACCGGCCACAATCGACAAGTCCTGCCTCTCTTGGCAACAGTCATTCCCCCAAGGACTGAGCAGGTCCCCGTGTAGCAGTCGACTGGCAACTCCTTTTATGGATTCTACACGTCCCCGGGGTTCAATTCCCCGACGGGGAGAGGTTGGCTGTCCTTTTATCTTATGACAAGCTCCTCGTTAGTATAGTGGATAGTATCCCCGCCTGTCACGCGGGAGACCGGGGTTCAATTCCCCGACGGGGAGACGATGGCTGTCCTTTTATCTTTCTTCGGCCCTGGGCTGAGTCGAACAAAGGCCAAGAGGAGAGCCAGCTGCATTGGCCGGGAATCGAACCCGGGCCTCCCGCGTGGCAGGCGAGAATTCTACCACTGAACCACCAATGCGTGCCACGTGCAAGAAGAGAAGAGAAACCGCCAAAGAGAGACCACCAAGCACCACCGAGCTGTTGCTAAAGGGTCAACAGAGAAGAATGGTCGAAAATTGGAATGGGGCTTCTATCCTGCACAGGTCGCGATCTATTCACGTCTAAAGAATGCTTGGCGAGCTACAATGGCTGGTGGGAATCAAGGATGTTCCACCGAAAAGGAAGTGGTTTTAAATCTACTCTGTCGCAGGGCACTTGTGCGCCGTCAAGGGGAATTAGCTCAAATGGTAGAGCGCTCGCTTAGCATGCGAGAGGTAGCGGGATCGATGCCCGCATTCTCCAGTGGCTCGGGCTGGGTGATGCAGCTACAAATGGTCGAAGGAAAACTAAAGCTGCGAAATTTTTCTAAGTCCTTTCTGGTTAACCATGGGTTAGATTTTCTTTTTGGTTAACCATGGGTCTTAGATCCGTAGGCTGCGCACCATTGACTGAAGCCTCAAAGGGGGTGTTTAAGGCTGGTTATGGGCTTAAGGGTGGACCGGTGCTTAAGTGTGATATTTTCTAGGGGGGCGTGTCCCCTGGAAGGGGGTCCCAGGCCAGGGAGAGCCCCGGGGAAGGTGCACTTTGGTGGTCTGGATGGATGGGCTGCCTTATATACAGCCAAGGACTTGTTGTGCGTGCATTGGTTGTTCAGTGGTAGAATTCTCGCCTGCCTGCCACGCGGGGGGAGGCCCGGGTTGGTTTCCCGGCCAATGCAGATGGCTCTACTCTCGGTCCTTCTTCGGCTCAGACCAAGACCGAAGCAATACAAAAGATCAAGCATGCGAGAGGTAGCGGGATCGATGCCCGCATTCTCCAGTGGCTTGGGCTGTGTAAGACTTCCTTTTCATCACGGCACACAGCAGCTTGTGCTATTTCGAGGAGTACTGCGTCTTTGGCATAGACGACTTTCTGGCCATGCCGAACGCGAAAAGTCTGCGCCCAACGTGGGGCTCGAACCCACGACCCTGAGATTAAGAGTCTCATGCTCTACCGACTGAGCTAGCCGGGCTTTTGCAGCCTGCAGGGATGCCGTCAGTTCACGGCAGAGCCGAGCACGAGACAAACGGCCAACCTCCTGTCTGCCCGTAGGTTGAACGGTGAATCCTTGAGCCCCTTCAGCACCATGCGCAGTCTCTGTGGCGCAATTGGTTAGCGCGTTCGGCTGTTAACCGAAAGGTTGGTGGTTCAAGCCCACCCAGGGACGAAAGTGCCTCTTTTCTGCGAGACGGTTACCAGCCAACAGCGTGTTTCAGAAGGATGTCCTCATCCTCACCTGAACATAGTTCTTCTTCTTCAGGGCACAATGTCTAAAAATGGCCAGTACGGGGATCGAACCCGCGACCTTGGCGTTATTAGCACCACGCTCTAACCAACTGAGCTAACCGGCCACAATCGACAAGTCCTGCCTCTCTTGGCAACAGTCATTCCCCCAAGGACTGAGCAGGTCCCCGTGTAGCAGTCGACTGGCAACTCCTTTTATGGATTCTACACGTCCCCGGGGTTCAATTCCCCGACGGGGAGAGGTTGGCTGTCCTTTTATCTTATGACAAGCTCCTCGTTAGTATAGTGGATAGTATCCCCGCCTGTCACGCGGGAGACCGGGGTTCAATTCCCCGACGGGGAGACGATGGCTGTCCTTTTATCTTTCTTCGGCCCTGGGCTGAGTCGAACAAAGGCCAAGAGGAGAGCCAGCTGCATTGGCCGGGAATCGAACCCGGGCCTCCCGCGTGGCAGGCGAGAATTCTACCACTGAACCACCAATGCGTGCCACGTGCAAGAAGAGAAGAGAAACCGCCAAAGAGAGACCACCAAGCACCACCGAGCTGTTGCTAAAGGGTCAACAGAGAAGAATGGTCGAAAATTGGAATGGGGCTTCTATCCTGCACAGGTCGCGATCTATTCACGTCTAAAGAATGCTTGGCGAGCTACAATGGCTGGTGGGAATCAAGGATGTTCCACCGAAAAGGAAGTGGTTTTAAATCTACTCTGTCGCAGGGCACTTGTGCGCCGTCAAGGGGAATTAGCTCAAATGGTAGAGCGCTCGCTTAGCATGCGAGAGGTAGCGGGATCGATGCCCGCATTCTCCAGTGGCTCGGGCTGGGTGATGCAGCTACAAATGGTCGAAGGAAAACTAAAGCTGCGAAATTTTTCTAAGTCCTTTCTGGTTAACCATGGGTTAGATTTTCTTTTTGGTTAACCATGGGTCTTAGATCCGTAGGCTGCGCACCATTGACTGAAGCCTCAAAGGGGGTGTTTAAGGCTGGTTATGGGCTTAAGGGTGGACCGGTGCTTAAGTGTGATATTTTCTAGGGGGGCGTGTCCCCTGGAAGGGGGTCCCAGGCCAGGGAGAGCCCCGGGGAAGGTGCACTTTGGTGGTCTGGATGGATGGGCTGCCTTATATACAGCCAAGGACTTGTTGTGCGTGCATTGGTTGTTCAGTGGTAGAATTCTCGCCTGCCTGCCACGCGGGGGGAGGCCCGGGTTGGTTTCCCGGCCAATGCAGATGGCTCTACTCTCGGTCCTTCTTCGGCTCAGACCAAGACCGAAGCAATACAAAAGATCAAGCATGCGAGAGGTAGCGGGATCGATGCCCGCATTCTCCAGTGGCTTGGGCTGTGTAAGACTTCCTTTTCATCACGGCACACAGCAGCTTGTGCTATTTCGAGGAGTACTGCGTCTTTGGCATAGACGACTTTCTGGCCATGCCGAACGCGAAAAGTCTGCGCCCAACGTGGGGCTCGAACCCACGACCCTGAGATTAAGAGTCTCATGCTCTACCGACTGAGCTAGCCGGGCTTTTGCAGCCTGCAGGGATGCCGTCAGTTCACGGCAGAGCCGAGCACGAGACAAACGGCCAACCTCCTGTCTGCCCGTAGGTTGAACGGTGAATCCTTGAGCCCCTTCAGCACCATGCGCAGTCTCTGTGGCGCAATTGGTTAGCGCGTTCGGCTGTTAACCGAAAGGTTGGTGGTTCAAGCCCACCCAGGGACGAAAGTGCCTCTTTTCTGCGAGACGGTTACCAGCCAACAGCGTGTTTCAGAAGGATGTCCTCATCCTCACCTGAACATAGTTCTTCTTCTTCAGGGCACAATGTCTAAAAATGGCCAGTACGGGGATCGAACCCGCGACCTTGGCGTTATTAGCACCACGCTCTAACCAACTGAGCTAACCGGCCACAATCGACAAGTCCTGCCTCTCTTGGCAACAGTCATTCCCCCAAGGACTGAGCAGGTCCCCGTGTAGCAGTCGACTGGCAACTCCTTTTATGGATTCTACACGTCCCCGGGGTTCAATTCCCCGACGGGGAGAGGTTGGCTGTCCTTTTATCTTATGACAAGCTCCTCGTTAGTATAGTGGATAGTATCCCCGCCTGTCACGCGGGAGACCGGGGTTCAATTCCCCGACGGGGAGACGATGGCTGTCCTTTTATCTTTCTTCGGCCCTGGGCTGAGTCGAACAAAGGCCAAGAGGAGAGCCAGCTGCATTGGCCGGGAATCGAACCCGGGCCTCCCGCGTGGCAGGCGAGAATTCTACCACTGAACCACCAATGCGTGCCACGTGCAAGAAGAGAAGAGAAACCGCCAAAGAGAGACCACCAAGCACCACCGAGCTGTTGCTAAAGGGTCAACAGAGAAGAATGGTCGAAAATTGGAATGGGGCTTCTATCCTGCACAGGTCGCGATCTATTCACGTCTAAAGAATGCTTGGCGAGCTACAATGGCTGGTGGGAATCAAGGATGTTCCACCGAAAAGGAAGTGGTTTTAAATCTACTATGTCGCAGGGCACTTGTGCGCCGTCAAGGGGAATTAGCTCAAATGGTAGAGCGCTCGCTTAGCATGCGAGAGGTAGCGGGATCGATGCCCGCATTCTCCAGTGGCTCGGGCTGGGTGATGCAGCTGCAAATGGTCGAAGGAAAACTAAAGCTGCGAAATTTTTCTAAGTCCTTTCTGGTTAACCATGGGTTAGATTTTCTTTTTGGTTAACCATGGGTCTTAGATCCGTAGGCTGCGCACCATTGACTGAAGCCTCAAAGGGGGTGTTTAAGGCTGGTTATGGGCTTAAGGGTGGACCGGTGCTTAAGTGTGATATTTTCTAGGGGGGCGTGTCCCCTGGAAGGGGGTCCCAGGCCAGGGAGAGCCCCGGGGAAGGTGCACTTTGGTGGTCTGGATGGATGGGCTGCCTTATATACAGCCAAGGACTTGTTGTGCGTGCATTGGTTGTTCATTGGTAGAATTCTCGCCTGCCTGCCACGCGGGGGGAGGCCCGGGTTGGTTTCCCGGCCAATGCAGATGGCTCTACTCTCGGTCCTTCTTCGGCTCAGACCAAGACCGAAGCAATACAAAAGATCAAGCATGCGAGAGGTAGCGGGATCGATGCCCGCATTCTCCAGTGGCTTGGGCTGTGTAAGACTTCCTTTTCATCACGGCACACAGCAGCTTGTGCTATTTCGAGGAGTACTGCGTCTTTGGCATAGACGACTTTCTGGCCATGCCGAACGCGAAAAGTCTGCGCCCAACGTGGGGCTCGAACCCACGACCCTGAGATTAAGAGTCTCATGCTCTACCGACTGAGCTAGCCGGGCTTTTGCAGCCTGCAGGGATGCCGTCAGTTCACGGCAGAGCCGAGCACGAGACAAACGGCCAACCTCCTGTCTGCCCGTAGGTTGAACGGTGAATCCTTGAGCCCCTTCAGCACCATGCGCAGTCTCTGTGGCGCAATTGGTTAGCGCGTTCGGCTGTTAACCGAAAGGTTGGTGGTTCAAGCCCACCCAGGGACGAAAGTGCCTCTTTTCTGCGAGACGGTTACCAGCCAACAGCGTGTTTCAGAAGGATGTCCTCATCCTCACCTGAACATAGTTCTTCTTCTTCAGGGCACAATGTCTAAAAATGGCCAGTACGGGGATCGAACCCGCGACCTTGGCGTTATTAGCACCACGCTCTAACCAACTGAGCTAACCGGCCACAATCGACAAGTCCTGCCTCTCTTGGCAACAGTCATTCCCCCAAGGACTGAGCAGGTCCCCGTGTAGCAGTCGACTGGCAACTCCTTTTATGGATTCTACACGTCCCCGGGGTTCAATTCCCCGACGGGGAGAGGTTGGCTGTCCTTTTATCTTATGACAAGCTCCTCGTTAGTATAGTGGATAGTATCCCCGCCTGTCACGCGGGAGACCGGGGTTCAATTCCCCGACGGGGAGACGATGGCTGTCCTTTTATCTTTCTTCGGCCCTGGGCTGAGTCGAACAAAGGCCAAGAGGAGAGCCAGCTGCATTGGCCGGGAATCGAACCCGGGCCTCCCGCGTGGCAGGCGAGAATTCTACCACTGAACCACCAATGCGTGCCACGTGCAAGAAGAGAAGAGAAACCGCCAAAGAGAGACCACCAAGCACCACCGAGCTGTTGCTAAAGGGTCAACAGAGAAGAATGGTCGAAAATTGGAATGGGGCTTCTATCCTGCACAGGTCGCGATCTATTCACGTCTAAAGAATGCTTGGCGAGCTACAATGGCTGGTGGGAATCAAGGATGTTCCACCGAAAAGGAAGTGGTTTTAAATCTACTATGTCGCAGGGCACTTGTGCGCCGTCAAGGGGAATTAGCTCAAATGGTAGAGCGCTCGCTTAGCATGCGAGAGGTAGCGGGATCGATGCCCGCATTCTCCAGTGGCTCGGGCTGGGTGATGCAGCTGCAAATGGTCGAAGGAAAACTAAAGCTGCGAAATTTTTCTAAGTCCTTTCTGGTTAACCATGGGTTAGATTTTCTTTTTGGTTAACCATGGGTCTTAGATCCGTAGGCTGCGCACCATTGACTGAAGCCTCAAAGGGGGTGTTTAAGGCTGGTTATGGGCTTAAGGGTGGACCGGTGCTTAAGTGTGATATTTTCTAGGGGGGCGTGTCCCCTGGAAGGGGGTCCCAGGCCAGGGAGAGCCCCGGGGAAGGTGCACTTTGGTGGTCTGGATGGATGGGCTGCCTTATATACAGCCAAGGACTTGTTGTGCGTGCATTGGTTGTTCAGTGGTAGAATTCTCGCCTGCCTGCCACGCGGGGGGAGGCCCGGGTTGGTTTCCCGGCCAATGCAGATGGCTCTACTCTCGGTCCTTCTTCGGCTCAGACCAAGACCGAAGCAATACAAAAGATCAAGCATGCGAGAGGTAGCGGGATCGATGCCCGCATTCTCCAGTGGCTTGGGCTGTGTAAGACTTCCTTTTCATCACGGCACACAGCAGCTTGTGCTATTTCGAGGAGTACTGCGTCTTTGGCATAGACGACTTTCTGGCCATGCCGAACGCGAAAAGTCTGCGCCCAACGTGGGGCTCGAACCCACGACCCTGAGATTAAGAGTCTCATGCTCTACCGACTGAGCTAGCCGGGCTTTTGCAGCCTGCAGGGATGCCGTCAGTTCACGGCAGAGCCGAGCACGAGACAAACGGCCAACCTCCTGTCTGCCCGTAGGTTGAACGGTGAATCCTTGAGCCCCTTCAGCACCATGCGCAGTCTCTGTGGCGCAATTGGTTAGCGCGTTCGGCTGTTAACCGAAAGGTTGGTGGTTCAAGCCCACCCAGGGACGAAAGTGCCTCTTTTCTGCGAGACGGTTACCAGCCAACAGCGTGTTTCAGAAGGATGTCCTCATCCTCACCTGAACATAGTTCTTCTTCTTCAGGGCACAATGTCTAAAAATGGCCAGTACGGGGATCGAACCCGCGACCTTGGCGTTATTAGCACCACGCTCTAACCAACTGAGCTAACCGGCCACAATCGACAAGTCCTGCCTCTCTTGGCAACAGTCATTCCCCCAAGGACTGAGCAGGTCCCCGTGTAGCAGTCGACTGGCAACTCCTTTTATGGATTCTACACGTCCCCGGGGTTCAATTCCCCGACGGGGAGAGGTTGGCTGTCCTTTTATCTTATGACAAGCTCCTCGTTAGTATAGTGGATAGTATCCCCGCCTGTCACGCGGGAGACCGGGGTTCAATTCCCCGACGGGGAGACGATGGCTGTCCTTTTATCTTTCTTCGGCCCTGGGCTGAGTCGAACAAAGGCCAAGAGGAGAGCCAGCTGCATTGGCCGGGAATCGAACCCGGGCCTCCCGCGTGGCAGGCGAGAATTCTACCACTGAACCACCAATGCGTGCCACGTGCAAGAAGAGAAGAGAAACCGCCAAAGAGAGACCACCAAGCACCACCGAGCTGTTGCTAAAGGGTCAACAGAGAAGAATGGTCGAAAATTGGAATGGGGCTTCTATCCTGCACAGGTCGCGATCTATTCACGTCTAAAGAATGCTTGGCGAGCTACAATGGCTGGTGGGAATCAAGGATGTTCCACCGAAAAGGAAGTGGTTTTAAATCTACTATGTCGCAGGGCACTTGTGCGCCGTCAAGGGGAATTAGCTCAAATGGTAGAGCGCTCGCTTAGCATGCGAGAGGTAGCGGGATCGATGCCCGCATTCTCCAGTGGCTCGGGCTGGGTGATGCAGCTGCAAATGGTCGAAGGAAAACTAAAGCTGCGAAATTTTTCTAAGTCCTTTCTGGTTAACCATGGGTTAGATTTTCTTTTTGGTTAACCATGGGTCTTAGATCCGTAGGCTGCGCACCATTGACTGAAGCCTCAAAGGGGGTGTTTAAGGCTGGTTATGGGCTTAAGGGTGGACCGGTGCTTAAGTGTGATATTTTCTAGGGGGGCGTGTCCCCTGGAAGGGGGTCCCAGGCCAGGGAGAGCCCCGGGGAAGGTGCACTTTGGTGGTCTGGATGGATGGGCTGCCTTATATACAGCCAAGGACTTGTTGTGCGTGCATTGGTTGTTCAGTGGTAGAATTCTCGCCTGCCTGCCACGCGGGGGGAGGCCCGGGTTGGTTTCCCGGCCAATGCAGATGGCTCTACTCTCGGTCCTTCTTCGGCTCAGACCAAGACCGAAGCAATACAAAAGATCAAGCATGCGAGAGGTAGCGGGATCGATGCCCGCATTCTCCAGTGGCTTGGGCTGTGTAAGACTTCCTTTTCATCACGGCACACAGCAGCTTGTGCTATTTCGAGGAGTACTGCGTCTTTGGCATAGACGACTTTCTGGCCATGCCGAACGCGAAAAGTCTGCGCCCAACGTGGGGCTCGAACCCACGACCCTGAGATTAAGAGTCTCATGCTCTACCGACTGAGCTAGCCGGGCTTTTGCAGCCTGCAGGGATGCCGTCAGTTCACGGCAGAGCCGAGCACGAGACAAACGGCCAACCTCCTGTCTGCCCGTAGGTTGAACGGTGAATCCTTGAGCCCCTTCAGCACCATGCGCAGTCTCTGTGGCGCAATTGGTTAGCGCGTTCGGCTGTTAACCGAAAGGTTGGTGGTTCAAGCCCACCCAGGGACGAAAGTGCCTCTTTTCTGCGAGACGGTTACCAGCCAACAGCGTGTTTCAGAAGGATGTCCTCATCCTCACCTGAACATAGTTCTTCTTCTTCAGGGCACAATGTCTAAAAATGGCCAGTACGGGGATCGAACCCGCGACCTTGGCGTTATTAGCACCACGCTCTAACCAACTGAGCTAACCGGCCACAATCGACAAGTCCTGCCTCTCTTGGCAACAGTCATTCCCCCAAGGACTGAGCAGGTCCCCGTGTAGCAGTCGACTGGCAACTCCTTTTATGGATTCTACACGTCCCCGGGGTTCAATTCCCCGACGGGGAGAGGTTGGCTGTCCTTTTATCTTATGACAAGCTCCTCGTTAGTATAGTGGATAGTATCCCCGCCTGTCACGCGGGAGACCGGGGTTCAATTCCCCGACGGGGAGACGATGGCTGTCCTTTTATCTTTCTTCGGCCCTGGGCTGAGTCGAACAAAGGCCAAGAGGAGAGCCAGCTGCATTGGCCGGGAATCGAACCCGGGCCTCCCGCGTGGCAGGCGAGAATTCTACCACTGAACCACCAATGCGTGCCACGTGCAAGAAGAGAAGAGAAACCGCCAAAGAGAGACCACCAAGCACCACCGAGCTGTTGCTAAAGGGTCAACAGAGAAGAATGGTCGAAAATTGGAATGGGGCTTCTATCCTGCACAGGTCGCGATCTATTCACGTCTAAAGAATGCTTGGCGAGCTACAATGGCTGGTGGGAATCAAGGATGTTCCACCGAAAAGGAAGTGGTTTTAAATCTACTATGTCGCAGGGCACTTGTGCGCCGTCAAGGGGAATTAGCTCAAATGGTAGAGCGCTCGCTTAGCATGCGAGAGGTAGCGGGATCGATGCCCGCATTCTCCAGTGGCTCGGGCTGGGTGATGCAGCTGCAAATGGTCGAAGGAAAACTAAAGCTGCGAAATTTTTCTAAGTCCTTTCTGGTTAACCATGGGTTAGATTTTCTTTTTGGTTAACCATGGGTCTTAGATCCGTAGGCTGCGCACCATTGACTGAAGCCTCAAAGGGGGTGTTTAAGGCTGGTTATGGGCTTAAGGGTGGACCGGTGCTTAAGTGTGATATTTTCTAGGGGGGCGTGTCCCCTGGAAGGGGGTCCCAGGCCAGGGAGAGCCCCGGGGAAGGTGCACTTTGGTGGTCTGGATGGATGGGCTGCCTTATATACAGCCAAGGACTTGTTGTGCGTGCATTGGTTGTTCAGTGGTAGAATTCTCGCCTGCCTGCCACGCGGGGGGAGGCCCGGGTTGGTTTCCCGGCCAATGCAGATGGCTCTACTCTCGGTCCTTCTTCGGCTCAGACCAAGACCGAAGCAATACAAAAGATCAAGCATGCGAGAGGTAGCGGGATCGATGCCCGCATTCTCCAGTGGCTTGGGCTGTGTAAGACTTCCTTTTCATCACGGCACACAGCAGCTTGTGCTATTTCGAGGAGTACTGCGTCTTTGGCATAGACGACTTTCTGGCCATGCCGAACGCGAAAAGTCTGCGCCCAACGTGGGGCTCGAACCCACGACCCTGAGATTAAGAGTCTCATGCTCTACCGACTGAGCTAGCCGGGCTTTTGCAGCCTGCAGGGATGCCGTCAGTTCACGGCAGAGCCGAGCACGAGACAAACGGCCAACCTCCTGTCTGCCCGTAGGTTGAACGGTGAATCCTTGAGCCCCTTCAGCACCATGCGCAGTCTCTGTGGCGCAATTGGTTAGCGCGTTCGGCTGTTAACCGAAAGGTTGGTGGTTCAAGCCCACCCAGGGACGAAAGTGCCTCTTTTCTGCGAGACGGTTACCAGCCAACAGCGTGTTTCAGAAGGATGTCCTCATCCTCACCTGAACATAGTTCTTCTTCTTCAGGGCACAATGTCTAAAAATGGCCAGTACGGGGATCGAACCCGCGACCTTGGCGTTATTAGCACCACGCTCTAACCAACTGAGCTAACCGGCCACAATCGACAAGTCCTGCCTCTCTTGGCAACAGTCATTCCCCCAAGGACTGAGCAGGTCCCCGTGTAGCAGTCGACTGGCAACTCCTTTTATGGATTCTACACGTCCCCGGGGTTCAATTCCCCGACGGGGAGAGGTTGGCTGTCCTTTTATCTTATGACAAGCTCCTCGTTAGTATAGTGGATAGTATCCCCGCCTGTCACGCGGGAGACCGGGGTTCAATTCCCCGACGGGGAGACGATGGCTGTCCTTTTATCTTTCTTCGGCCCTGGGCTGAGTCGAACAAAGGCCAAGAGGAGAGCCAGCTGCATTGGCCGGGAATCGAACCCGGGCCTCCCGCGTGGCAGGCGAGAATTCTACCACTGAACCACCAATGCGTGCCACGTGCAAGAAGAGAAGAGAAACCGCCAAAGAGAGACCACCAAGCACCACCGAGCTGTTGCTAAAGGGTCAACAGAGAAGAATGGTCGAAAATTGGAATGGGGCTTCTATCCTGCACAGGTCGCGATCTATTCACGTCTAAAGAATGCTTGGCGAGCTACAATGGCTGGTGGGAATCAAGGATGTTCCACCGAAAAGGAAGTGGTTTTAAATCTACTATGTCGCAGGGCACTTGTGCGCCGTCAAGGGGAATTAGCTCAAATGGTAGAGCGCTCGCTTAGCATGCGAGAGGTAGCGGGATCGATGCCCGCATTCTCCAGTGGCTCGGGCTGGGTGATGCAGCTGCAAATGGTCGAAGGAAAACTAAAGCTGCGAAATTTTTCTAAGTCCTTTCTGGTTAACCATGGGTTAGATTTTCTTTTTGGTTAACCATGGGTCTTAGATCCGTAGGCTGCGCACCATTGACTGAAGCCTCAAAGGGGGTGTTTAAGGCTGGTTATGGGCTTAAGGGTGGACCGGTGCTTAAGTGTGATATTTTCTAGGGGGGCGTGTCCCCTGGAAGGGGGTCCCAGGCCAGGGAGAGCCCCGGGGAAGGTGCACTTTGGTGGTCTGGATGGATGGGCTGCCTTATATACAGCCAAGGACTTGTTGTGCGTGCATTGGTTGTTCAGTGGTAGAATTCTCGCCTGCCTGCCACGCGGGGGGAGGCCCGGGTTGGTTTCCCGGCCAATGCAGATGGCTCTACTCTCGGTCCTTCTTCGGCTCAGACCAAGACCGAAGCAATACAAAAGATCAAGCATGCGAGAGGTAGCGGGATCGATGCCCGCATTCTCCAGTGGCTTGGGCTGTGTAAGACTTCCTTTTCATCACGGCACACAGCAGCTTGTGCTATTTCGAGGAGTACTGCGTCTTTGGCATAGACGACTTTCTGGCCATGCCGAACGCGAAAAGTCTGCGCCCAACGTGGGGCTCGAACCCACGACCCTGAGATTAAGAGTCTCATGCTCTACCGACTGAGCTAGCCGGGCTTTTGCAGCCTGCAGGGATGCCGTCAGTTCACGGCAGAGCCGAGCACGAGACAAACGGCCAACCTCCTGTCTGCCCGTAGGTTGAACGGTGAATCCTTGAGCCCCTTCAGCACCATGCGCAGTCTCTGTGGCGCAATTGGTTAGCGCGTTCGGCTGTTAACCGAAAGGTTGGTGGTTCAAGCCCACCCAGGGACGAAAGTGCCTCTTTTCTGCGAGACGGTTACCAGCCAACAGCGTGTTTCAGAAGGATGTCCTCATCCTCACCTGAACATAGTTCTTCTTCTTCAGGGCACAATGTCTAAAAATGGCCAGTACGGGGATCGAACCCGCGACCTTGGCGTTATTAGCACCACGCTCTAACCAACTGAGCTAACCGGCCACAATCGACAAGTCCTGCCTCTCTTGGCAACAGTCATTCCCCCAAGGACTGAGCAGGTCCCCGTGTAGCAGTCGACTGGCAACTCCTTTTATGGATTCTACACGTCCCCGGGGTTCAATTCCCCGACGGGGAGAGGTTGGCTGTCCTTTTATCTTATGACAAGCTCCTCGTTAGTATAGTGGATAGTATCCCCGCCTGTCACGCGGGAGACCGGGGTTCAATTCCCCGACGGGGAGACGATGGCTGTCCTTTTATCTTTCTTCGGCCCTGGGCTGAGTCGAACAAAGGCCAAGAGGAGAGCCAGCTGCATTGGCCGGGAATCGAACCCGGGCCTCCCGCGTGGCAGGCGAGAATTCTACCACTGAACCACCAATGCGTGCCACGTGCAAGAAGAGAAGAGAAACCGCCAAAGAGAGACCACCAAGCACCACCGAGCTGTTGCTAAAGGGTCAACAGAGAAGAATGGTCGAAAATTGGAATGGGGCTTCTATCCTGCACAGGTCGCGATCTATTCACGTCTAAAGAATGCTTGGCGAGCTACAATGGCTGGTGGGAATCAAGGATGTTCCACCGAAAAGGAAGTGGTTTTAAATCTACTATGTCGCAGGGCACTTGTGCGCCGTCAAGGGGAATTAGCTCAAATGGTAGAGCGCTCGCTTAGCATGCGAGAGGTAGCGGGATCGATGCCCGCATTCTCCAGTGGCTCGGGCTGGGTGATGCAGCTGCAAATGGTCGAAGGAAAACTAAAGCTGCGAAATTTTTCTAAGTCCTTTCTGGTTAACCATGGGTTAGATTTTCTTTTTGGTTAACCATGGGTCTTAGATCCGTAGGCTGCGCACCATTGACTGAAGCCTCAAAGGGGGTGTTTAAGGCTGGTTATGGGCTTAAGGGTGGACCGGTGCTTAAGTGTGATATTTTCTAGGGGGGCGTGTCCCCTGGAAGGGGGTCCCAGGCCAGGGAGAGCCCCGGGGAAGGTGCACTTTGGTGGTCTGGATGGATGGGCTGCCTTATATACAGCCAAGGACTTGTTGTGCGTGCATTGGTTGTTCAGTGGTAGAATTCTCGCCTGCCTGCCACGCGGGGGGAGGCCCGGGTTGGTTTCCCGGCCAATGCAGATGGCTCTACTCTCGGTCCTTCTTCGGCTCAGACCAAGACCGAAGCAATACAAAAGATCAAGCATGCGAGAGGTAGCGGGATCGATGCCCGCATTCTCCAGTGGCTTGGGCTGTGTAAGACTTCCTTTTCATCACGGCACACAGCAGCTTGTGCTATTTCGAGGAGTACTGCGTCTTTGGCATAGACGACTTTCTGGCCATGCCGAACGCGAAAAGTCTGCGCCCAACGTGGGGCTCGAACCCACGACCCTGAGATTAAGAGTCTCATGCTCTACCGACTGAGCTAGCCGGGCTTTTGCAGCCTGCAGGGATGCCGTCAGTTCACGGCAGAGCCGAGCACGAGACAAACGGCCAACCTCCTGTCTGCCCGTAGGTTGAACGGTGAATCCTTGAGCCCCTTCAGCACCATGCGCAGTCTCTGTGGCGCAATTGGTTAGCGCGTTCGGCTGTTAACCGAAAGGTTGGTGGTTCAAGCCCACCCAGGGACGAAAGTGCCTCTTTTCTGCGAGACGGTTACCAGCCAACAGCGTGTTTCAGAAGGATGTCCTCATCCTCACCTGAACATAGTTCTTCTTCTTCAGGGCACAATGTCTAAAAATGGCCAGTACGGGGATCGAACCCGCGACCTTGGCGTTATTAGCACCACGCTCTAACCAACTGAGCTAACCGGCCACAATCGACAAGTCCTGCCTCTCTTGGCAACAGTCATTCCCCCAAGGACTGAGCAGGTCCCCGTGTAGCAGTCGACTGGCAACTCCTTTTATGGATTCTACACGTCCCCGGGGTTCAATTCCCCGACGGGGAGAGGTTGGCTGTCCTTTTATCTTATGACAAGCTCCTCGTTAGTATAGTGGATAGTATCCCCGCCTGTCACGCGGGAGACCGGGGTTCAATTCCCCGACGGGGAGACGATGGCTGTCCTTTTATCTTTCTTCGGCCCTGGGCTGAGTCGAACAAAGGCCAAGAGGAGAGCCAGCTGCATTGGCCGGGAATCGAACCCGGGCCTCCCGCGTGGCAGGCGAGAATTCTACCACTGAACCACCAATGCGTGCCACGTGCAAGAAGAGAAGAGAAACCGCCAAAGAGAGACCACCAAGCACCACCGAGCTGTTGCTAAAGGGTCAACAGAGAAGAATGGTCGAAAATTGGAATGGGGCTTCTATCCTGCACAGGTCGCGATCTATTCACGTCTAAAGAATGCTTGGCGAGCTACAATGGCTGGTGGGAATCAAGGATGTTCCACCGAAAAGGAAGTGGTTTTAAATCTACTATGTCGCAGGGCACTTGTGCGCCGTCAAGGGGAATTAGCTCAAATGGTAGAGCGCTCGCTTAGCATGCGAGAGGTAGCGGGATCGATGCCCGCATTCTCCAGTGGCTCGGGCTGGGTGATGCAGCTGCAAATGGTCGAAGGAAAACTAAAGCTGCGAAATTTTTCTAAGTCCTTTCTGGTTAACCATGGGTTAGATTTTCTTTTTGGTTAACCATGGGTCTTAGATCCGTAGGCTGCGCACCATTGACTGAAGCCTCAAAGGGGGTGTTTAAGGCTGGTTATGGGCTTAAGGGTGGACCGGTGCTTAAGTGTGATATTTTCTAGGGGGGCGTGTCCCCTGGAAGGGGGTCCCAGGCCAGGGAGAGCCCCGGGGAAGGTGCACTTTGGTGGTCTGGATGGATGGGCTGCCTTATATACAGCCAAGGACTTGTTGTGCGTGCATTGGTTGTTCAGTGGTAGAATTCTCGCCTGCCTGCCACGCGGGGGGAGGCCCGGGTTGGTTTCCCGGCCAATGCAGATGGCTCTACTCTCGGTCCTTCTTCGGCTCAGACCAAGACCGAAGCAATACAAAAGATCAAGCATGCGAGAGGTAGCGGGATCGATGCCCGCATTCTCCAGTGGCTTGGGCTGTGTAAGACTTCCTTTTCATCACGGCACACAGCAGCTTGTGCTATTTCGAGGAGTACTGCGTCTTTGGCATAGACGACTTTCTGGCCATGCCGAACGCGAAAAGTCTGCGCCCAACGTGGGGCTCGAACCCACGACCCTGAGATTAAGAGTCTCATGCTCTACCGACTGAGCTAGCCGGGCTTTTGCAGCCTGCAGGGATGCCGTCAGTTCACGGCAGAGCCGAGCACGAGACAAACGGCCAACCTCCTGTCTGCCCGTAGGTTGAACGGTGAATCCTTGAGCCCCTTCAGCACCATGCGCAGTCTCTGTGGCGCAATTGGTTAGCGCGTTCGGCTGTTAACCGAAAGGTTGGTGGTTCAAGCCCACCCAGGGACGAAAGTGCCTCTTTTCTGCGAGACGGTTACCAGCCAACAGCGTGTTTCAGAAGGATGTCCTCATCCTCACCTGAACATAGTTCTTCTTCTTCAGGGCACAATGTCTAAAAATGGCCAGTACGGGGATCGAACCCGCGACCTTGGCGTTATTAGCACCACGCTCTAACCAACTGAGCTAACCGGCCACAATCGACAAGTCCTGCCTCTCTTGGCAACAGTCATTCCCCCAAGGACTGAGCAGGTCCCCGTGTAGCAGTCGACTGGCAACTCCTTTTATGGATTCTACACGTCCCCGGGGTTCAATTCCCCGACGGGGAGAGGTTGGCTGTCCTTTTATCTTATGACAAGCTCCTCGTTAGTATAGTGGATAGTATCCCCGCCTGTCACGCGGGAGACCGGGGTTCAATTCCCCGACGGGGAGACGATGGCTGTCCTTTTATCTTTCTTCGGCCCTGGGCTGAGTCGAACAAAGGCCAAGAGGAGAGCCAGCTGCATTGGCCGGGAATCGAACCCGGGCCTCCCGCGTGGCAGGCGAGAATTCTACCACTGAACCACCAATGCGTGCCACGTGCAAGAAGAGAAGAGAAACCGCCAAAGAGAGACCACCAAGCACCACCGAGCTGTTGCTAAAGGGTCAACAGAGAAGAATGGTCGAAAATTGGAATGGGGCTTCTATCCTGCACAGGTCGCGATCTATTCACGTCTAAAGAATGCTTGGCGAGCTACAATGGCTGGTGGGAATCAAGGATGTTCCACCGAAAAGGAAGTGGTTTTAAATCTACTATGTCGCAGGGCACTTGTGCGCCGTCAAGGGGAATTAGCTCAAATGGTAGAGCGCTCGCTTAGCATGCGAGAGGTAGCGGGATCGATGCCCGCATTCTCCAGTGGCTCGGGCTGGGTGATGCAGCTGCAAATGGTCGAAGGAAAACTAAAGCTGCGAAATTTTTCTAAGTCCTTTCTGGTTAACCATGGGTTAGATTTTCTTTTTGGTTAACCATGGGTCTTAGATCCGTAGGCTGCGCACCATTGACTGAAGCCTCAAAGGGGGTGTTTAAGGCTGGTTATGGGCTTAAGGGTGGACCGGTGCTTAAGTGTGATATTTTCTAGGGGGGCGTGTCCCCTGGAAGGGGGTCCCAGGCCAGGGAGAGCCCCGGGGAAGGTGCACTTTGGTGGTCTGGATGGATGGGCTGCCTTATATACAGCCAAGGACTTGTTGTGCGTGCATTGGTTGTTCAGTGGTAGAATTCTCGCCTGCCTGCCACGCGGGGGGAGGCCCGGGTTGGTTTCCCGGCCAATGCAGATGGCTCTACTCTCGGTCCTTCTTCGGCTCAGACCAAGACCGAAGCAATACAAAAGATCAAGCATGCGAGAGGTAGCGGGATCGATGCCCGCATTCTCCAGTGGCTTGGGCTGTGTAAGACTTCCTTTTCATCACGGCACACAGCAGCTTGTGCTATTTCGAGGAGTACTGCGTCTTTGGCATAGACGACTTTCTGGCCATGCCGAACGCGAAAAGTCTGCGCCCAACGTGGGGCTCGAACCCACGACCCTGAGATTAAGAGTCTCATGCTCTACCGACTGAGCTAGCCGGGCTTTTGCAGCCTGCAGGGATGCCGTCAGTTCACGGCAGAGCCGAGCACGAGACAAACGGCCAACCTCCTGTCTGCCCGTAGGTTGAACGGTGAATCCTTGAGCCCCTTCAGCACCATGCGCAGTCTCTGTGGCGCAATTGGTTAGCGCGTTCGGCTGTTAACCGAAAGGTTGGTGGTTCAAGCCCACCCAGGGACGAAAGTGCCTCTTTTCTGCGAGACGGTTACCAGCCAACAGCGTGTTTCAGAAGGATGTCCTCATCCTCACCTGAACATAGTTCTTCTTCTTCAGGGCACAATGTCTAAAAATGGCCAGTACGGGGATCGAACCCGCGACCTTGGCGTTATTAGCACCACGCTCTAACCAACTGAGCTAACCGGCCACAATCGACAAGTCCTGCCTCTCTTGGCAACAGTCATTCCCCCAAGGACTGAGCAGGTCCCCGTGTAGCAGTCGACTGGCAACTCCTTTTATGGATTCTACACGTCCCCGGGGTTCAATTCCCCGACGGGGAGAGGTTGGCTGTCCTTTTATCTTATGACAAGCTCCTCGTTAGTATAGTGGATAGTATCCCCGCCTGTCACGCGGGAGACCGGGGTTCAATTCCCCGACGGGGAGACGATGGCTGTCCTTTTATCTTTCTTCGGCCCTGGGCTGAGTCGAACAAAGGCCAAGAGGAGAGCCAGCTGCATTGGCCGGGAATCGAACCCGGGCCTCCCGCGTGGCAGGCGAGAATTCTACCACTGAACCACCAATGCGTGCCACGTGCAAGAAGAGAAGAGAAACCGCCAAAGAGAGACCACCAAGCACCACCGAGCTGTTGCTAAAGGGTCAACAGAGAAGAATGGTCGAAAATTGGAATGGGGCTTCTATCCTGCACAGGTCGCGATCTATTCACGTCTAAAGAATGCTTGGCGAGCTACAATGGCTGGTGGGAATCAAGGATGTTCCACCGAAAAGGAAGTGGTTTTAAATCTACTATGTCGCAGGGCACTTGTGCGCCGTCAAGGGGAATTAGCTCAAATGGTAGAGCGCTCGCTTAGCATGCGAGAGGTAGCGGGATCGATGCCCGCATTCTCCAGTGGCTCGGGCTGGGTGATGCAGCTGCAAATGGTCGAAGGAAAACTAAAGCTGCGAAATTTTTCTAAGTCCTTTCTGGTTAACCATGGGTTAGATTTTCTTTTTGGTTAACCATGGGTCTTAGATCCGTAGGCTGCGCACCATTGACTGAAGCCTCAAAGGGGGTGTTTAAGGCTGGTTATGGGCTTAAGGGTGGACCGGTGCTTAAGTGTGATATTTTCTAGGGGGGCGTGTCCCCTGGAAGGGGGTCCCAGGCCAGGGAGAGCCCCGGGGAAGGTGCACTTTGGTGGTCTGGATGGATGGGCTGCCTTATATACAGCCAAGGACTTGTTGTGCGTGCATTGGTTGTTCAGTGGTAGAATTCTCGCCTGCCTGCCACGCGGGGGGAGGCCCGGGTTGGTTTCCCGGCCAATGCAGATGGCTCTACTCTCGGTCCTTCTTCGGCTCAGACCAAGACCGAAGCAATACAAAAGATCAAGCATGCGAGAGGTAGCGGGATCGATGCCCGCATTCTCCAGTGGCTTGGGCTGTGTAAGACTTCCTTTTCATCACGGCACACAGCAGCTTGTGCTATTTCGAGGAGTACTGCGTCTTTGGCATAGACGACTTTCTGGCCATGCCGAACGCGAAAAGTCTGCGCCCAACGTGGGGCTCGAACCCACGACCCTGAGATTAAGAGTCTCATGCTCTACCGACTGAGCTAGCCGGGCTTTTGCAGCCTGCAGGGATGCCGTCAGTTCACGGCAGAGCCGAGCACGAGACAAACGGCCAACCTCCTGTCTGCCCGTAGGTTGAACGGTGAATCCTTGAGCCCCTTCAGCACCATGCGCAGTCTCTGTGGCGCAATTGGTTAGCGCGTTCGGCTGTTAACCGAAAGGTTGGTGGTTCAAGCCCACCCAGGGACGAAAGTGCCTCTTTTCTGCGAGACGGTTACCAGCCAACAGCGTGTTTCAGAAGGATGTCCTCATCCTCACCTGAACATAGTTCTTCTTCTTCAGGGCACAATGTCTAAAAATGGCCAGTACGGGGATCGAACCCGCGACCTTGGCGTTATTAGCACCACGCTCTAACCAACTGAGCTAACCGGCCACAATCGACAAGTCCTGCCTCTCTTGGCAACAGTCATTCCCCCAAGGACTGAGCAGGTCCCCGTGTAGCAGTCGACTGGCAACTCCTTTTATGGATTCTACACGTCCCCGGGGTTCAATTCCCCGACGGGGAGAGGTTGGCTGTCCTTTTATCTTATGACAAGCTCCTCGTTAGTATAGTGGATAGTATCCCCGCCTGTCACGCGGGAGACCGGGGTTCAATTCCCCGACGGGGAGACGATGGCTGTCCTTTTATCTTTCTTCGGCCCTGGGCTGAGTCGAACAAAGGCCAAGAGGAGAGCCAGCTGCATTGGCCGGGAATCGAAGCCGGGCCTCCCGCGTGGCAGGCGAGAATTCTACCACTGAACCACCAATGCGTGCCACGTGCAAGAAGAGAAGAGAAACCGCCAAAGAGAGACCACCAAGCACCACCGAGCTGTTGCTAAAGGGTCAACAGAGAAGAATGGTCGAAAATTGGAATGGGGCTTCTATCCTGCACAGGTCGCGATCTATTCACGTCTAAAGAATGCTTGGCGAGCTACAATGGCTGGTGGGAATCAAGGATGTTCCACCGAAAAGGAAGTGGTTTTAAATCTACTCTGTCGCAGGGCACTTGTGCGCCGTCAAGGGGAATTAGCTCAAATGGTAGAGCGCTCGCTTAGCATGCGAGAGGTAGCGGGATCGATGCCCGCATTCTCCAGTGGCTCGGGCTGGGTGATGCAGCTACAAATGGTCGAAGGAAAACTAAAGCTGCGAAATTTTTCTAAGTCCTTTCTGGTTAACCATGGGTTAGATTTTCTTTTTGGTTAACCATGGGTCTTAGATCCGTAGGCTGCGCACCATTGACTGAAGCCTCAAAGGGGGTGTTTAAGGCTGGTTATGGGCTTAAGGGTGGACCGGTGCTTAAGTGTGATATTTTCTAGGGGGGCGTGTCCCCTGGAAGGGGGTCCCAGGCCAGGGAGAGCCCCGGGGAAGGTGCACTTTGGTGGTCTGGATGGATGGGCTGCCTTATATACAGCCAAGGACTTGTTGTGCGTGCATTGGTTGTTCAGTGGTAGAATTCTCGCCTGCCTGCCACGCGGGGGGAGGCCCGGGTTGGTTTCCCGGCCAATGCAGATGGCTCTACTCTCGGTCCTTCTTCGGCTCAGACCAAGACCGAAGCAATACAAAAGATCAAGCATGCGAGAGGTAGCGGGATCGATGCCCGCATTCTCCAGTGGCTTGGGCTGTGTAAGACTTCCTTTTCATCACGGCACACAGCAGCTTGTGCTATTTCGAGGAGTACTGCGTCTTTGGCATAGACGACTTTCTGGCCATGCCGAACGCGAAAAGTCTGCGCCCAACGTGGGGCTCGAACCCACGACCCTGAGATTAAGAGTCTCATGCTCTACCGACTGAGCTAGCCGGGCTTTTGCAGCCTGCAGGGATGCCGTCAGTTCACGGCAGAGCCGAGCACGAGACAAACGGCCAACCTCCTGTCTGCCCGTAGGTTGAACGGTGAATCCTTGAGCCCCTTCAGCACCATGCGCAGTCTCTGTGGCGCAATTGGTTAGCGCGTTCGGCTGTTAACCGAAAGGTTGGTGGTTCAAGCCCACCCAGGGACGAAAGTGCCTCTTTTCTGCGAGACGGTTACCAGCCAACAGCGTGTTTCAGAAGGATGTCCTCATCCTCACCTGAACATAGTTCTTCTTCTTCAGGGCACAATGTCTAAAAATGGCCAGTACGGGGATCGAACCCGCGACCTTGGCGTTATTAGCACCACGCTCTAACCAACTGAGCTAACCGGCCACAATCGACAAGTCCTGCCTCTCTTGGCAACAGTCATTCCCCCAAGGACTGAGCAGGTCCCCGTGTAGCAGTCGACTGGCAACTCCTTTTATGGATTCTACACGTCCCCGGGGTTCAATTCCCCGACGGGGAGAGGTTGGCTGTCCTTTTATCTTATGACAAGCTCCTCGTTAGTATAGTGGATAGTATCCCCGCCTGTCACGCGGGAGACCGGGGTTCAATTCCCCGACGGGGAGACGATGGCTGTCCTTTTATCTTTCTTCGGCCCTGGGCTGAGTCGAACAAAGGCCAAGAGGAGAGCCAGCTGCATTGGCCGGGAATCGAACCCGGGCCTCCCGCGTGGCAGGCGAGAATTCTACCACTGAACCACCAATGCGTGCCACGTGCAAGAAGAGAAGAGAAACCGCCAAAGAGAGACCACCAAGCACCACCGAGCTGTTGCTAAAGGGTCAACAGAGAAGAATGGTCGAAAATTGGAATGGGGCTTCTATCCTGCACAGGTCGCGATCTATTCACGTCTAAAGAATGCTTGGCGAGCTACAATGGCTGGTGGGAATCAAGGATGTTCCACCGAAAAGGAAGTGGTTTTAAATCTACTATGTCGCAGGGCACTTGTGCGCCGTCAAGGGGAATTAGCTCAAATGGTAGAGCGCTCGCTTAGCATGCGAGAGGTAGCGGGATCGATGCCCGCATTCTCCAGTGGCTCGGGCTGGGTGATGCAGCTGCAAATGGTCGAAGGAAAACTAAAGCTGCGAAATTTTTCTAAGTCCTTTCTGGTTAACCATGGGTTAGATTTTCTTTTTGGTTAACCATGGGTCTTAGATCCGTAGGCTGCGCACCATTGACTGAAGCCTCAAAGGGGGTGTTTAAGGCTGGTTATGGGCTTAAGGGTGGACCGGTGCTTAAGTGTGATATTTTCTAGGGGGGCGTGTCCCCTGGAAGGGGGTCCCAGGCCAGGGAGAGCCCCGGGGAAGGTGCACTTTGGTGGTCTGGATGGATGGGCTGCCTTATATACAGCCAAGGACTTGTTGTGCGTGCATTGGTTGTTCAGTGGTAGAATTCTCGCCTGCCTGCCACGCGGGGGGAGGCCCGGGTTGGTTTCCCGGCCAATGCAGATGGCTCTACTCTCGGTCCTTCTTCGGCTCAGACCAAGACCGAAGCAATACAAAAGATCAAGCATGCGAGAGGTAGCGGGATCGATGCCCGCATTCTCCAGTGGCTTGGGCTGTGTAAGACTTCCTTTTCATCACGGCACACAGCAGCTTGTGCTATTTCGAGGAGTACTGCGTCTTTGGCATAGACGACTTTCTGGCCATGCCGAACGCGAAAAGTCTGCGCCCAACGTGGGGCTCGAACCCACGACCCTGAGATTAAGAGTCTCATGCTCTACCGACTGAGCTAGCCGGGCTTTTGCAGCCTGCAGGGATGCCGTCAGTTCACGGCAGAGCCGAGCACGAGACAAACGGCCAACCTCCTGTCTGCCCGTAGGTTGAACGGTGAATCCTTGAGCCCCTTCAGCACCATGCGCAGTCTCTGTGGCGCAATTGGTTAGCGCGTTCGGCTGTTAACCGAAAGGTTGGTGGTTCAAGCCCACCCAGGGACGAAAGTGCCTCTTTTCTGCGAGACGGTTACCAGCCAACAGCGTGTTTCAGAAGGATGTCCTCATCCTCACCTGAACATAGTTCTTCTTCTTCAGGGCACAATGTCTAAAAATGGCCAGTACGGGGATCGAACCCGCGACCTTGGCGTTATTAGCACCACGCTCTAACCAACTGAGCTAACCGGCCACAATCGACAAGTCCTGCCTCTCTTGGCAACAGTCATTCCCCCAAGGACTGAGCAGGTCCCCGTGTAGCAGTCGACTGGCAACTCCTTTTATGGATTCTACACGTCCCCGGGGTTCAATTCCCCGACGGGGAGAGGTTGGCTGTCCTTTTATCTTATGACAAGCTCCTCGTTAGTATAGTGGATAGTATCCCCGCCTGTCACGCGGGAGACCGGGGTTCAATTCCCCGACGGGGAGACGATGGCTGTCCTTTTATCTTTCTTCGGCCCTGGGCTGAGTCGAACAAAGGCCAAGAGGAGAGCCAGCTGCATTGGCCGGGAATCGAAGCCGGGCCTCCCGCGTGGCAGGCGAGAATTCTACCACTGAACCACCAATGCGTGCCACGTGCAAGAAGAGAAGAGAAACCGCCAAAGAGAGACCACCAAGCACCACCGAGCTGTTGCTAAAGGGTCAACAGAGAAGAATGGTCGAAAATTGGAATGGGGCTTCTATCCTGCACAGGTCGCGATCTATTCACGTCTAAAGAATGCTTGGCGAGCTACAATGGCTGGTGGGAATCAAGGATGTTCCACCGAAAAGGAAGTGGTTTTAAATCTACTCTGTCGCAGGGCACTTGTGCGCCGTCAAGGGGAATTAGCTCAAATGGTAGAGCGCTCGCTTAGCATGCGAGAGGTAGCGGGATCGATGCCCGCATTCTCCAGTGGCTCGGGCTGGGTGATGCAGCTACAAATGGTCGAAGGAAAACTAAAGCTGCGAAATTTTTCTAAGTCCTTTCTGGTTAACCATGGGTTAGATTTTCTTTTTGGTTAACCATGGGTCTTAGATCCGTAGGCTGCGCACCATTGACTGAAGCCTCAAAGGGGGTGTTTAAGGCTGGTTATGGGCTTAAGGGTGGACCGGTGCTTAAGTGTGATATTTTCTAGGGGGGCGTGTCCCCTGGAAGGGGGTCCCAGGCCAGGGAGAGCCCCGGGGAAGGTGCACTTTGGTGGTCTGGATGGATGGGCTGCCTTATATACAGCCAAGGACTTGTTGTGCGTGCATTGGTTGTTCAGTGGTAGAATTCTCGCCTGCCTGCCACGCGGGGGGAGGCCCGGGTTGGTTTCCCGGCCAATGCAGATGGCTCTACTCTCGGTCCTTCTTCGGCTCAGACCAAGACCGAAGCAATACAAAAGATCAAGCATGCGAGAGGTAGCGGGATCGATGCCCGCATTCTCCAGTGGCTTGGGCTGTGTAAGACTTCCTTTTCATCACGGCACACAGCAGCTTGTGCTATTTCGAGGAGTACTGCGTCTTTGGCATAGACGACTTTCTGGCCATGCCGAACGCGAAAAGTCTGCGCCCAACGTGGGGCTCGAACCCACGACCCTGAGATTAAGAGTCTCATGCTCTACCGACTGAGCTAGCCGGGCTTTTGCAGCCTGCAGGGATGCCGTCAGTTCACGGCAGAGCCGAGCACGAGACAAACGGCCAACCTCCTGTCTGCCCGTAGGTTGAACGGTGAATCCTTGAGCCCCTTCAGCACCATGCGCAGTCTCTGTGGCGCAATTGGTTAGCGCGTTCGGCTGTTAACCGAAAGGTTGGTGGTTCAAGCCCACCCAGGGACGAAAGTGCCTCTTTTCTGCGAGACGGTTACCAGCCAACAGCGTGTTTCAGAAGGATGTCCTCATCCTCACCTGAACATAGTTCTTCTTCTTCAGGGCACAATGTCTAAAAATGGCCAGTACGGGGATCGAACCCGCGACCTTGGCGTTATTAGCACCACGCTCTAACCAACTGAGCTAACCGGCCACAATCGACAAGTCCTGCCTCTCTTGGCAACAGTCATTCCCCCAAGGACTGAGCAGGTCCCCGTGTAGCAGTCGACTGGCAACTCCTTTTATGGATTCTACACGTCCCCGGGGTTCAATTCCCCGACGGGGAGAGGTTGGCTGTCCTTTTATCTTATGACAAGCTCCTCGTTAGTATAGTGGATAGTATCCCCGCCTGTCACGCGGGAGACCGGGGTTCAATTCCCCGACGGGGAGACGATGGCTGTCCTTTTATCTTTCTTCGGCCCTGGGCTGAGTCGAACAAAGGCCAAGAGGAGAGCCAGCTGCATTGGCCGGGAATCGAACCCGGGCCTCCCGCGTGGCAGGCGAGAATTCTACCACTGAACCACCAATGCGTGCCACGTGCAAGAAGAGAAGAGAAACCGTCAAAGAGAGACCACCAAGCACCACCGAGCTGTTGCTAAAGGGTCAACAGAGAAGAATGGTCGAAAATTGGAATGGGGCTTCTATCCTGCACAGGTCGCGATCTATTCACGTCTAAAGAATGCTTGGCGAGCTACAATGGCTGGTGGGAATCAAGGATGTTCCACCGAAAAGGAAGTGGTTTTAAATCTACTATGTCGCAGGGCACTTGTGCGCCGTCAAGGGGAATTAGCTCAAATGGTAGAGCGCTCGCTTAGCATGCGAGAGGTAGCGGGATCGATGCCCGCATTCTCCAGTGGCTCTGGCTGGGTGATGCAGCTGCAAATGGTCGAAGGAAAACTAAAGCTGCGAAATTTTTCTAAGTCCTTTCTGGTTAACCATGGGTTAGATTTTCTTTTTGGTTAACCATGGGTCTTAGATCCGTAGGCTGCGCACCATTGACTGAAGCCTCAAAGGGGGTGTTTAAGGCTGGTTATGGGCTTAAGGGTGGACCGGTGCTTAAGTGTGATATTTTCTAGGGGGGCGTGTCCCCTGGAAGGGGGTCCCAGGCCAGGGAGAGCCCCGGGGAAGGTGCACTTTGGTGGTCTGGATGGATGGGCTGCCTTATATACAGCCAAGGACTTGTTGTGCGTGCATTGGTTGTTCAGTGGTAGAATTCTCGCCTGCCTGCCACGCGGGGGGAGGCCCGGGTTGGTTTCCCGGCCAATGCAGATGGCTCTACTCTCGGTCCTTCTTCGGCTCAGACCAAGACCGAAGCACTACAAAAGATCAAGCATGCGAGAGGTAGCGGGATCGATGCCCGCATTCTCCAGTGGCTTGGGCTGTGTAAGACTTCCTTTTCATCACGGCACACAGCAGCTTGTGCTATTTCGAGGAGTACTGCGTCTTTGGCATAGACGACTTTCTGGCCATGCCGAACGCGAAAAGTCTGCGCCCAACGTGGGGCTCGAACCCACGACCCTGAGATTAAGAGTCTCATGCTCTACCGACTGAGCTAGCCGGGCTTTTGCAGCCTGCAGGGATGCCGTCAGTTCACGGCAGAGCCGAGCACGAGACAAACGGCCAACCTCCTGTCTGCCCGTAGGTTGAACGGTGAATCCTTGAGCCCCTTCAGCACCATGCGCAGTCTCTGTGGCGCAATTGGTTAGCGCGTTCGGCTGTTAACCGAAAGGTTGGTGGTTCAAGCCCACCCAGGGACGAAAGTGCCTCTTTTCTGCGAGACGGTTACCAGCCAACAGCGTGTTTCAGAAGGATGTCCTCATCCTCACCTGAACATAGTTCTTCTTCTTCAGGGCACAATGTCTAAAAATGGCCAGTACGGGGATCGAACCCGCGACCTTGGCGTTATTAGCACCACGCTCTAACCAACTGAGCTAACCGGCCACAATCGACAAGTCCTGCCTCTCTTGGCAACAGTCATTCCCCCAAGGACTGAGCAGGTCCCCGTGTAGCAGTCGACTGGCAACTCCTTTTATGGATTCTACACGTCCCCGGGGTTCAATTCCCCGACGGGGAGAGGTTGGCTGTCCTTTTATCTTATGACAAGCTCCTCGTTAGTATAGTGGATAGTATCCCCGCCTGTCACGCGGGAGACCGGGGTTCAATTCCCCGACGGGGAGACGATGGCTGTCCTTTTATCTTTCTTCGGCCCTGGGCTGAGTCGAACAAAGGCCAAGAGGAGAGCCAGCTGCATTGGCCGGGAATCGAACCCGGGCCTCCCGCGTGGCAGGCGAGAATTCTACCACTGAACCACCAATGCGTGCCACGTGCAAGAAGAGAAGAGAAACCGCCAAAGAGAGACCACCAAGCACCACCGAGCTGTTGCTAAAGGGTCAACAGAGAAGAATGGTCGAAAATTGGAATGGGGCTTCTATCCTGCACAGGTCGCGATCTATTCACGTCTAAAGAATGCTTGGCGAGCTACAATGGCTGGTGGGAATCAAGGATGTTCCACCGAAAAGGAAGTGGTTTTAAATCTACTATGTCGCAGGGCACTTGTGCGCCGTCAAGGGGAATTAGCTCAAATGGTAGAGCGCTCGCTTAGCATGCGAGAGGTAGCGGGATCGATGCCCGCATTCTCCAGTGGCTCGGGCTGGGTGATGCAGCTGCAAATGGTCGAAGGAAAACTAAAGCTGCGAAATTTTTCTAAGTCCTTTCTGGTTAACCATGGGTTAGATTTTCTTTTTGGTTAACCATGGGTCTTAGATCCGTAGGCTGCGCACCATTGACTGAAGCCTCAAAGGGGGTGTTTAAGGCTGGTTATGGGCTTAAGGGTGGACCGGTGCTTAAGTGTGATATTTTCTAGGGGGGCGTGTCCCCTGGAAGGGGGTCCCAGGCCAGGGAGAGCCCCGGGGAAGGTGCACTTTGGTGGTCTGGATGGATGGGCTGCCTTATATACAGCCAAGGACTTGTTGTGCGTGCATTGGTTGTTCAGTGGTAGAATTCTCGCCTGCCTGCCACGCGGGGGGAGGCCCGGGTTGGTTTCCCGGCCAATGCAGATGGCTCTACTCTCGGTCCTTCTTCGGCTCAGACCAAGACCGAAGCAATACAAAAGATCAAGCATGCGAGAGGTAGCGGGATCGATGCCCGCATTCTCCAGTGGCTTGGGCTGTGTAAGACTTCCTTTTCATCACGGCACACAGCAGCTTGTGCTATTTCGAGGAGTACTGCGTCTTTGGCATAGACGACTTTCTGGCCATGCCGAACGCGAAAAGTCTGCGCCCAACGTGGGGCTCGAACCCACGACCCTGAGATTAAGAGTCTCATGCTCTACCGACTGAGCTAGCCGGGCTTTTGCAGCCTGCAGGGATGCCGTCAGTTCACGGCAGAGCCGAGCACGAGACAAACGGCCAACCTCCTGTCTGCCCGTAGGTTGAACGGTGAATCCTTGAGCCCCTTCAGCACCATGCGCAGTCTCTGTGGCGCAATTGGTTAGCGCGTTCGGCTGTTAACCGAAAGGTTGGTGGTTCAAGCCCACCCAGGGACGAAAGTGCCTCTTTTCTGCGAGACGGTTACCAGCCAACAGCGTGTTTCAGAAGGATGTCCTCATCCTCACCTGAACATAGTTCTTCTTCTTCAGGGCACAATGTCTAAAAATGGCCAGTACGGGGATCGAACCCGCGACCTTGGCGTTATTAGCACCACGCTCTAACCAACTGAGCTAACCGGCCACAATCGACAAGTCCTGCCTCTCTTGGCAACAGTCATTCCCCCAAGGACTGAGCAGGTCCCCGTGTAGCAGTCGACTGGCAACTCCTTTTATGGATTCTACACGTCCCCGGGGTTCAATTCCCCGACGGGGAGAGGTTGGCTGTCCTTTTATCTTATGACAAGCTCCTCGTTAGTATAGTGGATAGTATCCCCGCCTGTCACGCGGGAGACCGGGGTTCAATTCCCCGACGGGGAGACGATGGCTGTCCTTTTATCTTTCTTCGGCCCTGGGCTGAGTCGAACAAAGGCCAAGAGGAGAGCCAGCTGCATTGGCCGGGAATCGAAGCCGGGCCTCCCGCGTGGCAGGCGAGAATTCTACCACTGAACCACCAATGCGTGCCACGTGCAAGAAGAGAAGAGAAACCGCCAAAGAGAGACCACCAAGCACCACCGAGCTGTTGCTAAAGGGTCAACAGAGAAGAATGGTCGAAAATTGGAATGGGGCTTCTATCCTGCACAGGTCGCGATCTATTCACGTCTAAAGAATGCTTGGCGAGCTACAATGGCTGGTGGGAATCAAGGATGTTCCACCGAAAAGGAAGTGGTTTTAAATCTACTCTGTCGCAGGGCACTTGTGCGCCGTCAAGGGGAATTAGCTCAAATGGTAGAGCGCTCGCTTAGCATGCGAGAGGTAGCGGGATCGATGCCCGCATTCTCCAGTGGCTCGGGCTGGGTGATGCAGCTACAAATGGTCGAAGGAAAACTAAAGCTGCGAAATTTTTCTAAGTCCTTTCTGGTTAACCATGGGTTAGATTTTCTTTTTGGTTAACCATGGGTCTTAGATCCGTAGGCTGCGCACCATTGACTGAAGCCTCAAAGGGGGTGTTTAAGGCTGGTTATGGGCTTAAGGGTGGACCGGTGCTTAAGTGTGATATTTTCTAGGGGGGCGTGTCCCCTGGAAGGGGGTCCCAGGCCAGGGAGAGCCCCGGGGAAGGTGCACTTTGGTGGTCTGGATGGATGGGCTGCCTTATATACAGCCAAGGACTTGTTGTGCGTGCATTGGTTGTTCAGTGGTAGAATTCTCGCCTGCCTGCCACGCGGGGGGAGGCCCGGGTTGGTTTCCCGGCCAATGCAGATGGCTCTACTCTCGGTCCTTCTTCGGCTCAGACCAAGACCGAAGCAATACAAAAGATCAAGCATGCGAGAGGTAGCGGGATCGATGCCCGCATTCTCCAGTGGCTTGGGCTGTGTAAGACTTCCTTTTCATCACGGCACACAGCAGCTTGTGCTATTTCGAGGAGTACTGCGTCTTTGGCATAGACGACTTTCTGGCCATGCCGAACGCGAAAAGTCTGCGCCCAACGTGGGGCTCGAACCCACGACCCTGAGATTAAGAGTCTCATGCTCTACCGACTGAGCTAGCCGGGCTTTTGCAGCCTGCAGGGATGCCGTCAGTTCACGGCAGAGCCGAGCACGAGACAAACGGCCAACCTCCTGTCTGCCCGTAGGTTGAACGGTGAATCCTTGAGCCCCTTCAGCACCATGCGCAGTCTCTGTGGCGCAATTGGTTAGCGCGTTCGGCTGTTAACCGAAAGGTTGGTGGTTCAAGCCCACCCAGGGACGAAAGTGCCTCTTTTCTGCGAGACGGTTACCAGCCAACAGCGTGTTTCAGAAGGATGTCCTCATCCTCACCTGAACATAGTTCTTCTTCTTCAGGGCACAATGTCTAAAAATGGCCAGTACGGGGATCGAACCCGCGACCTTGGCGTTATTAGCACCACGCTCTAACCAACTGAGCTAACCGGCCACAATCGACAAGTCCTGCCTCTCTTGGCAACAGTCATTCCCCCAAGGACTGAGCAGGTCCCCGTGTAGCAGTCGACTGGCAACTCCTTTTATGGATTCTACACGTCCCCGGGGTTCAATTCCCCGACGGGGAGAGGTTGGCTGTCCTTTTATCTTATGACAAGCTCCTCGTTAGTATAGTGGATAGTATCCCCGCCTGTCACGCGGGAGACCGGGGTTCAATTCCCCGACGGGGAGACGATGGCTGTCCTTTTATCTTTCTTCGGCCCTGGGCTGAGTCGAACAAAGGCCAAGAGGAGAGCCAGCTGCATTGGCCGGGAATCGAACCCGGGCCTCCCGCGTGGCAGGCGAGAATTCTACCACTGAACCACCAATGCGTGCCACGTGCAAGAAGAGAAGAGAAACCGTCAAAGAGAGACCACCAAGCACCACCGAGCTGTTGCTAAAGGGTCAACAGAGAAGAATGGTCGAAAATTGGAATGGGGCTTCTATCCTGCACAGGTCGCGATCTATTCACGTCTAAAGAATGCTTGGCGAGCTACAATGGCTGGTGGGAATCAAGGATGTTCCACCGAAAAGGAAGTGGTTTTAAATCTACTATGTCGCAGGGCACTTGTGCGCCGTCAAGGGGAATTAGCTCAAATGGTAGAGCGCTCGCTTAGCATGCGAGAGGTAGCGGGATCGATGCCCGCATTCTCCAGTGGCTCTGGCTGGGTGATGCAGCTGCAAATGGTCGAAGGAAAACTAAAGCTGCGAAATTTTTCTAAGTCCTTTCTGGTTAACCATGGGTTAGATTTTCTTTTTGGTTAACCATGGGTCTTAGATCCGTAGGCTGCGCACCATTGACTGAAGCCTCAAAGGGGGTGTTTAAGGCTGGTTATGGGCTTAAGGGTGGACCGGTGCTTAAGTGTGATATTTTCTAGGGGGGCGTGTCCCCTGGAAGGGGGTCCCAGGCCAGGGAGAGCCCCGGGGAAGGTGCACTTTGGTGGTCTGGATGGATGGGCTGCCTTATATACAGCCAAGGACTTGTTGTGCGTGCATTGGTTGTTCAGTGGTAGAATTCTCGCCTGCCTGCCACGCGGGGGGAGGCCCGGGTTGGTTTCCCGGCCAATGCAGATGGCTCTACTCTCGGTCCTTCTTCGGCTCAGACCAAGACCGAAGCAATACAAAAGATCAAGCATGCGAGAGGTAGCGGGATCGATGCCCGCATTCTCCAGTGGCTTGGGCTGTGTAAGACTTCCTTTTCATCACGGCACACAGCAGCTTGTGCTATTTCGAGGAGTACTGCGTCTTTGGCATAGACGACTTTCTGGCCATGCCGAACGCGAAAAGTCTGCGCCCAACGTGGGGCTCGAACCCACGACCCTGAGATTAAGAGTCTCATGCTCTACCGACTGAGCTAGCCGGGCTTTTGCAGCCTGCAGGGATGCCGTCAGTTCACGGCAGAGCCGAGCACGAGACAAACGGCCAACCTCCTGTCTGCCCGTAGGTTGAACGGTGAATCCTTGAGCCCCTTCAGCACCATGCGCAGTCTCTGTGGCGCAATTGGTTAGCGCGTTCGGCTGTTAACCGAAAGGTTGGTGGTTCAAGCCCACCCAGGGACGAAAGTGCCTCTTTTCTGCGAGACGGTTACCAGCCAACAGCGTGTTTCAGAAGGATGTCCTCATCCTCACCTGAACATAGTTCTTCTTCTTCAGGGCACAATGTCTAAAAATGGCCAGTACGGGGATCGAACCCGCGACCTTGGCGTTATTAGCACCACGCTCTAACCAACTGAGCTAACCGGCCACAATCGACAAGTCCTGCCTCTCTTGGCAACAGTCATTCCCCCAAGGACTGAGCAGGTCCCCGTGTAGCAGTCGACTGGCAACTCCTTTTATGGATTCTACACGTCCCCGGGGTTCAATTCCCCGACGGGGAGAGGTTGGCTGTCCTTTTATCTTATGACAAGCTCCTCGTTAGTATAGTGGATAGTATCCCCGCCTGTCACGCGGGAGACCGGGGTTCAATTCCCCGACGGGGAGACGATGGCTGTCCTTTTATCTTTCTTCGGCCCTGGGCTGAGTCGAACAAAGGCCAAGAGGAGAGCCAGCTGCATTGGCCGGGAATCGAACCCGGGCCTCCCGCGTGGCAGGCGAGAATTCTACCACTGAACCACCAATGCGTGCCACGTGCAAGAAGAGAAGAGAAACGGCCAAAGAGAGACCACCAAGCACCACCGAGCTGTTGCTAAAGGGTCAACAGAGAAGAATGGTCGAAAATTGGAATGGGGCTTCTATCCTGCACAGGTCGCGATCTATTCACGTCTAAAGAATGCTTGGCGAGCTACAATGGCTGGTGGGAATCAAGGATGTTCCACCGAAAAGGAAGTGGTTTTAAATCTACTCTGTCGCAGGGCACTTGTGCGCCGTCAAGGGGAATTAGCTCAAATGGTAGAGCGCTCGCTTAGCATGCGAGAGGTAGCGGGATCGATGCCCGCATTCTCCAGTGGCTCGGGCTGGGTGATGCAGCTACAAATGGTCGAAGGAAAACTAAAGCTGCGAAATTTTTCTAAGTCCTTTCTGGTTAACCATGGGTTAGATTTTCTGTTTGGTTAACCATGGGTCTTAGATCCGTAGGCTGCGCACCATTGACTGAAGCCTCAAAGGGGGTGTTTAAGGCTGGTTATGGGCTTAAGGGTGGACCGGTGCTTAAGTGTGATATTTTCTAGGGGGGCGTGTCCCCTGGAAGGGGGTCCCAGGCCAGGGAGAGCCCCGGGGAAGGTGCACTTTGGTGGTCTGGATGGATGGGCTGCCTTATATACAGCCAAGGACTTGTTGTGCGTGCATTGGTTGTTCAGTGGTAGAATTCTCGCCTGCCTGCCACGCGGGGGGAGGCCCGGGTTGGTTTCCCGGCCAATGCAGATGGCTCTACTCTCGGTCCTTCTTCGGCTCAGACCAAGACCGAAGCAATACAAAAGATCAAGCATGCGAGAGGTAGCGGGATCGATGCCCGCATTCTCCAGTGGCTTGGGCTGTGTAAGACTTCCTTTTCATCACGGCACACAGCAGCTTGTGCTATTTCGAGGAGTACTGCGTCTTTGGCATAGACGACTTTCTGGCCATGCCGAACGCGAAAAGTCTGCGCCCAACGTGGGGCTCGAACCCACGACCCTGAGATTAAGAGTCTCATGCTCTACCGACTGAGCTAGCCGGGCTTTTGCAGCCTGCAGGGATGCCGTCAGTTCACGGCAGAGCCGAGCACGAGACAAACGGCCAACCTCCTGTCTGCCCGTAGGTTGAACGGTGAATCCTTGAGCCCCTTCAGCACCATGCGCAGTCTCTGTGGCGCAATTGGTTAGCGCGTTCGGCTGTTAACCGAAAGGTTGGTGGTTCAAGCCCACCCAGGGACGAAAGTGCCTCTTTTCTGCGAGACGGTTACCAGCCAACAGCGTGTTTCAGAAGGATGTCCTCATCCTCACCTGAACATAGTTCTTCTTCTTCAGGGCACAATGTCTAAAAATGGCCAGTACGGGGATCGAACCCGCGACCTTGGCGTTATTAGCACCACGCTCTAACCAACTGAGCTAACCGGCCACAATCGACAAGTCCTGCCTCTCTTGGCAACAGTCATTCCCCCAAGGACTGAGCAGGTCCCCGTGTAGCAGTCGACTGGCAACTCCTTTTATGGATTCTACACGTCCCCGGGGTTCAATTCCCCGACGGGGAGAGGTTGGCTGTCCTTTTATCTTATGACAAGCTCCTCGTTAGTATAGTGGATAGTATCCCCGCCTGTCACGCGGGAGACCGGGGTTCAATTCCCCGACGGGGAGACGATGGCTGTCCTTTTATCTTTCTTCGGCCCTGGGCTGAGTCGAACAAAGGCCAAGAGGAGAGCCAGCTGCATTGGCCGGGAATCGAACCCGGGCCTCCCGCGTGGCAGGCGAGAATTCTACCACTGAACCACCAATGCGTGCCACGTGCAAGAAGAGAAGAGAAACCGCCAAAGAGAGACCACCAAGCACCACCGAGCTGTTGCTAAAGGGTCAACAGAGAAGAATGGTCGAAAATTGGAATGGGGCTTCTATCCTGCACAGGTCGCGATCTATTCACGTCTAAAGAATGCTTGGCGAGCTACAATGGCTGGTGGGAATCAAGGATGTTCCACCGAAAAGGAAGTGGTTTTAAATCTACTATGTCGCAGGGCACTTGTGCGCCGTCAAGGGGAATTAGCTCAAATGGTAGAGCGCTCGCTTAGCATGCGAGAGGTAGCGGGATCGATGCCCGCATTCTCCAGTGGCTCTGGCTGGGTGATGCAGCTGCAAATGGTCGAAGGAAAACTAAAGCTGCGAAATTTTTCTAAGTCCTTTCTGGTTAACCATGGGTTAGATTTTCTTTTTGGTTAACCATGGGTCTTAGATCCGTAGGCTGCGCACCATTGACTGAAGCCTCAAAGGGGGTGTTTAAGGCTGGTTATGGGCTTAAGGGTGGACCGGTGCTTAAGTGTGATATTTTCTAGGGGGGCGTGTCCCCTGGAAGGGGGTCCCAGGCCAGGGAGAGCCCCGGGGAAGGTGCACTTTGGTGGTCTGGATGGATGGGCTGCCTTATATACAGCCAAGGACTTGTTGTGCGTGCATTGGTTGTTCAGTGGTAGAATTCTCGCCTGCCTGCCACGCGGGGGGAGGCCCGGGTTGGTTTCCCGGCCAATGCAGATGGCTCTACTCTCGGTCCTTCTTCGGCTCAGACCAAGACCGAAGCAATACAAAAGATCAAGCATGCGAGAGGTAGCGGGATCGATGCCCGCATTCTCCAGTGGCTTGGGCTGTGTAAGACTTCCTTTTCATCACGGCACACAGCAGCTTGTGCTATTTCGAGGAGTACTGCGTCTTTGGCATAGACGACTTTCTGGCCACGCCGAACGCGAAAAGTCTGCGCCCAACGTGGGGCTCGAACCCACGACCCTGAGATTAAGAGTCTCATGCTCTACCGACTGAGCTAGCCGGGCTTTTGCAGCCTGCAGGGATGCCGTCAGTTCACGGCAGAGCCGAGCACGAGACAAACGGCCAACCTCCTGTCTGCCCGTAGGTTGAACGGTGAATCCTTGAGCCCCTTCAGCACCATGCGCAGTCTCTGTGGCGCAATTGGTTAGCGCGTTCGGCTGTTAACCGAAAGGTTGGTGGTTCAAGCCCACCCAGGGACGAAAGTGCCTCTTTTCTGCGAGACGGTTACCAGCCAACAGCGTGTTTCAGAAGGATGTCCTCATCCTCACCTGAACATAGTTCTTCTTCTTCAGGGCACAATGTCTAAAAGTGGCCAGTACGGGGATCGAACCCGCGACCTTGGCGTTATTAGCACCACGCTCTAACCAACTGAGCTAACCGGCCACAATCGACAAGTCCTGCCTCTCTTGGCAACAGTCATTCCCCCAAGGACTGAGCAGGTCCCCGTGTAGCAGTCGACTGGCAACTCCTTTTATGGATTCTACACGTCCCCGGGGTTCAATTCCCCGACGGGGAGAGGTTGGCTGTCCTTTTATCTTATGACAAGCTCCTCGTTAGTATAGTGGATAGTATCCCCGCCTGTCACGCGGGAGACCGGGGTTCAATTCCCCGACGGGGAGACGATGGCTGTCCTTTTATCTTTCTTCGGCCCTGGGCTGAGTCGAACAAAGGCCAAGAGGAGAGCCAGCTGCATTGGCCGGGAATCGAACCCGGGCCTCCCGCGTGGCAGGCGAGAATTCTACCACTGAACCACCAATGCGTGCCACGTGCAAGAAGAGAAGAGAAACCGCCAAAGAGAGACCACCAAGCACCACCGAGCTGTTGCTAAAGGGTCAACAGAGAAGAATGGTCGAAAATTGGAATGGGGCTTCTATCCTGCACAGGTCGCGATCTATTCACGTCTAAAGAATGCTTGGCGAGCTACAATGGCTGGTGGGAATCAAGGATGTTCCACCGAAAAGGAAGTGGTTTTAAATCTACTATGTCGCAGGGCACTTGTGTGCCGTCAAGGGGAATTAGCTCAAATGGTAGAGCGCTCGCTTAGCATGCGAGAGGTAGCGGGATCGATGCCCGCATTCTCCAGTGGCTCGGGCTGGGTGATGCAGCTGCAAATGGTCGAAGGAAAACTAAAGCTGCGAAATTTTTCTAAGTCCTTTCTGGTTAACCATGGGTTAGATTTTCTTTTTGGTTAACCATGGGTCTTAGATCCGTAGGCTGCGCACCATTGACTGAAGCCTCAAAGGGGGTGTTTAAGGCTGGTTATGGGCTTAAGGGTGGACCGGTGCTTAAGTGTGATATTTTCTAGGGGGGCGTGTCCCCTGGAAGGGGGTCCCAGGCCAGGGAGAGCCCCGGGGAAGGTGCACTTTGGTGGTCTGGATGGATGGGCTGCCTTATATACAGCCAAGGACTTGTTGTGCGTGCATTGGTTGTTCAGTGGTAGAATTCTCGCCTGCCTGCCACGCGGGGGGAGGCCCGGGTTGGTTTCCCGGCCAATGCAGATGGCTCTACTCTCGGTCCTTCTTCGGCTCAGACCAAGACCGAAGCAATACAAAAGATCAAGCATGCGAGAGGTAGCGGGATCGATGCCCGCATTCTCCAGTGGCTTGGGCTGTGTAAGACTTCCTTTTCATCACGGCACACAGCAGCTTGTGCTATTTCGAGGAGTACTGCGTCTTTGGCATAGACGACTTTCTGGCCATGCCGAACGCGAAAAGTCTGCGCCCAACGTGGGGCTCGAACCCACGACCCTGAGATTAAGAGTCTCATGCTCTACCGACTGAGCTAGCCGGGCTTTTGCAGCCTGCAGGGATGCCGTCAGTTCACGGCAGAGCCGAGCACGAGACAAACGGCCAACCTCCTGTCTGCCCGTAGGTTGAACGGTGAATCCTTGAGCCCCTTCAGCACCATGCGCAGTCTCTGTGGCGCAATTGGTTAGCGCGTTCGGCTGTTAACCGAAAGGTTGGTGGTTCAAGCCCACCCAGGGACGAAAGTGCCTCTTTTCTGCGAGACGGTTACCAGCCAACAGCGTGTTTCAGAAGGATGTCCTCATCCTCACCTGAACATAGTTCTTCTTCTTCAGGGCACAATGTCTAAAAGTGGCCAGTACGGGGATCGAACCCGCGACCTTGGCGTTATTAGCACCACGCTCTAACCAACTGAGCTAACCGGCCACAATCGACAAGTCCTGCCTCTCTTGGCAACAGTCATTCCCCCAAGGACTGAGCAGGTCCCCGTGTAGCAGTCGACTGGCAACTCCTTTTATGGATTCTACACGTCCCCGGGGTTCAATTCCCCGACGGGGAGAGGTTGGCTGTCCTTTTATCTTATGACAAGCTCCTCGTTAGTATAGTGGATAGTATCCCCGCCTGTCACGCGGGAGACCGGGGTTCAATTCCCCGACGGGGAGACGATGGCTGTCCTTTTATCTTTCTTCGGCCCTGGGCTGAGTCGAACAAAGGCCAAGAGGAGAGCCAGCTGCATTGGCCGGGAATCGAACCCGGGCCTCCCGCGTGGCAGGCGAGAATTCTACCACTGAACCACCAATGCGTGCCACGTGCAAGAAGAGAAGAGAAACCGCCAAAGAGAGACCACCAAGCACCACCGAGCTGTTGCTAAAGGGTCAACAGAGAAGAATGGTCGAAAATTGGAATGGGGCTTCTATCCTGCACAGGTCGCGATCTATTCACGTCTAAAGAATGCTTGGCGAGCTACAATGGCTGGTGGGAATCAAGGATGTTCCACCGAAAAGGAAGTGGTTTTAAATCTACTCTGTCGCAGGGCACTTGTGCGCCGTCAAGGGGAATTAGCTCAAATGGTAGAGCGCTCGCTTAGCATGCGAGAGGTAGCGGGATCGATGCCCGCATTCTCCATTGGCTCGGGCTGGGTGATGCAGCTACAAATGGTCGAAGGAAAACTAAAGCTGCGAAATTTTTCTAAGTCCTTTCTGGTTAACCATGGGTTAGATTTTCTTTTTGGTTAACCATGGGTCTTAGATCCGTAGGCTGCGCACCATTGACTGAAGCCTCAAAGGGGGTGTTTAAGGCTGGTTATGGGCTTAAGGGTGGACCGGTGCTTAAGTGTGATATTTTCTAGGGGGGCGTGTCCCCTGGAAGGGGGTCCCAGGCCAGGGAGAGCCCCGGGGAAGGTGCACTTTGGTGGTCTGGATGGATGGGCTGCCTTATATACAGCCAAGGACTTGTTGTGCGTGCATTGGTTGTTCAGTGGTAGAATTCTCGCCTGCCTGCCACGCGGGGGGAGGCCCGGGTTGGTTTCCCGGCCAATGCAGATGGCTCTACTCTCGGTCCTTCTTCGGCTCAGACCAAGACCGAAGCAATACAAAAGATCAAGCATGCGAGAGGTAGCGGGATCGATGCCCGCATTCTCCAGTGGCTTGGGCTGTGTAAGACTTCCTTTTCATCACGGCACACAGCAGCTTGTGCTATTTCGAGGAGTACTGCGTCTTTGGCATAGACGACTTTCTGGCCATGCCGAACGCGAAAAGTCTGCGCCCAACGTGGGGCTCGAACCCACGACCCTGAGATTAAGAGTCTCATGCTCTACCGACTGAGCTAGCCGGGCTTTTGCAGCCTGCAGGGATGCCGTCAGTTCACGGCAGAGCCGAGCACGAGACAAACGGCCAACCTCCTGTCTGCCCGTAGGTTGAACGGTGAATCCTTGAGCCCCTTCAGCACCATGCGCAGTCTCTGTGGCGCAATTGGTTAGCGCGTTCGGCTGTTAACCGAAAGGTTGGTGGTTCAAGCCCACCCAGGGACGAAAGTGCCTCTTTTCTGCGAGACGGTTACCAGCCAACAGCGTGTTTCAGAAGGATGTCCTCATCCTCACCTGAACATAGTTCTTCTTCTTCAGGGCACAATGTCTAAAAATGGCCAGTACGGGGATCGAACCCGCGACCTTGGCGTTATTAGCACCACGCTCTAACCAACTGAGCTAACCGGCCACAATCGACAAGTCCTGCCTCTCTTGGCAACAGTCATTCCCCCAAGGACTGAGCAGGTCCCCGTGTAGCAGTCGACTGGCAACTCCTTTTATGGATTCTACACGTCCCCGGGGTTCAATTCCCCGACGGGGAGAGGTTGGCTGTCCTTTTATCTTATGACAAGCTCCTCGTTAGTATAGTGGATAGTATCCCCGCCTGTCACGCGGGAGACCGGGGTTCAATTCCCCGACGGGGAGACGATGGCTGTCCTTTTATCTTTCTTCGGCCCTGGGCTGAGTCGAACAAAGGCCAAGAGGAGAGCCAGCTGCATTGGCCGGGAATCGAACCCGGGCCTCCCGCGTGGCAGGCGAGAATTCTACCACTGAACCACCAATGCGTGCCACGTGCAAGAAGAGAAGAGAAACCGCCAAAGAGAGACCACCAAGCACCACCGAGCTGTTGCTAAAGGGTCAACAGAGAAGAATGGTCGAAAATTGGAATGGGGCTTCTATCCTGCACAGGTCGCGATCTATTCACGTCTAAAGAATGCTTGGCGAGCTACAATGGCTGGTGGGAATCAAGGATGTTCCACCGAAAAGGAAGTGGTTTTAAATCTACTCTGTCGCAGGGCACTTGTGCGCCGTCAAGGGGAATTAGCTCAAATGGTAGAGCGCTCGCTTAGCATGCGAGAGGTAGCGGGATCGATGCCCGCATTCTCCAGTGGCTCGGGCTGGGTGATGCAGCTACAAATGGTCGAAGGAAAACTAAAGCTGCGAAATTTTTCTAAGTCCTTTCTGGTTAACCATGGGTTAGATTTTCTTTTTGGTTAACCATGGGTCTTAGATCCGTAGGCTGCGCACCATTGACTGAAGCCTCAAAGGGGGTGTTTAAGGCTGGTTATGGGCTTAAGGGTGGACCGGTGCTTAAGTGTGATATTTTCTAGGGGGGCGTGTCCCCTGGAAGGGGGTCCCAGGCCAGGGAGAGCCCCGGGGAAGGTGCACTTTGGTGGTCTGGATGGATGGGCTGCCTTATATACAGCCAAGGACTTGTTGTGCGTGCATTGGTTGTTCAGTGGTAGAATTCTCGCCTGCCTGCCACGCGGGGGGAGGCCCGGGTTGGTTTCCCGGCCAATGCAGATGGCTCTACTCTCGGTCCTTCTTCGGCTCAGACCAAGACCGAAGCAATACAAAAGATCAAGCATGCGAGAGGTAGCGGGATCGATGCCCGCATTCTCCAGTGGCTTGGGCTGTGTAAGACTTCCTTTTCATCACGGCACACAGCAGCTTGTGCTATTTCGAGGAGTACTGCGTCTTTGGCATAGACGACTTTCTGGCCACGCCGAACGCGAAAAGTCTGCGCCCAACGTGGGGCTCGAACCCACGACCCTGAGATTAAGAGTCTCATGCTCTACCGACTGAGCTAGCCGGGCTTTTGCAGCCTGCAGGGATGCCGTCAGTTCACGGCAGAGCCGAGCACGAGACAAACGGCCAACCTCCTGTCTGCCCGTAGGTTGAACGGTGAATCCTTGAGCCCCTTCAGCACCATGCGCAGTCTCTGTGGCGCAATTGGTTAGCGCGTTCGGCTGTTAACCGAAAGGTTGGTGGTTCAAGCCCACCCAGGGACGAAAGTGCCTCTTTTCTGCGAGACGGTTACCAGCCAACAGCGTGTTTCAGAAGGATGTCCTCATCCTCACCTGAACATAGTTCTTCTTCTTCAGGGCACAATGTCTAAAAGTGGCCAGTACGGGGATCGAACCCGCGACCTTGGCGTTATTAGCACCACGCTCTAACCAACTGAGCTAACCGGCCACAATCGACAAGTCCTGCCTCTCTTGGCAACAGTCATTCCCCCAAGGACTGAGCAGGTCCCCGTGTAGCAGTCGACTGGCAACTCCTTTTATGGATTCTACACGTCCCCGGGGTTCAATTCCCCGACGGGGAGAGGTTGGCTGTCCTTTTATCTTATGACAAGCTCCTCGTTAGTATAGTGGATAGTATCCCCGCCTGTCACGCGGGAGACCGGGGTTCAATTCCCCGACGGGGAGACGATGGCTGTCCTTTTATCTTTCTTCGGCCCTGGGCTGAGTCGAACAAAGGCCAAGAGGAGAGCCAGCTGCATTGGCCGGGAATCGAACCCGGGCCTCCCGCGTGGCAGGCGAGAATTCTACCACTGAACCACCAATGCGTGCCACGTGCAAGAAGAGAAGAGAAACCGCCAAAGAGAGACCACCAAGCACCACCGAGCTGTTGCTAAAGGGTCAACAGAGAAGAATGGTCGAAAATTGGAATGGGGCTTCTATCCTGCACAGGTCGCGATCTATTCACGTCTAAAGAATGCTTGGCGAGCTACAATGGCTGGTGGGAATCAAGGATGTTCCACCGAAAAGGAAGTGGTTTTAAATCTACTCTGTCGCAGGGCACTTGTGCGCCGTCAAGGGGAATTAGCTCAAATGGTAGAGCGCTCGCTTAGCATGCGAGAGGTAGCGGGATCGATGCCCGCATTCTCCAGTGGCTCGGGCTGGGTGATGCAGCTACAAATGGTCGAAGGAAAACTAAAGCTGCGAAATTTTTCTAAGTCCTTTCTGGTTAACCATGGGTTAGATTTTCTTTTTGGTTAACCATGGGTCTTAGATCCGTAGGCTGCGCACCATTGACTGAAGCCTCAAAGGGGGTGTTTAAGGCTGGTTATGGGCTTAAGGGTGGACCGGTGCTTAAGTGTGATATTTTCTAGGGGGGCGTGTCCCCTGGAAGGGGGTCCCAGGCCAGGGAGAGCCCCGGGGAAGGTGCACTTTGGTGGTCTGGATGGATGGGCTGCCTTATATACAGCCAAGGACTTGTTGTGCGTGCATTGGTTGTTCAGTGGTAGAATTCTCGCCTGCCTGCCACGCGGGGGGAGGCCCGGGTTGGTTTCCCGGCCAATGCAGATGGCTCTACTCTCGGTCCTTCTTCGGCTCAGACCAAGACCGAAGCAATACAAAAGATCAAGCATGCGAGAGGTAGCGGGATCGATGCCCGCATTCTCCAGTGGCTTGGGCTGTGTAAGACTTCCTTTTCATCACGGCACACAGCAGCTTGTGCTATTTCGAGGAGTACTGCGTCTTTGGCATAGACGACTTTCTGGCCATGCCGAACGCGAAAAGTCTGCGCCCAACGTGGGGCTCGAACCCACGACCCTGAGATTAAGAGTCTCATGCTCTACCGACTGAGCTAGCCGGGCTTTTGCAGCCTGCAGGGATGCCGTCAGTTCACGGCAGAGCCGAGCACGAGACAAACGGCCAACCTCCTGTCTGCCCGTAGGTTGAACGGTGAATCCTTGAGCCCCTTCAGCACCATGCGCAGTCTCTGTGGCGCAATTGGTTAGCGCGTTCGGCTGTTAACCGAAAGGTTGGTGGTTCAAGCCCACCCAGGGACGAAAGTGCCTCTTTTCTGCGAGACGGTTACCAGCCAACAGCGTGTTTCAGAAGGATGTCCTCATCCTCACCTGAACATAGTTCTTCTTCTTCAGGGCACAATGTCTAAAAATGGCCAGTACGGGGATCGAACCCGCGACCTTGGCGTTATTAGCACCACGCTCTAACCAACTGAGCTAACCGGCCACAATCGACAAGTCCTGCCTCTCTTGGCAACAGTCATTCCCCCAAGGACTGAGCAGGTCCCCGTGTAGCAGTCGACTGGCAACTCCTTTTATGGATTCTACACGTCCCCGGGGTTCAATTCCCCGACGGGGAGAGGTTGGCTGTCCTTTTATCTTATGACAAGCTCCTCGTTAGTATAGTGGATAGTATCCCCGCCTGTCACGCGGGAGACCGGGGTTCAATTCCCCGACGGGGAGACGATGGCTGTCCTTTTATCTTTCTTCGGCCCTGGGCTGAGTCGAACAAAGGCCAAGAGGAGAGCCAGCTGCATTGGCCGGGAATCGAACCCGGGCCTCCCGCGTGGCAGGCGAGAATTCTACCACTGAACCACCAATGCGTGCCACGTGCAAGAAGAGAAGAGAAACCGCCAAAGAGAGACCACCAAGCACCACCGAGCTGTTGCTAAAGGGTCAACAGAGAAGAATGGTCGAAAATTGGAATGGGGCTTCTATCCTGCACAGGTCGCGATCTATTCACGTCTAAAGAATGCTTGGCGAGCTACAATGGCTGGTGGGAATCAAGGATGTTCCACCGAAAAGGAAGTGGTTTTAAATCTACTCTGTCGCAGGGCACTTGTGCGCCGTCAAGGGGAATTAGCTCAAATGGTAGAGCGCTCGCTTAGCATGCGAGAGGTAGCGGGATCGATGCCCGCATTCTCCAGTGGCTCGGGCTGGGTGATGCAGCTACAAATGGTCGAAGGAAAACTAAAGCTGCGAAATTTTTCTAAGTCCTTTCTGGTTAACCATGGGTTAGATTTTCTTTTTGGTTAACCATGGGTCTTAGATCCGTAGGCTGCGCACCATTGACTGAAGCCTCAAAGGGGGTGTTTAAGGCTGGTTATGGGCTTAAGGGTGGACCGGTGCTTAAGTGTGATATTTTCTAGGGGGGCGTGTCCCCTGGAAGGGGGTCCCAGGCCAGGGAGAGCCCCGGGGAAGGTGCACTTTGGTGGTCTGGATGGATGGGCTGCCTTATATACAGCCAAGGACTTGTTGTGCGTGCATTGGTTGTTCAGTGGTAGAATTCTCGCCTGCCTGCCACGCGGGGGGAGGCCCGGGTTGGTTTCCCGGCCAATGCAGATGGCTCTACTCTCGGTCCTTCTTCGGCTCAGACCAAGACCGAAGCAATACAAAAGATCAAGCATGCGAGAGGTAGCGGGATCGATGCCCGCATTCTCCAGTGGCTTGGGCTGTGTAAGACTTCCTTTTCATCACGGCACACAGCAGCTTGTGCTATTTCGAGGAGTACTGCGTCTTTGGCATAGACGACTTTCTGGCCACGCCGAACGCGAAAAGTCTGCGCCCAACGTGGGGCTCGAACCCACGACCCTGAGATTAAGAGTCTCATGCTCTACCGACTGAGCTAGCCGGGCTTTTGCAGCCTGCAGGGATGCCGTCAGTTCACGGCAGAGCCGAGCACGAGACAAACGGCCAACCTCCTGTCTGCCCGTAGGTTGAACGGTGAATCCTTGAGCCCCTTCAGCACCATGCGCAGTCTCTGTGGCGCAATTGGTTAGCGCGTTCGGCTGTTAACCGAAAGTTTGGTGGTTCAAGCCCACCCAGGGACGAAAGTGCCTCTTTTCTGCGAGACGGTTACCAGCCAACAGCGTGTTTCAGAAGGATGTCCTCATCCTCACCTGAACATAGTTCTTCTTCTTCAGGGCACAATGTCTAAAAGTGGCCAGTACGGGGATCGAACCCGCGACCTTGGCGTTATTAGCACCACGCTCTAACCAACTGAGCTAACCGGCCACAATCGACAAGTCCTGCCTCTCTTGGCAACAGTCATTCCCCCAAGGACTGAGCAGGTCCCCGTGTAGCAGTCGACTGGCAACTCCTTTTATGGATTCTACACGTCCCCGGGGTTCAATTCCCCGACGGGGAGAGGTTGGCTGTCCTTTTATCTTATGACAAGCTCCTCGTTAGTATAGTGGATAGTATCCCCGCCTGTCACGCGGGAGACCGGGGTTCAATTCCCCGACGGGGAGACGATGGCTGTCCTTTTATCTTTCTTCGGCCCTGGGCTGAGTCGAACAAAGGCCAAGAGGAGAGCCAGCTGCATTGGCCGGGAATCGAACCCGGGCCTCCCGCGTGGCAGGCGAGAATTCTACCACTGAACCACCAATGCGTGCCACGTGCAAGAAGAGAAGAGAAACCGCCAAAGAGAGACCACCAAGCACCACCGAGCTGTTGCTAAAGGGTCAACAGAGAAGAATGGTCGAAAATTGGAATGGGGCTTCTATCCTGCACAGGTCGCGATCTATTCACGTCTAAAGAATGCTTGGCGAGCTACAATGGCTGGTGGGAATCAAGGATGTTCCACCGAAAAGGAAGTGGTTTTAAATCTACTATGTCGCAGGGCACTTGTGTGCCGTCAAGGGGAATTAGCTCAAATGGTAGAGCGCTCGCTTAGCATGCGAGAGGTAGCGGGATCGATGCCCGCATTCTCCAGTGGCTCGGGCTGGGTGATGCAGCTGCAAATGGTCGAAGGAAAACTAAAGCTGCGAAATTTTTCTAAGTCCTTTCTGGTTAACCATGGGTTAGATTTTCTTTTTGGTTAACCATGGGTCTTAGATCCGTAGGCTGCGCACCATTGACTGAAGCCTCAAAGGGGGTGTTTAAGGCTGGTTATGGGCTTAAGGGTGGACCGGTGCTTAAGTGTGATATTTTCTAGGGGGGCGTGTCCCCTGGAAGGGGGTCCCAGGCCAGGGAGAGCCCCGGGGAAGGTGCACTTTGGTGGTCTGGATGGATGGGCTGCCTTATATACAGCCAAGGACTTGTTGTGCGTGCATTGGTTGTTCAGTGGTAGAATTCTCGCCTGCCTGCCACGCGGGGGGAGGCCCGGGTTGGTTTCCCGGCCAATGCAGATGGCTCTACTCTCGGTCCTTCTTCGGCTCAGACCAAGACCGAAGCAATACAAAAGATCAAGCATGCGAGAGGTAGCGGGATCGATGCCCGCATTCTCCAGTGGCTTGGGCTGTGTAAGACTTCCTTTTCATCACGGCACACAGCAGCTTGTGCTATTTCGAGGAGTACTGCGTCTTTGGCATAGACGACTTTCTGGCCATGCCGAACGCGAAAAGTCTGCGCCCAACGTGGGGCTCGAACCCACGACCCTGAGATTAAGAGTCTCATGCTCTACCGACTGAGCTAGCCGGGCTTTTGCAGCCTGCAGGGATGCCGTCAGTTCACGGCAGAGCCGAGCACGAGACAAACGGCCAACCTCCTGTCTGCCCGTAGGTTGAACGGTGAATCCTTGAGCCCCTTCAGCACCATGCGCAGTCTCTGTGGCGCAATTGGTTAGCGCGTTCGGCTGTTAACCGAAAGGTTGGTGGTTCAAGCCCACCCAGGGACGAAAGTGCCTCTTTTCTGCGAGACGGTTACCAGCCAACAGCGTGTTTCAGAAGGATGTCCTCATCCTCACCTGAACATAGTTCTTCTTCTTCAGGGCACAATGTCTAAAAGTGGCCAGTACGGGGATCGAACCCGCGACCTTGGCGTTATTAGCACCACGCTCTAACCAACTGAGCTAACCGGCCACAATCGACAAGTCCTGCCTCTCTTGGCAACAGTCATTCCCCCAAGGACTGAGCAGGTCCCCGTGTAGCAGTCGACTGGCAACTCCTTTTATGGATTCTACACGTCCCCGGGGTTCAATTCCCCGACGGGGAGAGGTTGGCTGTCCTTTTATCTTATGACAAGCTCCTCGTTAGTATAGTGGATAGTATCCCCGCCTGTCACGCGGGAGACCGGGGTTCAATTCCCCGACGGGGAGACGATGGCTGTCCTTTTATCTTTCTTCGGCCCTGGGCTGAGTCGAACAAAGGCCAAGAGGAGAGCCAGCTGCATTGGCCGGGAATCGAACCCGGGCCTCCCGCGTGGCAGGCGAGAATTCTACCACTGAACCACCAATGCGTGCCACGTGCAAGAAGAGAAGAGAAACCGCCAAAGAGAGACCACCAAGCACCACCGAGCTGTTGCTAAAGGGTCAACAGAGAAGAATGGTCGAAAATTGGAATGGGGCTTCTATCCTGCACAGGTCGCGATCTATTCACGTCTAAAGAATGCTTGGCGAGCTACAATGGCTGGTGGGAATCAAGGATGTTCCACCGAAAAGGAAGTGGTTTTAAATCTACTCTGTCGCAGGGCACTTGTGCGCCGTCAAGGGGAATTAGCTCAAATGGTAGAGCGCTCGCTTAGCATGCGAGAGGTAGCGGGATCGATGCCCGCATTCTCCATTGGCTCGGGCTGGGTGATGCAGCTACAAATGGTCGAAGGAAAACTAAAGCTGCGAAATTTTTCTAAGTCCTTTCTGGTTAACCATGGGTTAGATTTTCTTTTTGGTTAACCATGGGTCTTAGATCCGTAGGCTGCGCACCATTGACTGAAGCCTCAAAGGGGGTGTTTAAGGCTGGTTATGGGCTTAAGGGTGGACCGGTGCTTAAGTGTGATATTTTCTAGGGGGGCGTGTCCCCTGGAAGGGGGTCCCAGGCCAGGGAGAGCCCCGGGGAAGGTGCACTTTGGTGGTCTGGATGGATGGGCTGCCTTATATACAGCCAAGGACTTGTTGTGCGTGCATTGGTTGTTCAGTGGTAGAATTCTCGCCTGCCTGCCACGCGGGGGGAGGCCCGGGTTGGTTTCCCGGCCAATGCAGATGGCTCTACTCTCGGTCCTTCTTCGGCTCAGACCAAGACCGAAGCAATACAAAAGATCAAGCATGCGAGAGGTAGCGGGATCGATGCCCGCATTCTCCAGTGGCTTGGGCTGTGTAAGACTTCCTTTTCATCACGGCACACAGCAGCTTGTGCTATTTCGAGGAGTACTGCGTCTTTGGCATAGACGACTTTCTGGCCATGCCGAACGCGAAAAGTCTGCGCCCAACGTGGGGCTCGAACCCACGACCCTGAGATTAAGAGTCTCATGCTCTACCGACTGAGCTAGCCGGGCTTTTGCAGCCTGCAGGGATGCCGTCAGTTCACGGCAGAGCCGAGCACGAGACAAACGGCCAACCTCCTGTCTGCCCGTAGGTTGAACGGTGAATCCTTGAGCCCCTTCAGCACCATGCGCAGTCTCTGTGGCGCAATTGGTTAGCGCGTTCGGCTGTTAACCGAAAGGTTGGTGGTTCAAGCCCACCCAGGGACGAAAGTGCCTCTTTTCTGCGAGACGGTTACCAGCCAACAGCGTGTTTCAGAAGGATGTCCTCATCCTCACCTGAACATAGTTCTTCTTCTTCAGGGCACAATGTCTAAAAATGGCCAGTACGGGGATCGAACCCGCGACCTTGGCGTTATTAGCACCACGCTCTAACCAACTGAGCTAACCGGCCACAATCGACAAGTCCTGCCTCTCTTGGCAACAGTCATTCCCCCAAGGACTGAGCAGGTCCCCGTGTAGCAGTCGACTGGCAACTCCTTTTATGGATTCTACACGTCCCCGGGGTTCAATTCCCCGACGGGGAGAGGTTGGCTGTCCTTTTATCTTATGACAAGCTCCTCGTTAGTATAGTGGATAGTATCCCCGCCTGTCACGCGGGAGACCGGGGTTCAATTCCCCGACGGGGAGACGATGGCTGTCCTTTTATCTTTCTTCGGCCCTGGGCTGAGTCGAACAAAGGCCAAGAGGAGAGCCAGCTGCATTGGCCGGGAATCGAACCCGGGCCTCCCGCGTGGCAGGCGAGAATTCTACCACTGAACCACCAATGCGTGCCACGTGCAAGAAGAGAAGAGAAACCGCCAAAGAGAGACCACCAAGCACCACCGAGCTGTTGCTAAAGGGTCAACAGAGAAGAATGGTCGAAAATTGGAATGGGGCTTCTATCCTGCACAGGTCGCGATCTATTCACGTCTAAAGAATGCTTGGCGAGCTACAATGGCTGGTGGGAATCAAGGATGTTCCACCGAAAAGGAAGTGGTTTTAAATCTACTCTGTCGCAGGGCACTTGTGCGCCGTCAAGGGGAATTAGCTCAAATGGTAGAGCGCTCGCTTAGCATGCGAGAGGTAGCGGGATCGATGCCCGCATTCTCCAGTGGCTCGGGCTGGGTGATGCAGCTACAAATGGTCGAAGGAAAACTAAAGCTGCGAAATTTTTCTAAGTCCTTTCTGGTTAACCATGGGTTAGATTTTCTTTTTGGTTAACCATGGGTCTTAGATCCGTAGGCTGCGCACCATTGACTGAAGCCTCAAAGGGGGTGTTTAAGGCTGGTTATGGGCTTAAGGGTGGACCGGTGCTTAAGTGTGATATTTTCTAGGGGGGCGTGTCCCCTGGAAGGGGGTCCCAGGCCAGGGAGAGCCCCGGGGAAGGTGCACTTTGGTGGTCTGGATGGATGGGCTGCCTTATATACAGCCAAGGACTTGTTGTGCGTGCATTGGTTGTTCAGTGGTAGAATTCTCGCCTGCCTGCCACGCGGGGGGAGGCCCGGGTTGGTTTCCCGGCCAATGCAGATGGCTCTACTCTCGGTCCTTCTTCGGCTCAGACCAAGACCGAAGCAATACAAAAGATCAAGCATGCGAGAGGTAGCGGGATCGATGCCCGCATTCTCCAGTGGCTTGGGCTGTGTAAGACTTCCTTTTCATCACGGCACACAGCAGCTTGTGCTATTTCGAGGAGTACTGCGTCTTTGGCATAGACGACTTTCTGGCCACGCCGAACGCGAAAAGTCTGCGCCCAACGTGGGGCTCGAACCCACGACCCTGAGATTAAGAGTCTCATGCTCTACCGACTGAGCTAGCCGGGCTTTTGCAGCCTGCAGGGATGCCGTCAGTTCACGGCAGAGCCGAGCACGAGACAAACGGCCAACCTCCTGTCTGCCCGTAGGTTGAACGGTGAATCCTTGAGCCCCTTCAGCACCATGCGCAGTCTCTGTGGCGCAATTGGTTAGCGCGTTCGGCTGTTAACCGAAAGGTTGGTGGTTCAAGCCCACCCAGGGACGAAAGTGCCTCTTTTCTGCGAGACGGTTACCAGCCAACAGCGTGTTTCAGAAGGATGTCCTCATCCTCACCTGAACATAGTTCTTCTTCTTCAGGGCACAATGTCTAAAAGTGGCCAGTACGGGGATCGAACCCGCGACCTTGGCGTTATTAGCACCACGCTCTAACCAACTGAGCTAACCGGCCACAATCGACAAGTCCTGCCTCTCTTGGCAACAGTCATTCCCCCAAGGACTGAGCAGGTCCCCGTGTAGCAGTCGACTGGCAACTCCTTTTATGGATTCTACACGTCCCCGGGGTTCAATTCCCCGACGGGGAGAGGTTGGCTGTCCTTTTATCTTATGACAAGCTCCTCGTTAGTATAGTGGATAGTATCCCCGCCTGTCACGCGGGAGACCGGGGTTCAATTCCCCGACGGGGAGACGATGGCTGTCCTTTTATCTTTCTTCGGCCCTGGGCTGAGTCGAACAAAGGCCAAGAGGAGAGCCAGCTGCATTGGCCGGGAATCGAACCCGGGCCTCCCGCGTGGCAGGCGAGAATTCTACCACTGAACCACCAATGCGTGCCACGTGCAAGAAGAGAAGAGAAACCGCCAAAGAGAGACCACCAAGCACCACCGAGCTGTTGCTAAAGGGTCAACAGAGTAGAATGGTCGAAAATTGGAATGGGGCTTCTATCCTGCACAGGTCGCGATCTATTCACGTCTAAAGAATGCTTGGCGAGCTACAATGGCTGGTGGGAATCAAGGATGTTCCACCGAAAAGGAAGTGGTTTTAAATCTACTATGTCGCAGGGCACTTGTGTGCCGTCAAGGGGAATTAGCTCAAATGGTAGAGCGCTCGCTTAGCATGCGAGAGGTAGCGGGATCGATGCCCGCATTCTCCAGTGGCTCGGGCTGGGTGATGCAGCTGCAAATGGTCGAAGGAAAACTAAAGCTGCGAAATTTTTCTAAGTCCTTTCTGGTTAACCATGGGTTAGATTTTCTTTTTGGTTAACCATGGGTCTTAGATCCGTAGGCTGCGCACCATTGACTGAAGCCTCAAAGGGGGTGTTTAAGGCTGGTTATGGGCTTAAGGGTGGACCGGTGCTTAAGTGTGATATTTTCTAGGGGGGCGTGTCCCCTGGAAGGGGGTCCCAGGCCAGGGAGAGCCCCGGGGAAGGTGCACTTTGGTGGTCTGGATGGATGGGCTGCCTTATATACAGCCAAGGACTTGTTGTGCGTGCATTGGTTGTTCAGTGGTAGAATTCTCGCCTGCCTGCCACGCGGGGGGAGGCCCGGGTTGGTTTCCCGGCCAATGCAGATGGCTCTACTCTCGGTCCTTCTTCGGCTCAGACCAAGACCGAAGCAATACAAAAGATCAAGCATGCGAGAGGTAGCGGGATCGATGCCCGCATTCTCCAGTGGCTTGGGCTGTGTAAGACTTCCTTTTCATCACGGCACACAGCAGCTTGTGCTATTTCGAGGAGTACTGCGTCTTTGGCATAGACGACTTTCTGGCCATGCCGAACGCGAAAAGTCTGCGCCCAACGTGGGGCTCGAACCCACGACCCTGAGATTAAGAGTCTCATGCTCTACCGACTGAGCTAGCCGGGCTTTTGCAGCCTGCAGGGATGCCGTCAGTTCACGGCAGAGCCGAGCACGAGACAAACGGCCAACCTCCTGTCTGCCCGTAGGTTGAACGGTGAATCCTTGAGCCCCTTCAGCACCATGCGCAGTCTCTGTGGCGCAATTGGTTAGCGCGTTCGGCTGTTAACCGAAAGGTTGGTGGTTCAAGCCCACCCAGGGACGAAAGTGCCTCTTTTCTGCGAGACGGTTACCAGCCAACAGCGTGTTTCAGAAGGATGTCCTCATCCTCACCTGAACATAGTTCTTCTTCTTCAGGGCACAATGTCTAAAAATGGCCAGTACGGGGATCGAACCCGCGACCTTGGCGTTATTAGCACCACGCTCTAACCAACTGAGCTAACCGGCCACAATCGACAAGTCCTGCCTCTCTTGGCAACAGTCATTCCCCCAAGGACTGAGCAGGTCCCCGTGTAGCAGTCGACTGGCAACTCCTTTTATGGATTCTACACGTCCCCGGGGTTCAATTCCCCGACGGGGAGAGGTTGGCTGTCCTTTTATCTTATGACAAGCTCCTCGTTAGTATAGTGGATAGTATCCCCGCCTGTCACGCGGGAGACCGGGGTTCAATTCCCCGACGGGGAGACGATGGCTGTCCTTTTATCTTTCTTCGGCCCTGGGCTGAGTCGAACAAAGGCCAAGAGGAGAGCCAGCTGCATTGGCCGGGAATCGAACACGGGCCTCCCGCGTGGCAGGCGAGAATTCTACCACTGAACCACCAATGCGTGCCACTTGCAAGAAGAGAAGAGAAACCGCCAAAGAGAGACCACCAAGCACCACCGAGCTGTTGCTAAAGGGTCAACAGAGAAGAATGGTCGAAAATTGGAATGGGGCTTCTATCCTGCACAGGTCGCGATCTATTCACGTCTAAAGAATGCTTGGCGAGCTACAATGGCTGGTGGGAATCAAGGATGTTCCACCGAAAAGGAAGTGGTTTTAAATCTACTCTGTCGCAGGGCACTTGTGCGCCGTCAAGGGGAATTAGCTCAAATGGTAGAGCGCTCGCTTAGCATGCGAGAGGTAGCGGGATCGATGCCCGCATTCTCCAGTGGCTCGGGCTGGGTGATGCAGCTACAAATGGTCGAAGGAAAACTAAAGCTGCGAAATTTTTCTAAGTCCTTTCTGGTTAACCATGGGTTAGATTTTCTTTTTGGTTAACCATGGGTCTTAGATCCGTAGGCTGCGCACCATTGACTGAAGCCTCAAAGGGGGTGTTTAAGGCTGGTTATGGGCTTAAGGGTGGACCGGTGCTTAAGTGTGATATTTTCTAGGGGGGCGTGTCCCCTGGAAGGGGGTCCCAGGCCAGGGAGAGCCCCGGGGAAGGTGCACTTTGGTGGTCTGGATGGATGGGCTGCCTTATATACAGCCAAGGACTTGTTGTGCGTGCATTGGTTGTTCAGTGGTAGAATTCTCGCCTGCCTGCCACGCGGGGGGAGGCCCGGGTTGGTTTCCCGGCCAATGCAGATGGCTCTACTCTCGGTCCTTCTTCGGCTCAGACCAAGACCGAAGCAATACAAAAGATCAAGCATGCGAGAGGTAGCGGGATCGATGCCCGCATTCTCCAGTGGCTTGGGCTGTGTAAGACTTCCTTTTCATCACGGCACACAGCAGCTTGTGCTATTTCGAGGAGTACTGCGTCTTTGGCATAGACGACTTTCTGGCCATGCCGAACGCGAAAAGTCTGCGCCCAACGTGGGGCTCGAACCCACGACCCTGAGATTAAGAGTCTCATGCTCTACCGACTGAGCTAGCCGGGCTTTTGCAGCCTGCAGGGATGCCGTCAGTTCACGGCAGAGCCGAGCACGAGACAAACGGCCAACCTCCTGTCTGCCCGTAGGTTGAACGGTGAATCCTTGAGCCCCTTCAGCACCATGCGCAGTCTCTGTGGCGCAATTGGTTAGCGCGTTCGGCTGTTAACCGAAAGGTTGGTGGTTCAAGCCCACCCAGGGACGAAAGTTCCTCTTTTCTGCGAGACGGTTACCAGCCAACAGCGTGTTTCAGAAGGATGTCCTCATCCTCACCTGAACATAGTTCTTCTTCTTCAGGGCACAATGTCTAAAAATGGCCAGTACGGGGATCGAACCCGCGACCTTGGCGTTATTAGCACCACGCTCTAACCAACTGAGCTAACCGGCCACAATCGACAAGTCCTGCCTCTCTTGGCAACAGTCATTCCCCCAAGGACTGAGCAGGTCCCCGTGTAGCAGTCGACTGGCAACTCCTTTTATGGATTCTACACGTCCCCGGGGTTCAATTCCCCGACGGGGAGAGGTTGGCTGTCCTTTTATCTTATGACAAGCTCCTCGTTAGTATAGTGGATAGTATCCCCGCCTGTCACGCGGGAGACCGGGGTTCAATTCCCCGACGGGGAGACGATGGCTGTCCTTTTATCTTTCTTCGGCCCTGGGCTGAGTCGAACAAAGGCCAAGAGGAGAGCCAGCTGCATTGGCCGGGAATCGAACCCGGGCCTCCCGCGTGGCAGGCGAGAATTCTACCACTGAACCACCAATGCGTGCCACGTGCAAGAAGAGAAGAGAAACCGCCAAAGAGAGACCACCAAGCACCACCGAGCTGTTGCTAAAGGGTCAACAGAGTAGAATGGTCGAAAATTGGAATGGGGCTTCTATCCTGCACAGGTCGCGATCTATTCACGTCTAAAGAATGCTTGGCGAGCTACAATGGCTGGTGGGAATCAAGGATGTTCCACCGAAAAGGAAGTGGTTTTAAATCTACTATGTCGCAGGGCACTTGTGTGCCGTCAAGGGGAATTAGCTCAAATGGTAGAGCGCTCGCTTAGCATGCGAGAGGTAGCGGGATCGATGCCCGCATTCTCCAGTGGCTCGGGCTGGGTGATGCAGCTGCAAATGGTCGAAGGAAAACTAAAGCTGCGAAATTTTTCTAAGTCCTTTCTGGTTAACCATGGGTTAGATTTTCTTTTTGGTTAACCATGGGTCTTAGATCCGTAGGCTGCGCACCATTGACTGAAGCCTCAAAGGGGGTGTTTAAGGCTGGTTATGGGCTTAAGGGTGGACCGGTGCTTAAGTGTGATATTTTCTAGGGGGGCGTGTCCCCTGGAAGGGGGTCCCAGGCCAGGGAGAGCCCCGGGGAAGGTGCACTTTGGTGGTCTGGATGGATGGGCTGCCTTATATACAGCCAAGGACTTGTTGTGCGTGCATTGGTTGTTCAGTGGTAGAATTCTCGCCTGCCTGCCACGCGGGGGGAGGCCCGGGTTGGTTTCCCGGCCAATGCAGATGGCTCTACTCTCGGTCCTTCTTCGGCTCAGACCAAGACCGAAGCAATACAAAAGATCAAGCATGCGAGAGGTAGCGGGATCGATGCCCGCATTCTCCAGTGGCTTGGGCTGTGTAAGACTTCCTTTTCATCACGGCACACAGCAGCTTGTGCTATTTCGAGGAGTACTGCGTCTTTGGCATAGACGACTTTCTGGCCATGCCGAACGCGAAAAGTCTGCGCCCAACGTGGGGCTCGAACCCACGACCCTGAGATTAAGAGTCTCATGCTTTACCGACTGAGCTAGCCGGGCTTTTGCAGCCTGCAGGGATGCCGTCAGTTCACGGCAGAGCCGAGCACGAGACAAACGGCCAACCTCCTGTCTGCCCGTAGGTTGAACGGTGAATCCTTGAGCCCCTTCAGCACCATGCGCAGTCTCTGTGGCGCAATTGGTTAGCGCGTTCGGCTGTTAACCGAAAGGTTGGTGGTTCAAGCCCACCCAGGGACGAAAGTGCCTCTTTTCTGCGAGACGGTTACCAGCCAACAGCGTGTTTCAGAAGGATGTCCTCATCCTCACCTGAACATAGTTCTTCTTCTTCAGGGCACAATGTCTAAAAATGGCCAGTACGGGGATCGAACCCGCGACCTTGGCGTTATTAGCACCACGCTCTAACCAACTGAGCTAACCGGCCACAATCGACAAGTCCTGCCTCTCTTGGCAACAGTCATTCCCCCAAGGACTGAGCAGGTCCCCGTGTAGCAGTCGACTGGCAACTCCTTTTATGGATTCTACACGTCCCCGGGGTTCAATTCCCCGACGGGGAGAGGTTGGCTGTCCTTTTATCTTATGACAAGCTCCTCGTTAGTATAGTGGATAGTATCCCCGCCTGTCACGCGGGAGACCGGGGTTCAATTCCCCGACGGGGAGACGATGGCTGTCCTTTTATCTTTCTTCGGCCCTGGGCTGAGTCGAACAAAGGCCAAGAGGAGAGCCAGCTGCATTGGCCGGGAATCGAACCCGGGCCTCCCGCGTGGCAGGCGAGAATTCTACCACTGAACCACCAATGCGTGCCACGTGCAAGAAGAGAAGAGAAACCGCCAAAGAGAGACCACCAAGCACCACCGAGCTGTTGCTAAAGGGTCAACAGAGAAGAATGGTCGAAAATTGGAATGGGGCTTCTATCCTGCACAGGTCGCGATCTATTCACGTCTAAAGAATGCTTGGCGAGCTACAATGGCTGGTGGGAATCAAGGATGTTCCACCGAAAAGGAAGTGGTTTTAAATCTACTCTGTCGCAGGGCACTTGTGCGCCGTCAAGGGGAATTAGCTCAAATGGTAGAGCGCTCGCTTAGCATGCGAGAGGTAGCGGGATCGATGCCCGCATTCTCCAGTGGCTCGGGCTGGGTGATGCAGCTACAAATGGTCGAAGGAAAACTAAAGCTGCGAAATTTTTCTAAGTCCTTTCTGGTTAACCATGGGTTAGATTTTCTTTTTGGTTAACCATGGGTCTTAGATCCGTAGGCTGCGCACCATTGACTGAAGCCTCAAAGGGGGTGTTTAAGGCTGGTTATGGGCTTAAGGGTGGACCGGTGCTTAAGTGTGATATTTTCTAGGGGGGCGTGTCCCCTGGAAGGGGGTCCCAGGCCAGGGAGAGCCCCGGGGAAGGTGCACTTTGGTGGTCTGGATGGATGGGCTGCCTTATATACAGCCAAGGACTTGTTGTGCGTGCATTGGTTGTTCAGTGGTAGAATTCTCGCCTGCCTGCCACGCGGGGGGAGGCCCGGGTTGGTTTCCCGGCCAATGCAGATGGCTCTACTCTCGGTCCTTCTTCGGCTCAGACCAAGACCGAAGCAATACAAAAGATCAAGCATGCGAGAGGTAGCGGGATCGATGCCCGCATTCTCCAGTGGCTTGGGCTGTGTAAGACTTCCTTTTCATCACGGCACACAGCAGCTTGTGCTATTTCGAGGAGTACTGCGTCTTTGGCATAGACGACTTTCTGGCCATGCCGAACGCGAAAAGTCTGCGCCCAACGTGGGGCTCGAACCCACGACCCTGAGATTAAGAGTCTCATGCTCTACCGACTGAGCTAGCCGGGCTTTTGCAGCCTGCAGGGATGCCGTCAGTTCACGGCAGAGCCGAGCACGAGACAAACGGCCAACCTCCTGTCTGCCCGTAGGTTGAACGGTGAATCCTTGAGCCCCTTCAGCACCATGCGCAGTCTCTGTGGCGCAATTGGTTAGCGCGTTCGGCTGTTAACCGAAAGGTTGGTGGTTCAAGCCCACCCAGGGACGAAAGTGCCTCTTTTCTGCGAGACGGTTACCAGCCAACAGCGTGTTTCAGAAGGATGTCCTCATCCTCACCTGAACATAGTTCTTCTTCTTCAGGGCACAATGTCTAAAAATGGCCAGTACGGGGATCGAACCCGCGACCTTGGCGTTATTAGCACCACGCTCTAACCAACTGAGCTAACCGGCCACAATCGACAAGTCCTGCCTCTCTTGGCAACAGTCATTCCCCCAAGGACTGAGCAGGTCCCCGTGTAGCAGTCGACTGGCAACTCCTTTTATGGATTCTACACGTCCCCGGGGTTCAATTCCCCGACGGGGAGAGGTTGGCTGTCCTTTTATCTTATGACAAGCTCCTCGTTAGTATAGTGGATAGTATCCCCGCCTGTCACGCGGGAGACCGGGGTTCAATTCCCCGACGGGGAGACGATGGCTGTCCTTTTATCTTTCTTCGGCCCTGGGCTGAGTCGAACAAAGGCCAAGAGGAGAGCCAGCTGCATTGGCCGGGAATCGAACACGGGCCTCCCGCGTGGCAGGCGAGAATTCTACCACTGAACCACCAATGCGTGCCACTTGCAAGAAGAGAAGAGAAACCGCCAAAGAGAGACCACCAAGCACCACCGAGCTGTTGCTAAAGGGTCAACAGAGAAGAATGGTCGAAAATTGGAATGGGGCTTCTATCCTGCACAGGTCGCGATCTATTCACGTCTAAAGAATGCTTGGCGAGCTACAATGGCTGGTGGGAATCAAGGATGTTCCACCGAAAAGGAAGTGGTTTTAAATCTACTCTGTCGCAGGGCACTTGTGCGCCGTCAAGGGGAATTAGCTCAAATGGTAGAGCGCTCGCTTAGCATGCGAGAGGTAGCGGGATCGATGCCCGCATTCTCCAGTGGCTCGGGCTGGGTGATGCAGCTACAAATGGTCGAAGGAAAACTAAAGCTGCGAAATTTTTCTAAGTCCTTTCTGGTTAACCATGGGTTAGATTTTCTTTTTGGTTAACCATGGGTCTTAGATCCGTAGGCTGCGCACCATTGACTGAAGCCTCAAAGGGGGTGTTTAAGGCTGGTTATGGGCTTAAGGGTGGACCGGTGCTTAAGTGTGATATTTTCTAGGGGGGCGTGTCCCCTGGAAGGGGGTCCCAGGCCAGGGAGAGCCCCGGGGAAGGTGCACTTTGGTGGTCTGGATGGATGGGCTGCCTTATATACAGCCAAGGACTTGTTGTGCGTGCATTGGTTGTTCAGTGGTAGAATTCTCGCCTGCCTGCCACGCGGGGGGAGGCCCGGGTTGGTTTCCCGGCCAATGCAGATGGCTCTACTCTCGGTCCTTCTTCGGCTCAGACCAAGACCGAAGCAATACAAAAGATCAAGCATGCGAGAGGTAGCGGGATCGATGCCCGCATTCTCCAGTGGCTTGGGCTGTGTAAGACTTCCTTTTCATCACGGCACACAGCAGCTTGTGCTATTTCGAGGAGTACTGCGTCTTTGGCATAGACGACTTTCTGGCCATGCCGAACGCGAAAAGTCTGCGCCCAACGTGGGGCTCGAACCCACGACCCTGAGATTAAGAGTCTCATGCTCTACCGACTGAGCTAGCCGGGCTTTTGCAGCCTGCAGGGATGCCGTCAGTTCACGGCAGAGCCGAGCACGAGACAAACGGCCAACCTCCTGTCTGCCCGTAGGTTGAACGGTGAATCCTTGAGCCCCTTCAGCACCATGCGCAGTCTCTGTGGCGCAATTGGTTAGCGCGTTCGGCTGTTAACCGAAAGGTTGGTGGTTCAAGCCCACCCAGGGACGAAAGTTCCTCTTTTCTGCGAGACGGTTACCAGCCAACAGCGTGTTTCAGAAGGATGTCCTCATCCTCACCTGAACATAGTTCTTCTTCTTCAGGGCACAATGTCTAAAAATGGCCAGTACGGGGATCGAACCCGCGACCTTGGCGTTATTAGCACCACGCTCTAACCAACTGAGCTAACCGGCCACAATCGACAAGTCCTGCCTCTCTTGGCAACAGTCATTCCCCCAAGGACTGAGCAGGTCCCCGTGTAGCAGTCGACTGGCAACTCCTTTTATGGATTCTACACGTCCCCGGGGTTCAATTCCCCGACGGGGAGAGGTTGGCTGTCCTTTTATCTTATGACAAGCTCCTCGTTAGTATAGTGGATAGTATCCCCGCCTGTCACGCGGGAGACCGGGGTTCAATTCCCCGACGGGGAGACGATGGCTGTCCTTTTATCTTTCTTCGGCCCTGGGCTGAGTCGAACAAAGGCCAAGAGGAGAGCCAGCTGCATTGGCCGGGAATCGAACCCGGGCCTCCCGCGTGGCAGGCGAGAATTCTACCACTGAACCACCAATGCGTGCCACGTGCAAGAAGAGAAGAGAAACCGCCAAAGAGAGACCACCAAGCACCACCGAGCTGTTGCTAAAGGGTCAACAGAGTAGAATGGTCGAAAATTGGAATGGGGCTTCTATCCTGCACAGGTCGCGATCTATTCACGTCTAAAGAATGCTTGGCGAGCTACAATGGCTGGTGGGAATCAAGGATGTTCCACCGAAAAGGAAGTGGTTTTAAATCTACTATGTCGCAGGGCACTTGTGTGCCGTCAAGGGGAATTAGCTCAAATGGTAGAGCGCTCGCTTAGCATGCGAGAGGTAGCGGGATCGATGCCCGCATTCTCCAGTGGCTCGGGCTGGGTGATGCAGCTGCAAATGGTCGAAGGAAAACTAAAGCTGCGAAATTTTTCTAAGTCCTTTCTGGTTAACCATGGGTTAGATTTTCTTTTTGGTTAACCATGGGTCTTAGATCCGTAGGCTGCGCACCATTGACTGAAGCCTCAAAGGGGGTGTTTAAGGCTGGTTATGGGCTTAAGGGTGGACCGGTGCTTAAGTGTGATATTTTCTAGGGGGGCGTGTCCCCTGGAAGGGGGTCCCAGGCCAGGGAGAGCCCCGGGGAAGGTGCACTTTGGTGGTCTGGATGGATGGGCTGCCTTATATACAGCCAAGGACTTGTTGTGCGTGCATTGGTTGTTCAGTGGTAGAATTCTCGCCTGCCTGCCACGCGGGGGGAGGCCCGGGTTGGTTTCCCGGCCAATGCAGATGGCTCTACTCTCGGTCCTTCTTCGGCTCAGACCAAGACCGAAGCAATACAAAAGATCAAGCATGCGAGAGGTAGCGGGATCGATGCCCGCATTCTCCAGTGGCTTGGGCTGTGTAAGACTTCCTTTTCATCACGGCACACAGCAGCTTGTGCTATTTCGAGGAGTACTGCGTCTTTGGCATAGACGACTTTCTGGCCATGCCGAACGCGAAAAGTCTGCGCCCAACGTGGGGCTCGAACCCACGACCCTGAGATTAAGAGTCTCATGCTTTACCGACTGAGCTAGCCGGGCTTTTGCAGCCTGCAGGGATGCCGTCAGTTCACGGCAGAGCCGAGCACGAGACAAACGGCCAACCTCCTGTCTGCCCGTAGGTTGAACGGTGAATCCTTGAGCCCCTTCAGCACCATGCGCAGTCTCTGTGGCGCAATTGGTTAGCGCGTTCGGCTGTTAACCGAAAGGTTGGTGGTTCAAGCCCACCCAGGGACGAAAGTGCCTCTTTTCTGCGAGACGGTTACCAGCCAACAGCGTGTTTCAGAAGGATGTCCTCATCCTCACCTGAACATAGTTCTTCTTCTTCAGGGCACAATGTCTAAAAATGGCCAGTACGGGGATCGAACCCGCGACCTTGGCGTTATTAGCACCACGCTCTAACCAACTGAGCTAACCGGCCACAATCGACAAGTCCTGCCTCTCTTGGCAACAGTCATTCCCCCAAGGACTGAGCAGGTCCCCGTGTAGCAGTCGACTGGCAACTCCTTTTATGGATTCTACACGTCCCCGGGGTTCAATTCCCCGACGGGGAGAGGTTGGCTGTCCTTTTATCTTATGACAAGCTCCTCGTTAGTATAGTGGATAGTATCCCCGCCTGTCACGCGGGAGACCGGGGTTCAATTCCCCGACGGGGAGACGATGGCTGTCCTTTTATCTTTCTTCGGCCCTGGGCTGAGTCGAACAAAGGCCAAGAGGAGAGCCAGCTGCATTGGCCGGGAATCGAACCCGGGCCTCCCGCGTGGCAGGCGAGAATTCTACCACTGAACCACCAATGCGTGCCACGTGCAAGAAGAGAAGAGAAACCGCCAAAGAGAGACCACCAAGCACCACCGAGCTGTTGCTAAAGGGTCAACAGAGAAGAATGGTCGAAAATTGGAATGGGGCTTCTATCCTGCACAGGTCGCGATCTATTCACGTCTAAAGAATGCTTGGCGAGCTACAATGGCTGGTGGGAATCAAGGATGTTCCACCGAAAAGGAAGTGGTTTTAAATCTACTCTGTCGCAGGGCACTTGTGCGCCGTCAAGGGGAATTAGCTCAAATGGTAGAGCGCTCGCTTAGCATGCGAGAGGTAGCGGGATCGATGCCCGCATTCTCCAGTGGCTCGGGCTGGGTGATGCAGCTACAAATGGTCGAAGGAAAACTAAAGCTGCGAAATTTTTCTAAGTCCTTTCTGGTTAACCATGGGTTAGATTTTCTTTTTGGTTAACCATGGGTCTTAGATCCGTAGGCTGCGCACCATTGACTGAAGCCTCAAAGGGGGTGTTTAAGGCTGGTTATGGGCTTAAGGGTGGACCGGTGCTTAAGTGTGATATTTTCTAGGGGGGCGTGTCCCCTGGAAGGGGGTCCCAGGCCAGGGAGAGCCCCGGGGAAGGTGCACTTTGGTGGTCTGGATGGATGGGCTGCCTTATATACAGCCAAGGACTTGTTGTGCGTGCATTGGTTGTTCAGTGGTAGAATTCTCGCCTGCCTGCCACGCGGGGGGAGGCCCGGGTTGGTTTCCCGGCCAATGCAGATGGCTCTACTCTCGGTCCTTCTTCGGCTCAGACCAAGACCGAAGCAATACAAAAGATCAAGCATGCGAGAGGTAGCGGGATCGATGCCCGCATTCTCCAGTGGCTTGGGCTGTGTAAGACTTCCTTTTCATCACGGCACACAGCAGCTTGTGCTATTTCGAGGAGTACTGCGTCTTTGGCATAGACGACTTTCTGGCCATGCCGAACGCGAAAAGTCTGCGCCCAACGTGGGGCTCGAACCCACGACCCTGAGATTAAGAGTCTCATGCTCTACCGACTGAGCTAGCCGGGCTTTTGCAGCCTGCAGGGATGCCGTCAGTTCACGGCAGAGCCGAGCACGAGACAAACGGCCAACCTCCTGTCTGCCCGTAGGTTGAACGGTGAATCCTTGAGCCCCTTCAGCACCATGCGCAGTCTCTGTGGCGCAATTGGTTAGCGCGTTCGGCTGTTAACCGAAAGGTTGGTGGTTCAAGCCCACCCAGGGACGAAAGTGCCTCTTTTCTGCGAGACGGTTACCAGCCAACAGCGTGTTTCAGAAGGATGTCCTCATCCTCACCTGAACATAGTTCTTCTTCTTCAGGGCACAATGTCTAAAAATGGCCAGTACGGGGATCGAACCCGCGACCTTGGCGTTATTAGCACCACGCTCTAACCAACTGAGCTAACCGGCCACAATCGACAAGTCCTGCCTCTCTTGGCAACAGTCATTCCCCCAAGGACTGAGCAGGTCCCCGTGTAGCAGTCGACTGGCAACTCCTTTTATGGATTCTACACGTCCCCGGGGTTCAATTCCCCGACGGGGAGAGGTTGGCTGTCCTTTTATCTTATGACAAGCTCCTCGTTAGTATAGTGGATAGTATCCCCGCCTGTCACGCGGGAGACCGGGGTTCAATTCCCCGACGGGGAGACGATGGCTGTCCTTTTATCTTTCTTCGGCCCTGGGCTGAGTCGAACAAAGGCCAAGAGGAGAGCCAGCTGCATTGGCCGGGAATCGAACACGGGCCTCCCGCGTGGCAGGCGAGAATTCTACCACTGAACCACCAATGCGTGCCACTTGCAAGAAGAGAAGAGAAACCGCCAAAGAGAGACCACCAAGCACCACCGAGCTGTTGCTAAAGGGTCAACAGAGAAGAATGGTCGAAAATTGGAATGGGGCTTCTATCCTGCACAGGTCGCGATCTATTCACGTCTAAAGAATGCTTGGCGAGCTACAATGGCTGGTGGGAATCAAGGATGTTCCACCGAAAAGGAAGTGGTTTTAAATCTACTCTGTCGCAGGGCACTTGTGCGCCGTCAAGGGGAATTAGCTCAAATGGTAGAGCGCTCGCTTAGCATGCGAGAGGTAGCGGGATCGATGCCCGCATTCTCCAGTGGCTCGGGCTGGGTGATGCAGCTACAAATGGTCGAAGGAAAACTAAAGCTGCGAAATTTTTCTAAGTCCTTTCTGGTTAACCATGGGTTAGATTTTCTTTTTGGTTAACCATGGGTCTTAGATCCGTAGGCTGCGCACCATTGACTGAAGCCTCAAAGGGGGTGTTTAAGGCTGGTTATGGGCTTAAGGGTGGACCGGTGCTTAAGTGTGATATTTTCTAGGGGGGCGTGTCCCCTGGAAGGGGGTCCCAGGCCAGGGAGAGCCCCGGGGAAGGTGCACTTTGGTGGTCTGGATGGATGGGCTGCCTTATATACAGCCAAGGACTTGTTGTGCGTGCATTGGTTGTTCAGTGGTAGAATTCTCGCCTGCCTGCCACGCGGGGGGAGGCCCGGGTTGGTTTCCCGGCCAATGCAGATGGCTCTACTCTCGGTCCTTCTTCGGCTCAGACCAAGACCGAAGCAATACAAAAGATCAAGCATGCGAGAGGTAGCGGGATCGATGCCCGCATTCTCCAGTGGCTTGGGCTGTGTAAGACTTCCTTTTCATCACGGCACACAGCAGCTTGTGCTATTTCGAGGAGTACTGCGTCTTTGGCATAGACGACTTTCTGGCCATGCCGAACGCGAAAAGTCTGCGCCCAACGTGGGGCTCGAACCCACGACCCTGAGATTAAGAGTCTCATGCTCTACCGACTGAGCTAGCCGGGCTTTTGCAGCCTGCAGGGATGCCGTCAGTTCACGGCAGAGCCGAGCACGAGACAAACGGCCAACCTCCTGTCTGCCCGTAGGTTGAACGGTGAATCCTTGAGCCCCTTCAGCACCATGCGCAGTCTCTGTGGCGCAATTGGTTAGCGCGTTCGGCTGTTAACCGAAAGGTTGGTGGTTCAAGCCCACCCAGGGACGAAAGTGCCTCTTTTCTGCGAGACGGTTACCAGCCAACAGCGTGTTTCAGAAGGATGTCCTCATCCTCACCTGAACATAGTTCTTCTTCTTCAGGGCACAATGTCTAAAAATGGCCAGTACGGGGATCGAACCCGCGACCTTGGCGTTATTAGCACCACGCTCTAACCAACTGAGCTAACCGGCCACAATCGACAAGTCCTGCCTCTCTTGGCAACAGTCATTCCCCCAAGGACTGAGCAGGTCCCCGTGTAGCAGTCGACTGGCAACTCCTTTTATGGATTCTACACGTCCCCGGGGTTCAATTCCCCGACGGGGAGAGGTTGGCTGTCCTTTTATCTTATGACAAGCTCCTCGTTAGTATAGTGGATAGTATCCCCGCCTGTCACGCGGGAGACCGGGGTTCAATTCCCCGACGGGGAGACGATGGCTGTCCTTTTATCTTTCTTCGGCCCTGGGCTGAGTCGAACAAAGGCCAAGAGGAGAGCCAGCTGCATTGGCCGGGAATCGAACCCGGGCCTCCCGCGTGGCAGGCGAGAATTCTACCACTGAACCACCAATGCGTGCCACGTGCAAGAAGAGAAGAGAAACCGCCAAAGAGAGACCACCAAGCACCACCGAGCTGTTGCTAAAGGGTCAACAGAGTAGAATGGTCGAAAATTGGAATGGGGCTTCTATCCTGCACAGGTCGCGATCTATTCACGTCTAAAGAATGCTTGGCGAGCTACAATGGCTGGTGGGAATCAAGGATGTTCCACCGAAAAGGAAGTGGTTTTAAATCTACTATGTCGCAGGGCACTTGTGTGCCGTCAAGGGGAATTAGCTCAAATGGTAGAGCGCTCGCTTAGCATGCGAGAGGTAGCGGGATCGATGCCCGCATTCTCCAGTGGCTCGGGCTGGGTGATGCAGCTGCAAATGGTCGAAGGAAAACTAAAGCTGCGAAATTTTTCTAAGTCCTTTCTGGTTAACCATGGGTTAGATTTTCTTTTTGGTTAACCATGGGTCTTAGATCCGTAGGCTGCGCACCATTGACTGAAGCCTCAAAGGGGGTGTTTAAGGCTGGTTATGGGCTTAAGGGTGGACCGGTGCTTAAGTGTGATATTTTCTAGGGGGGCGTGTCCCCTGGAAGGGGGTCCCAGGCCAGGGAGAGCCCCGGGGAAGGTGCACTTTGGTGGTCTGGATGGATGGGCTGCCTTATATACAGCCAAGGACTTGTTGTGCGTGCATTGGTTGTTCAGTGGTAGAATTCTCGCCTGCCTGCCACGCGGGGGGAGGCCCGGGTTGGTTTCCCGGCCAATGCAGATGGCTCTACTCTCGGTCCTTCTTCGGCTCAGACCAAGACCGAAGCAATACAAAAGATCAAGCATGCGAGAGGTAGCGGGATCGATGCCCGCATTCTCCAGTGGCTTGGGCTGTGTAAGACTTCCTTTTCATCACGGCACACAGCAGCTTGTGCTATTTCGAGGAGTACTGCGTCTTTGGCATAGACGACTTTCTGGCCATGCCGAACGCGAAAAGTCTGCGCCCAACGTGGGGCTCGAACCCACGACCCTGAGATTAAGAGTCTCATGCTCTACCGACTGAGCTAGCCGGGCTTTTGCAGCCTGCAGGGATGCCGTCAGTTCACGGCAGAGCCGAGCACGAGACAAACGGCCAACCTCCTGTCTGCCCGTAGGTTGAACGGTGAATCCTTGAGCCCCTTCAGCACCATGCGCAGTCTCTGTGGCGCAATTGGTTAGCGCGTTCGGCTGTTAACCGAAAGGTTGGTGGTTCAAGCCCACCCAGGGACGAAAGTGCCTCTTTTCTGCGAGACGGTTACCAGCCAACAGCGTGTTTCAGAAGGATGTCCTCATCCTCACCTGAACATAGTTCTTCTTCTTCAGGGCACAATGTCTAAAAATGGCCAGTACGGGGATCGAACCCGCGACCTTGGCGTTATTAGCACCACGCTCTAACCAACTGAGCTAACCGGCCACAATCGACAAGTCCTGCCTCTCTTGGCAACAGTCATTCCCCCAAGGACTGAGCAGGTCCCCGTGTAGCAGTCGACTGGCAACTCCTTTTATGGATTCTACACGTCCCCGGGGTTCAATTCCCCGACGGGGAGAGGTTGGCTGTCCTTTTATCTTATGACAAGCTCCTCGTTAGTATAGTGGATAGTATCCCCGCCTGTCACGCGGGAGACCGGGGTTCAATTCCCCGACGGGGAGACGATGGCTGTCCTTTTATCTTTCTTCGGCCCTGGGCTGAGTCGAACAAAGGCCAAGAGGAGAGCCAGCTGCATTGGCCGGGAATCGAACCCGGGCCTCCCGCGTGGCAGGCGAGAATTCTACCACTGAACCACCAATGCGTGCCACGTGCAAGAAGAGAAGAGAAACCGCCAAAGAGAGACCACCAAGCACCACCGAGCTGTTGCTAAAGGGTCAACAGAGAAGAATGGTCGAAAATTGGAATGGGGCTTCTATCCTGCACAGGTCGCGATCTATTCACGTCTAAAGAATGCTTGGCGAGCTACAATGGCTGGTGGGAATCAAGGATGTTCCACCGAAAAGGAAGTGGTTTTAAATCTACTCTGTCGCAGGGCACTTGTGCGCCGTCAAGGGGAATTAGCTCAAATGGTAGAGCGCTCGCTTAGCATGCGAGAGGTAGCGGGATCGATGCCCGCATTCTCCAGTGGCTCGGGCTGGGTGATGCAGCTACAAATGGTCGAAGGAAAACTAAAGCTGCGAAATTTTTCTAAGTCCTTTCTGGTTAACCATGGGTTAGATTTTCTTTTTGGTTAACCATGGGTCTTAGATCCGTAGGCTGCGCACCATTGACTGAAGCCTCAAAGGGGGTGTTTAAGGCTGGTTATGGGCTTAAGGGTGGACCGGTGCTTAAGTGTGATATTTTCTAGGGGGGCGTGTCCCCTGGAAGGGGGTCCCAGGCCAGGGAGAGCCCCGGGGAAGGTGCACTTTGGTGGTCTGGATGGATGGGCTGCCTTATATACAGCCAAGGACTTGTTGTGCGTGCATTGGTTGTTCAGTGGTAGAATTCTCGCCTGCCTGCCACGCGGGGGGAGGCCCGGGTTGGTTTCCCGGCCAATGCAGATGGCTCTACTCTCGGTCCTTCTTCGGCTCAGACCAAGACCGAAGCAATACAAAAGATCAAGCATGCGAGAGGTAGCGGGATCGATGCCCGCATTCTCCAGTGGCTTGGGCTGTGTAAGACTTCCTTTTCATCACGGCACACAGCAGCTTGTGCTATTTCGAGGAGTACTGCGTCTTTGGCATAGACGACTTTCTGGCCACGCCGAACGCGAAAAGTCTGCGCCCAACGTGGGGCTCGAACCCACGACCCTGAGATTAAGAGTCTCATGCTCTACCGACTGAGCTAGCCGGGCTTTTGCAGCCTGCAGGGATGCCGTCAGTTCACGGCAGAGCCGAGCACGAGACAAACGGCCAACCTCCTGTCTGCCCGTAGGTTGAACGGTGAATCCTTGAGCCCCTTCAGCACCATGCGCAGTCTCTGTGGCGCAATTGGTTAGCGCGTTCGGCTGTTAACCGAAAGGTTGGTGGTTCAAGCCCACCCAGGGACGAAAGTGCCTCTTTTCTGCGAGACGGTTACCAGCCAACAGCGTGTTTCAGAAGGATGTCCTCATCCTCACCTGAACATAGTTCTTCTTCTTCAGGGCACAATGTCTAAAAGTGGCCAGTACGGGGATCGAACCCGCGACCTTGGCGTTATTAGCACCACGCTCTAACCAACTGAGCTAACCGGCCACAATCGACAAGTCCTGCCTCTCTTGGCAACAGTCATTCCCCCAAGGACTGAGCAGGTCCCCGTGTAGCAGTCGACTGGCAACTCCTTTTATGGATTCTACACGTCCCCGGGGTTCAATTCCCCGACGGGGAGAGGTTGGCTGTCCTTTTATCTTATGACAAGCTCCTCGTTAGTATAGTGGATAGTATCCCCGCCTGTCACGCGGGAGACCGGGGTTCAATTCCCCGACGGGGAGACGATGGCTGTCCTTTTATCTTTCTTCGGCCCTGGGCTGAGTCGAACAAAGGCCAAGAGGAGAGCCAGCTGCATTGGCCGGGAATCGAACCCGGGCCTCCCGCGTGGCAGGCGAGAATTCTACCACTGAACCACCAATGCGTGCCACGTGCAAGAAGAGAAGAGAAACCGCCAAAGAGAGACCACCAAGCACCACCGAGCTGTTGCTAAAGGGTCAACAGAGTAGAATGGTCGAAAATTGGAATGGGGCTTCTATCCTGCACAGGTCGCGATCTATTCACGTCTAAAGAATGCTTGGCGAGCTACAATGGCTGGTGGGAATCAAGGATGTTCCACCGAAAAGGAAGTGGTTTTAAATCTACTATGTCGCAGGGCACTTGTGTGCCGTCAAGGGGAATTAGCTCAAATGGTAGAGCGCTCGCTTAGCATGCGAGAGGTAGCGGGATCGATGCCCGCATTCTCCAGTGGCTCGGGCTGGGTGATGCAGCTGCAAATGGTCGAAGGAAAACTAAAGCTGCGAAATTTTTCTAAGTCCTTTCTGGTTAACCATGGGTTAGATTTTCTTTTTGGTTAACCATGGGTCTTAGATCCGTAGGCTGCGCACCATTGACTGAAGCCTCAAAGGGGGTGTTTAAGGCTGGTTATGGGCTTAAGGGTGGACCGGTGCTTAAGTGTGATATTTTCTAGGGGGGCGTGTCCCCTGGAAGGGGGTCCCAGGCCAGGGAGAGCCCCGGGGAAGGTGCACTTTGGTGGTCTGGATGGATGGGCTGCCTTATATACAGCCAAGGACTTGTTGTGCGTGCATTGGTTGTTCAGTGGTAGAATTCTCGCCTGCCTGCCACGCGGGGGGAGGCCCGGGTTGGTTTCCCGGCCAATGCAGATGGCTCTACTCTCGGTCCTTCTTCGGCTCAGACCAAGACCGAAGCAATACAAAAGATCAAGCATGCGAGAGGTAGCGGGATCGATGCCCGCATTCTCCAGTGGCTTGGGCTGTGTAAGACTTCCTTTTCATCACGGCACACAGCAGCTTGTGCTATTTCGAGGAGTACTGCGTCTTTGGCATAGACGACTTTCTGGCCATGCCGAACGCGAAAAGTCTGCGCCCAACGTGGGGCTCGAACCCACGACCCTGAGATTAAGAGTCTCATGCTCTACCGACTGAGCTAGCCGGGCTTTTGCAGCCTGCAGGGATGCCGTCAGTTCACGGCAGAGCCGAGCACGAGACAAACGGCCAACCTCCTGTCTGCCCGTAGGTTGAACGGTGAATCCTTGAGCCCCTTCAGCACCATGCGCAGTCTCTGTGGCGCAATTGGTTAGCGCGTTCGGCTGTTAACCGAAAGGTTGGTGGTTCAAGCCCACCCAGGGACGAAAGTGCCTCTTTTCTGCGAGACGGTTACCAGCCAACAGCGTGTTTCAGAAGGATGTCCTCATCCTCACCTGAACATAGTTCTTCTTCTTCAGGGCACAATGTCTAAAAATGGCCAGTACGGGGATCGAACCCGCGACCTTGGCGTTATTAGCACCACGCTCTAACCAACTGAGCTAACCGGCCACAATCGACAAGTCCTGCCTCTCTTGGCAACAGTCATTCCCCCAAGGACTGAGCAGGTCCCCGTGTAGCAGTCGACTGGCAACTCCTTTTATGGATTCTACACGTCCCCGGGGTTCAATTCCCCGACGGGGAGAGGTTGGCTGTCCTTTTATCTTATGACAAGCTCCTCGTTAGTATAGTGGATAGTATCCCCGCCTGTCACGCGGGAGACCGGGGTTCAATTCCCCGACGGGGAGACGATGGCTGTCCTTTTATCTTTCTTCGGCCCTGGGCTGAGTCGAACAAAGGCCAAGAGGAGAGCCAGCTGCATTGGCCGGGAATCGAACCCGGGCCTCCCGCGTGGCAGGCGAGAATTCTACCACTGAACCACCAATGCGTGCCACGTGCAAGAAGAGAAGAGAAACCGCCAAAGAGAGACCACCAAGCACCACCGAGCTGTTGCTAAAGGGTCAACAGAGAAGAATGGTCGAAAATTGGAATGGGGCTTCTATCCTGCACAGGTCGCGATCTATTCACGTCTAAAGAATGCTTGGCGAGCTACAATGGCTGGTGGGAATCAAGGATGTTCCACCGAAAAGGAAGTGGTTTTAAATCTACTCTGTCGCAGGGCACTTGTGCGCCGTCAAGGGGAATTAGCTCAAATGGTAGAGCGCTCGCTTAGCATGCGAGAGGTAGCGGGATCGATGCCCGCATTCTCCAGTGGCTCGGGCTGGGTGATGCAGCTACAAATGGTCGAAGGAAAACTAAAGCTGCGAAATTTTTCTAAGTCCTTTCTGGTTAACCATGGGTTAGATTTTCTTTTTGGTTAACCATGGGTCTTAGATCCGTAGGCTGCGCACCATTGACTGAAGCCTCAAAGGGGGTGTTTAAGGCTGGTTATGGGCTTAAGGGTGGACCGGTGCTTAAGTGTGATATTTTCTAGGGGGGCGTGTCCCCTGGAAGGGGGTCCCAGGCCAGGGAGAGCCCCGGGGAAGGTGCACTTTGGTGGTCTGGATGGATGGGCTGCCTTATATACAGCCAAGGACTTGTTGTGCGTGCATTGGTTGTTCAGTGGTAGAATTCTCGCCTGCCTGCCACGCGGGGGGAGGCCCGGGTTGGTTTCCCGGCCAATGCAGATGGCTCTACTCTCGGTCCTTCTTCGGCTCAGACCAAGACCGAAGCAATACAAAAGATCAAGCATGCGAGAGGTAGCGGGATCGATGCCCGCATTCTCCAGTGGCTTGGGCTGTGTAAGACTTCCTTTTCATCACGGCACACAGCAGCTTGTGCTATTTCGAGGAGTACTGCGTCTTTGGCATAGACGACTTTCTGGCCATGCCGAACGCGAAAAGTCTGCGCCCAACGTGGGGCTCGAACCCACGACCCTGAGATTAAGAGTCTCATGCTCTACCGACTGAGCTAGCCGGGCTTTTGCAGCCTGCAGGGATGCCGTCAGTTCACGGCAGAGCCGAGCACGAGACAAACGGCCAACCTCCTGTCTGCCCGTAGGTTGAACGGTGAATCCTTGAGCCCCTTCAGCACCATGCGCAGTCTCTGTGGCGCAATTGGTTAGCGCGTTCGGCGGTTAACCGAAAGGTTGGTGGTTCAAGCCCACCCAGGGACGAAAGTGCCTCTTTTCTGCGAGACGGTTACCAGCCAACAGCGTGTTTCAGAAGGATGTCCTCATCCTCACCTGAACATAGTTCTTCTTCTTCAGGGCACAATGTCTAAAAATGGCCAGTACGGGGATCGAACCCGCGACCTTGGCGTTATTAGCACCACGCTCTAACCAACTGAGCTAACCGGCCACAATCGACAAGTCCTGCCTCTCTTGGCAACAGTCATTCCCCCAAGGACTGAGCAGGTCCCCGTGTAGCAGTCGACTGGCAACTCCTTTTATGGATTCTACACGTCCCCGGGGTTCAATTCCCCGACGGGGAGAGGTTGGCTGTCCTTTTATCTTATGACAAGCTCCTCGTTAGTATAGTGGATAGTATCCCCGCCTGTCACGCGGGAGACCGGGGTTCAATTCCCCGACGGGGAGACGATGGCTGTCCTTTTATCTTTCTTCGGCCCTGGGCTGAGTCGAACAAAGGCCAAGAGGAGAGCCAGCTGCATTGGCCGGGAATCGAACCCGGGCCTCCCGCGTGGCAGGCGAGAATTCTACCACTGAACCACCAATGCGTGCCACGTGCAAGAAGAGAAGAGAAACCGCCAAAGAGAGACCACCAAGCACCACCGAGCTGTTGCTAAAGGGTCAACAGAGAAGAATGGTCGAAAATTGGAATGGGGCTTCTATCCTGCACAGGTCGCGATCTATTCACGTCTAAAGAATGCTTGGCGAGCTACAATGGCTGGTGGGAATCAAGGATGTTCCACCGAAAAGGAAGTGGTTTTAAATCTACTCTGTCGCAGGGCACTTGTGCGCCGTCAAGGGGAATTAGCTCAAATGGTAGAGCGCTCGCTTAGCATGCGAGAGGTAGCGGGATCGATGCCCGCATTCTCCAGTGGCTCGGGCTGGGTGATGCAGCTACAAATGGTCGAAGGAAAACTAAAGCTGCGAAATTTTTCTAAGTCCTTTCTGGTTAACCATGGGTTAGATTTTCTTTTTGGTTAACCATGGGTCTTAGATCCGTAGGCTGCGCACCATTGACTGAAGCCTCAAAGGGGGTGTTTAAGGCTGGTTATGGGCTTAAGGGTGGACCGGTGCTTAAGTGTGATATTTTCTAGGGGGGCGTGTCCCCTGGAAGGGGGTCCCAGGCCAGGGAGAGCCCCGGGGAAGGTGCACTTTGGTGGTCTGGATGGATGGGCTGCCTTATAACGCGAAAAGTCTGCGCCCAACGTGGGGCTCGAACCCACGACCCTGAGATTAAGAGTCTCATGCTCTACCGACTGAGCTAGCCGGGCTTTTGCAGCCTGCAGGGATGCCGTCAGTTCACGGCAGAGCCGAGCACGAGACAAACGGCCAACCTCCTGTCTGCCCGTAGGTTGAACGGTGAATCCTTGAGCCCCTTCAGCACCATGCGCAGTCTCTGTGGCGCAATTGGTTAGCGCGTTCGGCTGTTCGGCAGGTCGCGATCTATTCACGTCTAAAGAATGCTTGGCGAGCTACAATGGCTGGTGGGAATCAAGGATGTTCCACCGAAAAGGAAGTGGTTTTAAATCTACTCTGTCGCAGGGCACTTGTGCGCCGTCAAGGGGAATTAGCTCAAATGGTAGAGCGCTCGCTTAGCATGCGAGAGGTAGCGGGATCGATGCCCGCATTCTCCAGTGGCTCGGGCTGGGTGATGCAGCTACGACTTTTACCGACTGAGCTAGCCGGGCTTTTGCAGCCTGCAGGGATGCCGTCAGTTCACGGCAGAGCCGAGCACGAGACAAACGGCCAACCTCCTGTCTGCCCGTAGGTTGAACGGTGAATCCTTGAGCCCCTTCAGCACCATGCGCAGTCTCTGTGGCGCAATTGGTTAGCGCGTTCGGCTGTTAACCGAAAGGTTGGTGGTTCAAGCCCACCCAGGGACGAAAGTGCCTCTTTTCTGCGAGACGGTTACCAGCCAACAGCGTGTTTCAGAAGGATGTCCTCATCCTCACCTGAACATAGTTCTTCTTCTTCAGGGCACAATGTCTAAAAATGGCCAGTACGGGGATCGAACCCGCGACCTTGGCGTTATTAGCACCACGCTCTAACCAACTGAGCTAACCGGCCACAATCGACAAGTCCTGCCTCTCTTGGCAACAGTCATTCCCCCAAGGACTGAGCAGGTCCCCGTGTAGCAGTCGACTGGCAACTCCTTTTATGGATTCTACACGTCCCCGGGGTTCAATTCCCCGACGGGGAGAGGTTGGCTGTCCTTTTATCTTATGACAAGCTCCTCGTTAGTATAGTGGATAGTATCCCCGCCTGTCACGCGGGAGACCGGGGTTCAATTCCCCGACGGGGAGACGATGGCTGTCCTTTTATCTTTCTTCGGCCCTGGGCTGAGTCGAACAAAGGCCAAGAGGAGAGCCAGCTGCATTGGCCGGGAATCGAACCCGGGCCTCCCGCGTGGCAGGCGAGAATTCTACCACTGAACCACCAATGCGTGCCACGTGCAAGAAGAGAAGAGAAACCGCCAAAGAGAGACCACCAAGCACCACCGAGCTGTTGCTAAAGGGTCAACAGAGAAGAATGGTCGAAAATTGGAATGGGGCTTCTATCCTGCACAGGTCGCGATCTATTCACGTCTAAAGAATGCTTGGCGAGCTACAATGGCTGGTGGGAATCAAGGATGTTCCACCGAAAAGGAAGTGGTTTTAAATCTACTCTGTCGCAGGGCACTTGTGCGCCGTCAAGGGGAATTAGCTCAAATGGTAGAGCGCTCGCTTAGCATGCGAGAGGTAGCGGGATCGATGCCCGCATTCTCCAGTGGCTCGGGCTGGGTGATGCAGCTACAAATGGTTGAAGGAAAACTAAAGCTGCGAAATTTTTCTAAGTCCTTTCTGGTTAACCATGGGTTAGATTTTCTTTTTGGTTAACCATGGGTCTTAGATCCGTAGGCTGCGCACCATTGACTGAAGCCTCAAAGGGGGTGTTTAAGGCTGGTTATGGGCTTAAGGGTGGACCGGTGCTTAAGTGTGATATTTTCTAGGGGGGCGTGTCCCCTGGAAGGGGGTCCCAGGCCAGGGAGAGCCCCGGGGAAGGTGCACTTTGGTGGTCTGGATGGATGGGCTGCCTTATATACAGCCAAGGACTTGTTGTGCGTGCATTGGTTGTTCAGTGGTAGAATTCTCGCCTGCCTGCCACGCGGGGGGAGGCCCGGGTTGGTTTCCCGGCCAATGCAGATGGCTCTACTCTCGGTCCTTCTTCGGCTCAGACCAAGACCGAAGCAATACAAAAGATCAAGCATGCGAGAGGTAGCGGGATCGATGCCCGCATTCTCCAGTGGCTTGGGCTGTGTAAGACTTCCTTTTCATCACGGCACACAGCAGCTTGTGCTATTTCGAGGAGTACTGCGTCTTTGGCATAGACGACTTTCTGGCCATGCCGAACGCGAAAAGTCTGCGCCCAACGTGGGGCTCGAACCCACGACCCTGAGATTAAGAGTCTCATGCTCTACCGACTGAGCTAGCCGGGCTTTTGCAGCCTGCAGGGATGCCGTCAGTTCACGGCAGAGCCGAGCACGAGACAAACGGCCAACCTCCTGTCTGCCCGTAGGTTGAACGGTGAATCCTTGAGCCCCTTCAGCACCATGCGCAGTCTCTGTGGCGCAATTGGTTAGCGCGTTCGGCTGTTAACCGAAAGGTTGGTGGTTCAAGCCCACCCAGGGACGAAAGTGCCTCTTTTCTGCGAGACGGTTACCAGCCAACAGCGTGTTTCAGAAGGATGTCCTCATCCTCACCTGAACATAGTTCTTCTTCTTCAGGGCACAATGTCTAAAAATGGCCAGTACGGGGATCGAACCCGCGACCTTGGCGTTATTAGCACCACGCTCTAACCAACTGAGCTAACCGGCCACAATCGACAAGTCCTGCCTCTCTTGGCAACAGTCATTCCCCCAAGGACTGAGCAGGTCCCCGTGTAGCAGTCGACTGGCAACTCCTTTTATGGATTCTACACGTCCCCGGGGTTCAATTCCCCGACGGGGAGAGGTTGGCTGTCCTTTTATCTTATGACAAGCTCCTCGTTAGTATAGTGGATAGTATCCCCGCCTGTCACGCGGGAGACCGGGGTTCAATTCCCCGACGGGGAGACGATGGCTGTCCTTTTATCTTTCTTCGGCCCTGGGCTGAGTCGAACAAAGGCCAAGAGGAGAGCCAGCTGCATTGGCCGGGAATCGAACCCGGGCCTCCCGCGTGGCAGGCGAGAATTCTACCACTGAACCACCAATGCGTGCCACGTGCAAGAAGAGAAGAGAAACCGCCAAAGAGAGACCACCAAGCACCACCGAGCTGTTGCTAAAGGGTCAACAGAGAAGAATGGTCGAAAATTGGAATGGGGCTTCTATCCTGCACAGGTCGCGATCTATTCACGTCTAAAGAATGCTTGGCGAGCTACAATGGCTGGTGGGAATCAAGGATGTTCCACCGAAAAGGAAGTGGTTTTAAATCTACTCTGTCGCAGGGCACTTGTGCGCCGTCAAGGGGAATTAGCTCAAATGGTAGAGCGCTCGCTTAGCATGCGAGAGGTAGCGGGATCGATGCCCGCATTCTCCAGTGGCTCGGGCTGGGTGATGCAGCTACAAATGGTCGAAGGAAAACTAAAGCTGCGAAATTTTTCTAAGTCCTTTCTGGTTAACCATGGGTTAGATTTTCTTTTTGGTTAACCATGGGTCTTAGATCCGTAGGCTGCGCACCATTGACTGAAGCCTCAAAGGGGGTGTTTAAGGCTGGTTATGGGCTTAAGGGTGGACCGGTGCTTAAGTGTGATATTTTCTAGGGGGGCGTGTCCCCTGGAAGGGGGTCCCAGGCCAGGGAGAGCCCCGGGGAAGGTGCACTTTGGTGGTCTGGATGGATGGGCTGCCTTATATACAGCCAAGGACTTGTTGTGCGTGCATTGGTTGTTCAGTGGTAGAATTCTCGCCTGCCTGCCACGCGGGGGGAGGCCCGGGTTGGTTTCCCGGCCAATGCAGATGGCTCTACTCTCGGTCCTTCTTCGGCTCAGACCAAGACCGAAGCAATACAAAAGATCAAGCATGCGAGAGGTAGCGGGATCGATGCCCGCATTCTCCAGTGGCTTGGGCTGTGTAAGACTTCCTTTTCATCACGGCACACAGCAGCTTGTGCTATTTCGAGGAGTACTGCGTCTTTGGCATAGACGACTTTCTGGCCATGCCGAACGCGAAAAGTCTGCGCCCAACGTGGGGCTCGAACCCACGACCCTGAGATTAAGAGTCTCATGCTCTACCGACTGAGCTAGCCGGGCTTTTGCAGCCTGCAGGGATGCCGTCAGTTCACGGCAGAGCCGAGCACGAGACAAACGGCCAACCTCCTGTCTGCCCGTAGGTTGAACGGTGAATCCTTGAGCCCCTTCAGCACCATGCGCAGTCTCTGTGGCGCAATTGGTTAGCGCGTTCGGCTGTTAACCGAAAGGTTGGTGGTTCAAGCCCACCCAGGGACGAAAGTGCCTCTTTTCTGCGAGACGGTTACCAGCCAACAGCGTGTTTCAGAAGGATGTCCTCATCCTCACCTGAACATAGTTCTTCTTCTTCAGGGCACAATGTCTAAAAATGGCCAGTACGGGGATCGAACCCGCGACCTTGGCGTTATTAGCACCACGCTCTAACCAACTGAGCTAACCGGCCACAATCGACAAGTCCTGCCTCTCTTGGCAACAGTCATTCCCCCAAGGACTGAGCAGGTCCCCGTGTAGCAGTCGACTGGCAACTCCTTTTATGGATTCTACACGTCCCCGGGGTTCAATTCCCCGACGGGGAGAGGTTGGCTGTCCTTTTATCTTATGACAAGCTCCTCGTTAGTATAGTGGATAGTATCCCCGCCTGTCACGCGGGAGACCGGGGTTCAATTCCCCGACGGGGAGACGATGGCTGTCCTTTTATCTTTCTTCGGCCCTGGGCTGAGTCGAACAAAGGCCAAGAGGAGAGCCAGCTGCATTGGCCGGGAATCGAACCCGGGCCTCCCGCGTGGCAGGCGAGAATTCTACCACTGAACCACCAATGCGTGCCACGTGCAAGAAGAGAAGAGAAACCGCCAAAGAGAGACCACCAAGCACCACCGAGCTGTTGCTAAAGGGTCAACAGAGAAGAATGGTCGAAAATTGGAATGGGGCTTCTATCCTGCACAGGTCGCGATCTATTCACGTCTAAAGAATGCTTGGCGAGCTACAATGGCTGGTGGGAATCAAGGATGTTCCACCGAAAAGGAAGTGGTTTTAAATCTACTCTGTCGCAGGGCACTTGTGCGCCGTCAAGGGGAATTAGCTCAAATGGTAGAGCGCTCGCTTAGCATGCGAGAGGTAGCGGGATCGATGCCCGCATTCTCCAGTGGCTCGGGCTGGGTGATGCAGCTACAAATGGTCGAAGGAAAACTAAAGCTGCGAAATTTTTCTAAGTCCTTTCTGGTTAACCATGGGTTAGATTTTCTTTTTGGTTAACCATGGGTCTTAGATCCGTAGGCTGCGCACCATTGACTGAAGCCTCAAAGGGGGTGTTTAAGGCTGGTTATGGGCTTAAGGGTGGACCGGTGCTTAAGTGTGATATTTTCTAGGGGGGCGTGTCCCCTGGAAGGGGGTCCCAGGCCAGGGAGAGCCCCGGGGAAGGTGCACTTTGGTGGTCTGGATGGATGGGCTGCCTTATATACAGCCAAGGACTTGTTGTGCGTGCATTGGTTGTTCAGTGGTAGAATTCTCGCCTGCCTGCCACGCGGGGGGAGGCCCGGGTTGGTTTCCCGGCCAATGCAGATGGCTCTACTCTCGGTCCTTCTTCGGCTCAGACCAAGACCGAAGCAATACAAAAGATCAAGCATGCGAGAGGTAGCGGGATCGATGCCCGCATTCTCCAGTGGCTTGGGCTGTGTAAGACTTCCTTTTCATCACGGCACACAGCAGCTTGTGCTATTTCGAGGAGTACTGCGTCTTTGGCATAGACGACTTTCTGGCCATGCCGAACGCGAAAAGTCTGCGCCCAACGTGGGGCTCGAACCCACGACCCTGAGATTAAGAGTCTCATGCTCTACCGACTGAGCTAGCCGGGCTTTTGCAGCCTGCAGGGATGCCGTCAGTTCACGGCAGAGCCGAGCACGAGACAAACGGCCAACCTCCTGTCTGCCCGTAGGTTGAACGGTGAATCCTTGAGCCCCTTCAGCACCATGCGCAGTCTCTGTGGCGCAATTGGTTAGCGCGTTCGGCTGTTAACCGAAAGGTTGGTGGTTCAAGCCCACCCAGGGACGAAAGTGCCTCTTTTCTGCGAGACGGTTACCAGCCAACAGCGTGTTTCAGAAGGATGTCCTCATCCTCACCTGAACATAGTTCTTCTTCTTCAGGGCACAATGTCTAAAAATGGCCAGTACGGGGATCGAACCCGCGACCTTGGCGTTATTAGCACCACGCTCTAACCAACTGAGCTAACCGGCCACAATCGACAAGTCCTGCCTCTCTTGGCAACAGTCATTCCCCCAAGGACTGAGCAGGTCCCCGTGTAGCAGTCGACTGGCAACTCCTTTTATGGATTCTACACGTCCCCGGGGTTCAATTCCCCGACGGGGAGAGGTTGGCTGTCCTTTTATCTTATGACAAGCTCCTCGTTAGTATAGTGGATAGTATCCCCGCCTGTCACGCGGGAGACCGGGGTTCAATTCCCCGACGGGGAGACGATGGCTGTCCTTTTATCTTTCTTCGGCCCTGGGCTGAGTCGAACAAAGGCCAAGAGGAGAGCCAGCTGCATTGGCCGGGAATCGAACCCGGGCCTCCCGCGTGGCAGGCGAGAATTCTACCACTGAACCACCAATGCGTGCCACGTGCAAGAAGAGAAGAGAAACCGCCAAAGAGAGACCACCAAGCACCACCGAGCTGTTGCTAAAGGGTCAACAGAGAAGAATGGTCGAAAATTGGAATGGGGCTTCTATCCTGCACAGGTCGCGATCTATTCACGTCTAAAGAATGCTTGGCGAGCTACAATGGCTGGTGGGAATCAAGGATGTTCCACCGAAAAGGAAGTGGTTTTAAATCTACTCTGTCGCAGGGCACTTGTGCGCCGTCAAGGGGAATTAGCTCAAATGGTAGAGCGCTCGCTTAGCATGCGAGAGGTAGCGGGATCGATGCCCGCATTCTCCAGTGGCTCGGGCTGGGTGATGCAGCTACAAATGGTCGAAGGAAAACTAAAGCTGCGAAATTTTTCTAAGTCCTTTCTGGTTAACCATGGGTTAGATTTTCTTTTTGGTTAACCATGGGTCTTAGATCCGTAGGCTGCGCACCATTGACTGAAGCCTCAAAGGGGGTGTTTAAGGCTGGTTATGGGCTTAAGGGTGGACCGGTGCTTAAGTGTGATATTTTCTAGGGGGGCGTGTCCCCTGGAAGGGGGTCCCAGGCCAGGGAGAGCCCCGGGGAAGGTGCACTTTGGTGGTCTGGATGGATGGGCTGCCTTATATACAGCCAAGGACTTGTTGTGCGTGCATTGGTTGTTCAGTGGTAGAATTCTCGCCTGCCTGCCACGCGGGGGGAGGCCCGGGTTGGTTTCCCGGCCAATGCAGATGGCTCTACTCTCGGTCCTTCTTCGGCTCAGACCAAGACCGAAGCAATACAAAAGATCAAGCATGCGAGAGGTAGCGGGATCGATGCCTGCATTCTCCAGTGGCTTGGGCTGTGTAAGACTTCCTTTTCATCACGGCACACAGCAGCTTGTGCTATTTCGAGGAGTACTGCGTCTTTGGCATAGACGACTTTCTGGCCATGCCGAACGCGAAAAGTCTGCGCCCAACGTGGGGCTCGAACCCACGACCCTGAGATTAAGAGTCTCATGCTCTACCGACTGAGCTAGCCGGGCTTTTGCAGCCTGCAGGGATGCCGTCAGTTCACGGCAGAGCCGAGCACGAGACAAACGGCCAACCTCCTGTCTGCCCGTAGGTTGAACGGTGAATCCTTGAGCCCCTTCAGCACCATGCGCAGTCTCTGTGGCGCAATTGGTTAGCGCGTTCGGCTGTTAACCGAAAGGTTGGTGGTTCAAGCCCACCCAGGGACGAAAGTGCCTCTTTTCTGCGAGACGGTTACCAGCCAACAGCGTGTTTCAGAAGGATGTCCTCATCCTCACCTGAACATAGTTCTTCTTCTTCAGGGCACAATGTCTAAAAATGGCCAGTACGGGGATCGAACCCGCGACCTTGGCGTTATTAGCACCACGCTCTAACCAACTGAGCTAACCGGCCACAATCGACAAGTCCTGCCTCTCTTGGCAACAGTCATTCCCCCAAGGACTGAGCAGGTCCCCGTGTAGCAGTCGACTGGCAACTCCTTTTATGGATTCTACACGTCCCCGGGGTTCAATTCCCCGACGGGGAGAGGTTGGCTGTCCTTTTATCTTATGACAAGCTCCTCGTTAGTATAGTGGATAGTATCCCCGCCTGTCACGCGGGAGACCGGGGTTCAATTCCCCGACGGGGAGACGATGGCTGTCCTTTTATCTTTCTTCGGCCCTGGGCTGAGTCGAACAAAGGCCAAGAGGAGAGCCAGCTGCATTGGCCGGGAATCGAACCCGGGCCTCCCGCGTGGCAGGCGAGAATTCTACCACTGAACCACCAATGCGTGCCACGTGCAAGAAGAGAAGAGAAACCGCCAAAGAGAGACCACCAAGCACCACCGAGCTGTTGCTAAAGGGTCAACAGAGAAGAATGGTCGAAAATTGGAATGGGGCTTCTATCCTGCACAGGTCGCGATCTATTCACGTCTAAAGAATGCTTGGCGAGCTACAATGGCTGGTGGGAATCAAGGATGTTCCACCGAAAAGGAAGTGGTTTTAAATCTACTCTGTCGCAGGGCACTTGTGCGCCGTCAAGGGGAATTAGCTCAAATGGTAGAGCGCTCGCTTAGCATGCGAGAGGTAGCGGGATCGATGCCCGCATTCTCCAGTGGCTCGGGCTGGGTGATGCAGCTACAAATGGTCGAAGGAAAACTAAAGCTGCGAAATTTTTCTAAGTCCTTTCTGGTTAACCATGGGTTAGATTTTCTTTTTGGTTAACCATGGGTCTTAGATCCGTAGGCTGCGCACCATTGACTGAAGCCTCAAAGGGGGTGTTTAAGGCTGGTTATGGGCTTAAGGGTGGACCGGTGCTTAAGTGTGATATTTTCTAGGGGGGCGTGTCCCCTGGAAGGGGGTCCCAGGCCAGGGAGAGCCCCGGGGAAGGTGCACTTTGGTGGTCTGGATGGATGGGCTGCCTTATATACAGCCAAGGACTTGTTGTGCGTGCATTGGTTGTTCAGTGGTAGAATTCTCGCCTGCCTGCCACGCGGGGGGAGGCCCGGGTTGGTTTCCCGGCCAATGCAGATGGCTCTACTCTCGGTCCTTCTTCGGCTCAGACCAAGACCGAAGCAATACAAAAGATCAAGCATGCGAGAGGTAGCGGGATCGATGCCCGCATTCTCCAGTGGCTTGGGCTGTGTAAGACTTCCTTTTCATCACGGCACACAGCAGCTTGTGCTATTTCGAGGAGTACTGCGTCTTTGGCATAGACGACTTTCTGGCCATGCCGAACGCGAAAAGTCTGCGCCCAACGTGGGGCTCGAACCCACGACCCTGAGATTAAGAGTCTCATGCTCTACCGACTGAGCTAGCCGGGCTTTTGCAGCCTGCAGGGATGCCGTCAGTTCACGGCAGAGCCGAGCACGAGACAAACGGCCAACCTCCTGTCTGCCCGTAGGTTGAACGGTGAATCCTTGAGCCCCTTCAGCACCATGCGCAGTCTCTGTGGCGCAATTGGTTAGCGCGTTCGGCTGTTAACCGAAAGGTTGGTGGTTCAAGCCCACCCAGGGACGAAAGTGCCTCTTTTCTGCGAGACGGTTACCAGCCAACAGCGTGTTTCAGAAGGATGTCCTCATCCTCACCTGAACATAGTTCTTCTTCTTCAGGGCACAATGTCTAAAAATGGCCAGTACGGGGATCGAACCCGCGACCTTGGCGTTATTAGCACCACGCTCTAACCAACTGAGCTAACCGGCCACAATCGACAAGTCCTGCCTCTCTTGGCAACAGTCATTCCCCCAAGGACTGAGCAGGTCCCCGTGTAGCAGTCGACTGGCAACTCCTTTTATGGATTCTACACGTCCCCGGGGTTCAATTCCCCGACGGGGAGAGGTTGGCTGTCCTTTTATCTTATGACAAGCTCCTCGTTAGTATAGTGGATAGTATCCCCGCCTGTCACGCGGGAGACCGGGGTTCAATTCCCCGACGGGGAGACGATGGCTGTCCTTTTATCTTTCTTCGGCCCTGGGCTGAGTCGAACAAAGGCCAAGAGGAGAGCCAGCTGCATTGGCCGGGAATCGAACCCGGGCCTCCCGCGTGGCAGGCGAGAATTCTACCACTGAACCACCAATGCGTGCCACGTGCAAGAAGAGAAGAGAAACCGCCAAAGAGAGACCACCAAGCACCACCGAGCTGTTGCTAAAGGGTCAACAGAGAAGAATGGTCGAAAATTGGAATGGGGCTTCTATCCTGCACAGGTCGCGATCTATTCACGTCTAAAGAATGCTTGGCGAGCTACAATGGCTGGTGGGAATCAAGGATGTTCCACCGAAAAGGAAGTGGTTTTAAATCTACTCTGTCGCAGGGCACTTGTGCGCCGTCAAGGGGAATTAGCTCAAATGGTAGAGCGCTCGCTTAGCATGCGAGAGGTAGCGGGATCGATGCCCGCATTCTCCAGTGGCTCGGGCTGGGTGATGCAGCTACAAATGGTCGAAGGAAAACTAAAGCTGCGAAATTTTTCTAAGTCCTTTCTGGTTAACCATGGGTTAGATTTTCTTTTTGGTTAACCATGGGTCTTAGATCCGTAGGCTGCGCACCATTGACTGAAGCCTCAAAGGGGGTGTTTAAGGCTGGTTATGGGCTTAAGGGTGGACCGGTGCTTAAGTGTGATATTTTCTAGGGGGGCGTGTCCCCTGGAAGGGGGTCCCAGGCCAGGGAGAGCCCCGGGGAAGGTGCACTTTGGTGGTCTGGATGGATGGGCTGCCTTATATACAGCCAAGGACTTGTTGTGCGTGCATTGGTTGTTCAGTGGTAGAATTCTCGCCTGCCTGCCACGCGGGGGGAGGCCCGGGTTGGTTTCCCGGCCAATGCAGATGGCTCTACTCTCGGTCCTTCTTCGGCTCAGACCAAGACCGAAGCAATACAAAAGATCAAGCATGCGAGAGGTAGCGGGATCGATGCCCGCATTCTCCAGTGGCTTGGGCTGTGTAAGACTTCCTTTTCATCACGGCACACAGCAGCTTGTGCTATTTCGAGGAGTACTGCGTCTTTGGCATAGACGACTTTCTGGCCATGCCGAACGCGAAAAGTCTGCGCCCAACGTGGGGCTCGAACCCACGACCCTGAGATTAAGAGTCTCATGCTCTACCGACTGAGCTAGCCGGGCTTTTGCAGCCTGCAGGGATGCCGTCAGTTCACGGCAGAGCCGAGCACGAGACAAACGGCCAACCTCCTGTCTGCCCGTAGGTTGAACGGTGAATCCTTGAGCCCCTTCAGCACCATGCGCAGTCTCTGTGGCGCAATTGGTTAGCGCGTTCGGCTGTTAACCGAAAGGTTGGTGGTTCAAGCCCACCCAGGGACGAAAGTGCCTCTTTTCTGCGAGACGGTTACCAGCCAACAGCGTGTTTCAGAAGGATGTCCTCATCCTCACCTGAACATAGTTCTTCTTCTTCAGGGCACAATGTCTAAAAATGGCCAGTACGGGGATCGAACCCGCGACCTTGGCGTTATTAGCACCACGCTCTAACCAACTGAGCTAACCGGCCACAATCGACAAGTCCTGCCTCTCTTGGCAACAGTCATTCCCCCAAGGACTGAGCAGGTCCCCGTGTAGCAGTCGACTGGCAACTCCTTTTATGGATTCTACACGTCCCCGGGGTTCAATTCCCCGACGGGGAGAGGTTGGCTGTCCTTTTATCTTATGACAAGCTCCTCGTTAGTATAGTGGATAGTATCCCCGCCTGTCACGCGGGAGACCGGGGTTCAATTCCCCGACGGGGAGACGATGGCTGTCCTTTTATCTTTCTTCGGCCCTGGGCTGAGTCGAACAAAGGCCAAGAGGAGAGCCAGCTGCATTGGCCGGGAATCGAACCCGGGCCTCCCGCGTGGCAGGCGAGAATTCTACCACTGAACCACCAATGCGTGCCACGTGCAAGAAGAGAAGAGAAACCGCCAAAGAGAGACCACCAAGCACCACCGAGCTGTTGCTAAAGGGTCAACAGAGAAGAATGGTCGAAAATTGGAATGGGGCTTCTATCCTGCACAGGTCGCGATCTATTCACGTCTAAAGAATGCTTGGCGAGCTACAATGGCTGGTGGGAATCAAGGATGTTCCACCGAAAAGGAAGTGGTTTTAAATCTACTCTGTCGCAGGGCACTTGTGCGCCGTCAAGGGGAATTAGCTCAAATGGTAGAGCGCTCGCTTAGCATGCGAGAGGTAGCGGGATCGATGCCCGCATTCTCCAGTGGCTCGGGCTGGGTGATGCAGCTACAAATGGTCGAAGGAAAACTAAAGCTGCGAAATTTTTCTAAGTCCTTTCTGGTTAACCATGGGTTAGATTTTCTTTTTGGTTAACCATGGGTCTTAGATCCGTAGGCTGCGCACCATTGACTGAAGCCTCAAAGGGGGTGTTTAAGGCTGGTTATGGGCTTAAGGGTGGACCGGTGCTTAAGTGTGATATTTTCTAGGGGGGCGTGTCCCCTGGAAGGGGGTCCCAGGCCAGGGAGAGCCCCGGGGAAGGTGCACTTTGGTGGTCTGGATGGATGGGCTGCCTTATATACAGCCAAGGACTTGTTGTGCGTGCATTGGTTGTTCAGTGGTAGAATTCTCGCCTGCCTGCCACGCGGGGGGAGGCCCGGGTTGGTTTCCCGGCCAATGCAGATGGCTCTACTCTCGGTCCTTCTTCGGCTCAGACCAAGACCGAAGCAATACAAAAGATCAAGCATGCGAGAGGTAGCGGGATCGATGCCCGCATTCTCCAGTGGCTTGGGCTGTGTAAGACTTCCTTTTCATCACGGCACACAGCAGCTTGTGCTATTTCGAGGAGTACTGCGTCTTTGGCATAGACGACTTTCTGGCCATGCCGAACGCGAAAAGTCTGCGCCCAACGTGGGGCTCGAACCCACGACCCTGAGATTAAGAGTCTCATGCTCTACCGACTGAGCTAGCCGGGCTTTTGCAGCCTGCAGGGATGCCGTCAGTTGACGGCAGAGCCGAGCACGAGACAAACGGCCAACCTCCTGTCTGCCCGTAGGTTGAACGGTGAATCCTTGAGCCCCTTCAGCACCATGCGCAGTCTCTGTGGCGCAATTGGTTAGCGCGTTCGGCTGTTAACCGAAAGGTTGGTGGTTCAAGCCCACCCAGGGACGAAAGTGCCTCTTTTCTGCGAGACGGTTACCAGCCAACAGCGTGTTTCAGAAGGATGTCCTCATCCTCACCTGAACATAGTTCTTCTTCTTCAGGGCACAATGTCTAAAAATGGCCAGTACGGGGATCGAACCCGCGACCTTGGCGTTATTAGCACCACGCTCTAACCAACTGAGCTAACCGGCCACAATCAACAAGTCCTGCCTCTCTTGGCAACAGTCATTCCCCCAAGGACTGAGCAGGTCCCCGTGTAGCAGTCGACTGGCAACTCCTTTTATGGATTCTACACGTCCCCGGGGTTCAATTCCCCGACGGGGAGAGGTTGGCTGTCCTTTTATCTTATGACAAGCTCCTCGTTAGTATAGTGGATAGTATCCCCGCCTGTCACGCGGGAGACCGGGGTTCAATTCCCCGACGGGGAGACGATGGCTGTCCTTTTATCTTTCTTCGGCCCTGGGCTGAGTCGAACAAAGGCCAAGAGGAGAGCCAGCTGCATTGGCCGGGAATCGAACCCGGGCCTCCCGCGTGGCAGGCGAGAATTCTACCACTGAACCACCAATGCGTGCCACGTGCAAGAAGAGAAGAGAAACCGCCAAAGAGAGACCACCAAGCACCACCGAGCTGTTGCTAAAGGGTCAACAGAGAAGAATGGTCGAAAATTGGAATGGGGCTTCTATCCTGCACAGGTCGCGATCTATTCACGTCTAAAGAATGCTTGGCGAGCTACAATGGCTGGTGGGAATCAAGGATGTTCCACCGAAAAGGAAGTGGTTTTAAATCTACTCTGTCGCAGGGCACTTGTGCGCCGTCAAGGGGAATTAGCTCAAATGGTAGAGCGCTCGCTTAGCATGCGAGAGGTAGCGGGATCGATGCCCGCATTCTCCAGTGGCTCGGGCTGGGTGATGCAGCTACAAATGGTCGAAGGAAAACTAAAGCTGCGAAATTTTTCTAAGTCCTTTCTGGTTAACCATGGGTTAGATTTTCTTTTTGGTTAACCATGGGTCTTAGATCCGTAGGCTGCGCACCATTGACTGAAGCCTCAAAGGGGGTGTTTAAGGCTGGTTATGGGCTTAAGGGTGGACCGGTGCTTAAGTGTGATATTTTCTAGGGGGGCGTGTCCCCTGGAAGGGGGTCCCAGGCCAGGGAGAGCCCCGGGGAAGGTGCACTTTGGTGGTCTGGATGGATGGGCTGCCTTATATACAGCCAAGGACTTGTTGTGCGTGCATTGGTTGTTCAGTGGTAGAATTCTCGCCTGCCTGCCACGCGGGGGGAGGCCCGGGTTGGTTTCCCGGCCAATGCAGATGGCTCTACTCTCGGTCCTTCTTCGGCTCAGACCAAGACCGAAGCAATACAAAAGATCAAGCATGCGAGAGGTAGCGGGATCGATGCCCGCATTCTCCAGTGGCTTGGGCTGTGTAAGACTTCCTTTTCATCACGGCACACAGCAGCTTGTGCTATTTCGAGGAGTACTGCGTCTTTGGCATAGACGACTTTCTGGCCATGCCGAACGCGAAAAGTCTGCGCCCAACGTGGGGCTCGAACCCACGACCCTGAGATTAAGAGTCTCATGCTCTACCGACTGAGCTAGCCGGGCTTTTGCAGCCTGCAGGGATGCCGTCAGTTCACGGCAGAGCCGAGCACGAGACAAACGGCCAACCTCCTGTCTGCCCGTAGGTTGAACGGTGAATCCTTGAGCCCCTTCAGCACCATGCGCAGTCTCTGTGGCGCAATTGGTTAGCGCGTTCGGCTGTTAACCGAAAGGTTGGTGGTTCAAGCCCACCCAGGGACGAAAGTGCCTCTTTTCTGCGAGACGGTTACCAGCCAACAGCGTGTTTCAGAAGGATGTCCTCATCCTCACCTGAACATAGTTCTTCTTCTTCAGGGCACAATGTCTAAAAATGGCCAGTACGGGGATCGAACCCGCGACCTTGGCGTTATTAGCACCACGCTCTAACCAACTGAGCTAACCGGCCACAATCGACAAGTCCTGCCTCTCTTGGCAACAGTCATTCCCCCAAGGACTGAGCAGGTCCCCGTGTAGCAGTCGACTGGCAACTCCTTTTATGGATTCTACACGTCCCCGGGGTTCAATTCCCCGACGGGGAGAGGTTGGCTGTCCTTTTATCTCATGACAAGCTCCTCGTTAGTATAGTGGATAGTATCCCCGCCTGTCACGCGGGAGACCGGGGTTCAATTCCCCGACGGGGAGACGATGGCTGTCCTTTTATCTTTCTTCGGCCCTGGGCTGAGTCGAACAAAGGCCAAGAGGAGAGCCAGCTGCATTGGCCGGGAATCGAACCCGGGCCTCCCGCGTGGCAGGCGAGAATTCTACCACTGAACCACCAATGCGTGCCACGTGCAAGAAGAGAAGAGAAACCGCCAAAGAGAGACCACCAAGCACCACCGAGCTGTTGCTAAAGGGTCAACAGAGAAGAATGGTCGAAAATTGGAATGGGGCTTCTATCCTGCACAGGTCGCGATCTATTCACGTCTAAAGAATGCTTGGCGAGCTACAATGGCTGGTGGGAATCAAGGATGTTCCACCGAAAAGGAAGTGGTTTTAAATCTACTCTGTCGCAGGGCACTTGTGCGCCGTCAAGGGGAATTAGCTCAAATGGTAGAGCGCTCGCTTAGCATGCGAGAGGTAGCGGGATCGATGCCCGCATTCTCCAGTGGCTCGGGCTGGGTGATGCAGCTACAAATGGTCGAAGGAAAACTAAAGCTGCGAAATTTTTCTAAGTCCTTTCTGGTTAACCATGGGTTAGATTTTCTTTTTGGTTAACCATGGGTCTTAGATCCGTAGGCTGCGCACCATTGACTGAAGCCTCAAAGGGGGTGTTTAAGGCTGGTTATGGGCTTAAGGGTGGACCGGTGCTTAAGTGTGATATTTTCTAGGGGGGCGTGTCCCCTGGAAGGGGGTCCCAGGCCAGGGAGAGCCCCGGGGAAGGTGCACTTTGGTGGTCTGGATGGATGGGCTGCCTTATATACAGCCAAGGACTTGTTGTGCGTGCATTGGTTGTTCAGTGGTAGAATTCTCGCCTGCCTGCCACGCGGGGGGAGGCCCGGGTTGGTTTCCCGGCCAATGCAGATGGCTCTACTCTCGGTCCTTCTTCGGCTCAGACCAAGACCGAAGCAATACAAAAGATCAAGCATGCGAGAGGTAGCGGGATCGATGCCCGCATTCTCCAGTGGCTTGGGCTGTGTAAGACTTCCTTTTCATCACGGCACACAGCAGCTTGTGCTATTTCGAGGAGTACTGCGTCTTTGGCATAGACGACTTTCTGGCCATGCCGAACGCGAAAAGTCTGCGCCCAACGTGGGGCTCGAACCCACGACCCTGAGATTAAGAGTCTCATGCTCTACCGACTGAGCTAGCCGGGCTTTTGCAGCCTGCAGGGATGCCGTCAGTTCACGGCAGAGCCGAGCACGAGACAAACGGCCAACCTCCTGTCTGCCCGTAGGTTGAACGGTGAATCCTTGAGCCCCTTCAGCACCATGCGCAGTCTCTGTGGCGCAATTGGTTAGCGCGTTCGGCTGTTAACCGAAAGGTTGGTGGTTCAAGCCCACCCAGGGACGAAAGTGCCTCTTTTCTGCGAGACGGTTACCAGCCAACAGCGTGTTTCAGAAGGATGTCCTCATCCTCACCTGAACATAGTTCTTCTTCTTCAGGGCACAATGTCTAAAAATGGCCAGTACGGGGATCGAACCCGCGACCTTGGCGTTATTAGCACCACGCTCTAACCAACTGAGCTAACCGGCCACAATCGACAAGTCCTGCCTCTCTTGGCAACAGTCATTCCCCCAAGGACTGAGCAGGTCCCCGTGTAGCAGTCGACTGGCAACTCCTTTTATGGATTCTACACGTCCCCGGGGTTCAATTCCCCGACGGGGAGAGGTTGGCTGTCCTTTTATCTTATGACAAGCTCCTCGTTAGTATAGTGGATAGTATCCCCGCCTGTCACGCGGGAGACCGGGGTTCAATTCCCCGACGGGGAGACGATGGCTGTCCTTTTATCTTTCTTCGGCCCTGGGCTGAGTCGAACAAAGGCCAAGAGGAGAGCCAGCTGCATTGGCCGGGAATCGAACCCGGGCCTCCCGCGTGGCAGGCGAGAATTCTACCACTGAACCACCAATGCGTGCCACGTGCAAGAAGAGAAGAGAAACCGCCAAAGAGAGACCACCAAGCACCACCGAGCTGTTGCTAAAGGGTCAACAGAGAAGAATGGTCGAAAATTGGAATGGGGCTTCTATCCTGCACAGGTCGCGATCTATTCACGTCTAAAGAATGCTTGGCGAGCTACAATGGCTGGTGGGAATCAAGGATGTTCCACCGAAAAGGAAGTGGTTTTAAATCTACTCTGTCGCAGGGCACTTGTGCGCCGTCAAGGGGAATTAGCTCAAATGGTAGAGCGCTCGCTTAGCATGCGAGAGGTAGCGGGATCGATGCCCGCATTCTCCAGTGGCTCGGGCTGGGTGATGCAGCTACAAATGGTCGAAGGAAAACTAAAGCTGCGAAATTTTTCTAAGTCCTTTCTGGTTAACCATGGGTTAGATTTTCTTTTTGGTTAACCATGGGTCTTAGATCCGTAGGCTGCGCACCATTGACTGAAGCCTCAAAGGGGGTGTTTAAGGCTGGTTATGGGCTTAAGGGTGGACCGGTGCTTAAGTGTGATATTTTCTAGGGGGGCGTGTCCCCTGGAAGGGGGTCCCAGGCCAGGGAGAGCCCCGGGGAAGGTGCACTTTGGTGGTCTGGATGGATGGGCTGCCTTATATACAGCCAAGGACTTGTTGTGCGTGCATTGGTTGTTCAGTGGTAGAATTCTCGCCTGCCTGCCACGCGGGGGGAGGCCCGGGTTGGTTTCCCGGCCAATGCAGATGGCTCTACTCTCGGTCCTTCTTCGGCTCAGACCAAGACCGAAGCAATACAAAAGATCAAGCATGCGAGAGGTAGCGGGATCGATGCCCGCATTCTCCAGTGGCTTGGGCTGTGTAAGACTTCCTTTTCATCACGGCACACAGCAGCTTGTGCTATTTCGAGGAGTACTGCGTCTTTGGCATAGACGACTTTCTGGCCATGCCGAACGCGAAAAGTCTGCGCCCAACGTGGGGCTCGAACCCACGACCCTGAGATTAAGAGTCTCATGCTCTACCGACTGAGCTAGCCGGGCTTTTGCAGCCTGCAGGGATGCCGTCAGTTCACGGCAGAGCCGAGCACGAGACAAACGGCCAACCTCCTGTCTGCCCGTAGGTTGAACGGTGAATCCTTGAGCCCCTTCAGCACCATGCGCAGTCTCTGTGGCGCAATTGGTTAGCGCGTTCGGCTGTTAACCGAAAGGTTGGTGGTTCAAGCCCACCCAGGGACGAAAGTGCCTCTTTTCTGCGAGACGGTTACCAGCCAACAGCGTGTTTCAGAAGGATGTCCTCATCCTCACCTGAACATAGTTCTTCTTCTTCAGGGCACAATGTCTAAAAATGGCCAGTACGGGGATCGAACCCGCGACCTTGGCGTTATTAGCACCACGCTCTAACCAACTGAGCTAACCGGCCACAATCGACAAGTCCTGCCTCTCTTGGCAACAGTCATTCCCCCAAGGACTGAGCAGGTCCCCGTGTAGCAGTCGACTGGCAACTCCTTTTATGGATTCTACACGTCCCCGGGGTTCAATTCCCCGACGGGGAGAGGTTGGCTGTCCTTTTATCTTATGACAAGCTCCTCGTTAGTATAGTGGATAGTATCCCCGCCTGTCACGCGGGAGACCGGGGTTCAATTCCCCGACGGGGAGACGATGGCTGTCCTTTTATCTTTCTTCGGCCCTGGGCTGAGTCGAACAAAGGCCAAGAGGAGAGCCAGCTGCATTGGCCGGGAATCGAACCCGGGCCTCCCGCGTGGCAGGCGAGAATTCTACCACTGAACCACCAATGCGTGCCACGTGCAAGAAGAGAAGAGAAACCGCCAAAGAGAGACCACCAAGCACCACCGAGCTGTTGCTAAAGGGTCAACAGAGAAGAATGGTCGAAAATTGGAATGGGGCTTCTATCCTGCACAGGTCGCGATCTATTCACGTCTAAAGAATGCTTGGCGAGCTACAATGGCTGGTGGGAATCAAGGATGTTCCACCGAAAAGGAAGTGGTTTTAAATCTACTCTGTCACAGGGCACTTGTGCGCCGTCAAGGGGAATTAGCTCAAATGGTAGAGCGCTCGCTTAGCATGCGAGAGGTAGCGGGATCGATGCCCGCATTCTCCAGTGGCTCGGGCTGGGTGATGCAGCTACAAATGGTCGAAGGAAAACTAAAGCTGCGAAATTTTTCTAAGTCCTTTCTGGTTAACCATGGGTTAGATTTTCTTTTTGGTTAACCATGGGTCTTAGATCCGTAGGCTGCGCACCATTGACTGAAGCCTCAAAGGGGGTGTTTAAGGCTGGTTATGGGCTTAAGGGTGGACCGATGCTTAAGTGTGATATTTTCTAGGGGGGCGTGTCCCCTGGAAGGGGGTCCCAGGCCAGGGAGAGCCCCGGGGAAGGTGCACTTTGGTGGTCTGGATGGATGGGCTGCCTTATATACAGCCAAGGACTTGTTGTGCGTGCATTGGTTGTTCAGTGGTAGAATTCTCGCCTGCCTGCCACGCGGGGGGAGGCCCGGGTTGGTTTCCCGGCCAATGCAGATGGCTCTACTCTCGGTCCTTCTTCGGCTCAGACCAAGACCGAAGCAATACAAAAGATCAAGCATGCGAGAGGTAGCGGGATCGATGCCCGCATTCTCCAGTGGCTTGGGCTGTGTAAGACTTCCTTTTCATCACGGCACACAGCAGCTTGTGCTATTTCGAGGAGTACTGCGTCTTTGGCATAGACGACTTTCTGGCCATGCCGAACGCGAAAAGTCTGCGCCCAACGTGGGGCTCGAACCCACGACCCTGAGATTAAGAGTCTCATGCTCTACCGACTGAGCTAGCCGGGCTTTTGCAGCCTGCAGGGATGCCGTCAGTTCACGGCAGAGCCGAGCACGAGACAAACGGCCAACCTCCTGTCTGCCCGTAGGTTGAACGGTGAATCCTTGAGCCCCTTCAGCACCATGCGCAGTCTCTGTGGCGCAATTGGTTAGCGCGTTCGGCTGTTAACCGAAAGGTTGGTGGTTCAAGCCCACCCAGGGACGAAAGTGCCTCTTTTCTGCGAGACGGTTACCAGCCAACAGCGTGTTTCAGAAGGATGTCCTCATCCTCACCTGAACATAGTTCTTCTTCTTCAGGGCACAATGTCTAAAAATGGCCAGTACGGGGATCGAACCCGCGACCTTGGCGTTATTAGCACCACGCTCTAACCAACTGAGCTAACCGGCCACAATCGACAAGTCCTGCCTCTCTTGGCAACAGTCATTCCCCCAAGGACTGAGCAGGTCCCCGTGTAGCAGTCGACTGGCAACTCCTTTTATGGATTCTACACGTCCCCGGGGTTCAATTCCCCGACGGGGAGAGGTTGGCTGTCCTTTTATCTTATGACAAGCTCCTCGTTAGTATAGTGGATAGTATCCCCGCCTGTCACGCGGGAGACCGGGGTTCAATTCCCCGACGGGGAGACGATGGCTGTCCTTTTATCTTTCTTCGGCCCTGGGCTGAGTCGAACAAAGGCCAAGAGGAGAGCCAGCTGCATTGGCCGGGAATCGAACCCGGGCCTCCCGCGTGGCAGGCGAGAATTCTACCACTGAACCACCAATGCGTGCCACGTGCAAGAAGAGAAGAGAAACCGCCAAAGAGAGACCACCAAGCACCACCGAGCTGTTGCTAAAGGGTCAACAGAGAAGAATGGTCGAAAATTGGAATGGGGCTTCTATCCTGCACAGGTCGCGATCTATTCACGTCTAAAGAATGCTTGGCGAGCTACAATGGCTGGTGGGAATCAAGGATGTTCCACCGAAAAGGAAGTGGTTTTAAATCTACTCTGTCGCAGGGCACTTGTGCGCCGTCAAGGGGAATTAGCTCAAATGGTAGAGCGCTCGCTTAGCATGCGAGAGGTAGCGGGATCGATGCCCGCATTCTCCAGTGGCTCGGGCTGGGTGATGCAGCTACAAATGGTCGAAGGAAAACTAAAGCTGCGAAATTTTTCTAAGTCCTTTCTGGTTAACCATGGGTTAGATTTTCTTTTTGGTTAACCATGGGTCTTAGATCCGTAGGCTGCGCACCATTGACTGAAGCCTCAAAGGGGGTGTTTAAGGCTGGTTATGGGCTTAAGGGTGGACCGGTGCTTAAGTGTGATATTTTCTAGGGGGGCGTGTCCCCTGGAAGGGGGTCCCAGGCCAGGGAGAGCCCCGGGGAAGGTGCACTTTGGTGGTCTGGATGGATGGGCTGCCTTATATACAGCCAAGGACTTGTTGTGCGTGCATTGGTTGTTCAGTGGTAGAATTCTCGCCTGCCTGCCACGCGGGGGGAGGCCCGGGTTGGTTTCCCGGCCAATGCAGATGGCTCTACTCTCGGTCCTTCTTCGGCTCAGACCAAGACCGAAGCAATACAAAAGATCAAGCATGCGAGAGGTAGCGGGATCGATGCCCGCATTCTCCAGTGGCTTGGGCTGTGTAAGACTTCCTTTTCATCACGGCACACAGCAGCTTGTGCTATTTCGAGGAGTACTGCGTCTTTGGCATAGACGACTTTCTGGCCATGCCGAACGCGAAAAGTCTGCGCCCAACGTGGGGCTCGAACCCACGACCCTGAGATTAAGAGTCTCATGCTCTACCGACTGAGCTAGCCGGGCTTTTGCAGCCTGCAGGGATGCCGTCAGTTCACGGCAGAGCCGAGCACGAGACAAACGGCCAACCTCCTGTCTGCCCGTAGGTTGAACGGTGAATCCTTGAGCCCCTTCAGCACCATGCGCAGTCTCTGTGGCGCAATTGGTTAGCGCGTTCGGCTGTTAACCGAAAGGTTGGTGGTTCAAGCCCACCCAGGGACGAAAGTGCCTCTTTTCTGCGAGACGGTTACCAGCCAACAGCGTGTTTCAGAAGGATGTCCTCATCCTCACCTGAACATAGTTCTTCTTCTTCAGGGCACAATGTCTAAAAATGGCCAGTACGGGGATCGAACCCGCGACCTTGGCGTTATTAGCACCACGCTCTAACCAACTGAGCTAACCGGCCACAATCGACAAGTCCTGCCTCTCTTGGCAACAGTCATTCCCCCAAGGACTGAGCAGGTCCCCGTGTAGCAGTCGACTGGCAACTCCTTTTATGGATTCTACACGTCCCCGGGGTTCAATTCCCCGACGGGGAGAGGTTGGCTGTCCTTTTATCTTATGACAAGCTCCTCGTTAGTATAGTGGATAGTATCCCCGCCTGTCACGCGGGAGACCGGGGTTCAATTCCCCGACGGGGAGACGATGGCTGTCCTTTTATCTTTCTTCGGCCCTGGGCTGAGTCGAACAAAGGCCAAGAGGAGAGCCAGCTGCATTGGCCGGGAATCGAACCCGGGCCTCCCGCGTGGCAGGCGAGAATTCTACCACTGAACCACCAATGCGTGCCACGTGCAAGAAGAGAAGAGAAACCGCCAAAGAGAGACCACCAAGCACCACCGAGCTGTTGCTAAAGGGTCAACAGAGAAGAATGGTCGAAAATTGGAATGGGGCTTCTATCCTGCACAGGTCGCGATCTATTCACGTCTAAAGAATGCTTGGCGAGCTACAATGGCTGGTGGGAATCAAGGATGTTCCACCGAAAAGGAAGTGGTTTTAAATCTACTCTGTCGCAGGGCACTTGTGCGCCGTCAAGGGGAATTAGCTCAAATGGTAGAGCGCTCGCTTAGCATGCGAGAGGTAGCGGGATCGATGCCCGCATTCTCCAGTGGCTCGGGCTGGGTGATGCAGCTACAAATGGTCGAAGGAAAACTAAAGCTGCGAAATTTTTCTAAGTCCTTTCTGGTTAACCATGGGTTAGATTTTCTTTTTGGTTAACCATGGGTCTTAGATCCGTAGGCTGCGCACCATTGACTGAAGCCTCAAAGGGGGTGTTTAAGGCTGGTTATGGGCTTAAGGGTGGACCGGTGCTTAAGTGTGATATTTTCTAGGGGGGCGTGTCCCCTGGAAGGGGGTCCCAGGCCAGGGAGAGCCCCGGGGAAGGTGCACTTTGGTGGTCTGGATGGATGGGCTGCCTTATATACAGCCAAGGACTTGTTGTGCGTGCATTGGTTGTTCAGTGGTAGAATTCTCGCCTGCCTGCCACGCGGGGGGAGGCCCGGGTTGGTTTCCCGGCCAATGCAGATGGCTCTACTCTCGGTCCTTCTTCGGCTCAGACCAAGACCGAAGCAATACAAAAGATCAAGCATGCGAGAGGTAGCGGGATCGATGCCCGCATTCTCCAGTGGCTTGGGCTGTGTAAGACTTCCTTTTCATCACGGCACACAGCAGCTTGTGCTATTTCGAGGAGTACTGCGTCTTTGGCATAGACGACTTTCTGGCCATGCCGAACGCGAAAAGTCTGCGCCCAACGTGGGGCTCGAACCCACGACCCTGAGATTAAGAGTCTCATGCTCTACCGACTGAGCTAGCCGGGCTTTTGCAGCCTGCAGGGATGCCGTCAGTTCACGGCAGAGCCGAGCACGAGACAAACGGCCAACCTCCTGTCTGCCCGTAGGTTGAACGGTGAATCCTTGAGCCCCTTCAGCACCATGCGCAGTCTCTGTGGCGCAATTGGTTAGCGCGTTCGGCTGTTAACCGAAAGGTTGGTGGTTCAAGCCCACCCAGGGACGAAAGTGCCTCTTTTCTGCGAGACGGTTACCAGCCAACAGCGTGTTTCAGAAGGATGTCCTCATCCTCACCTGAACATAGTTCTTCTTCTTCAGGGCACAATGTCTAAAAATGGCCAGTACGGGGATCGAACCCGCGACCTTGGCGTTATTAGCACCACGCTCTAACCAACTGAGCTAACCGGCCACAATCGACAAGTCCTGCCTCTCTTGGCAACAGTCATTCCCCCAAGGACTGAGCAGGTCCCCGTGTAGCAGTCGACTGGCAACTCCTTTTATGGATTCTACACGTCCCCGGGGTTCAATTCCCCGACGGGGAGAGGTTGGCTGTCCTTTTATCTTATGACAAGCTCCTCGTTAGTATAGTGGATAGTATCCCCGCCTGTCACGCGGGAGACCGGGGTTCAATTCCCCGACGGGGAGACGATGGCTGTCCTTTTATCTTTCTTCGGCCCTGGGCTGAGTCGAACAAAGGCCAAGAGGAGAGCCAGCTGCATTGGCCGGGAATCGAACCCGGGCCTCCCGCGTGGCAGGCGAGAATTCTACCACTGAACCACCAATGCGTGCCACGTGCAAGAAGAGAAGAGAAACCACCAAAGATAGACCACCAAGCACCACCGAGCTGTTGCTAAAGGGTCAACAGAGAAGAATGGTCGAAAATTGGAATGGGGCTTCTATCCTGCACAGGTCGCGATCTATTCACGTCTAAAGAATGCTTGGCGAGCTACAATGGCTGGTGGGAATCAAGGATGTTCCACCGAAAAGGAAGTGGTTTTAAATCTACTCTGTCGCAGGGCACTTGTGCGCCGTCAAGGGGAATTAGCTCAAATGGTAGAGCGCTCGCTTAGCATGCGAGAGGTAGCGGGATCGATGCCCGCATTCTCCAGTGGCTCGGGCTGGGTGATGCAGCTACAAATGGTCGAAGGAAAACTAAAGCTGCGAAATTTTTCTAAGTCCTTTCTGGTTAACCATGGGTTAGATTTTCTTTTTGGTTAACCATGGGTCTTAGATCCGTAGGCTGCGCACCATTGACTGAAGCCTCAAAGGGGGTGTTTAAGGCTGGTTATGGGCTTAAGGGTGGACCGGTGCTTAAGTGTGATATTTTCTAGGGGGGCGTGTCCCCTGGAAGGGGGTCCCAGGCCAGGGAGAGCCCCGGGGAAGGTGCAGTTTGGTGGTCTGGATGGATGGGCTGCCTTATATACAGCCAAGGACTTGTTGTGCGTGCATTGGTTGTTCAGTGGTAGAATTCTCGCCTGCCTGCCACGCGGGGGGAGGCCCGGGTTGGTTTCCCGGCCAATGCAGATGGCTCTACTCTCGGTCCTTCTTCGGCTCAGACCAAGACCGAAGCAATACAAAAGATCAAGCATGCGAGAGGTAGCGGGATCGATGCCCGCATTCTCCAGTGGCTTGGGCTGTGTAAGACTTCCTTTTCATCACGGCACACAGCAGCTTGTGCTATTTCGAGGAGTACTGCGTCTTTGGCATAGACGACTTTCTGGCCATGCCGAACGCGAAAAGTCTGCGCCCAACGTGGGGCTCGAACCCACGACCCTGAGATTAAGAGTCTCATGCTCTACCGACTGAGCTAGCCGGGCTTTTGCAGCCTGCAGGGATGCCGTCAGTTCACGGCAGAGCCGAGCACGAGACAAACGGCCAACCTCCTGTCTGCCCGTAGGTTGAACGGTGAATCCTTGAGCCCCTTCAGCACCATGCGCAGTCTCTGTGGCGCAATTGGTTAGCGCGTTCGGCTGTTAACCGAAAGGTTGGTGGTTCAAGCCCACCCAGGGACGAAAGTGCCTCTTTTCTGCGAGACGGTTACCAGCCAACAGCGTGTTTCAGAAGGATGTCCTCATCCTCACCTGAACATAGTTCTTCTTCTTCAGGGCACAATGTCTAAAAATGGCCAGTACGGGGATCGAACCCGCGACCTTGGCGTTATTAGCACCACGCTCTAACCAACTGAGCTAACCGGCCACAATCGACAAGTCCTGCCTCTCTTGGCAACAGTCATTCCCCCAAGGACTGAGCAGGTCCCCGTGTAGCAGTCGACTGGCAACTCCTTTTATGGATTCTACACGTCCCCGGGGTTCAATTCCCCGACGGGGAGAGGTTGGCTGTCCTTTTATCTTATGACAAGCTCCTCGTTAGTATAGTGGATAGTATCCCCGCCTGTCACGCGGGAGACCGGGGTTCAATTCCCCGACGGGGAGACGATGGCTGTCCTTTTATCTTTCTTCGGCCCTGGGCTGAGTCGAACAAAGGCCAAGAGGAGAGCCAGCTGCATTGGCCGGGAATCGAACCCGGGCCTCCCGCGTGGCAGGCGAGAATTCTACCACTGAACCACCAATGCGTGCCACGTGCAAGAAGAGAAGAGAAACCGCCAAAGAGAGACCACCAAGCACCACCGAGCTGTTGCTAAAGGGTCAACAGAGAAGAATGGTCGAAAATTGGAATGGGGCTTCTATCCTGCACAGGTCGCGATCTATTCACGTCTAAAGAATGCTTGGCGAGCTACAATGGCTGGTGGGAATCAAGGATGTTCCACCGAAAAGGAAGTGGTTTTAAATCTACTCTGTCGCAGGGCACTTGTGCGCCGTCAAGGGGAATTAGCTCAAATGGTAGAGCGCTCGCTTAGCATGCGAGAGGTAGCGGGATCGATGCCCGCATTCTCCAGTGGCTCGGGCTGGGTGATGCAGCTACAAATGGTCGAAGGAAAACTAAAGCTGCGAAATTTTTCTAAGTCCTTTCTGGTTAACCATGGGTTAGATTTTCTTTTTGGTTAACCATGGGTCTTAGATCCGTAGGCTGCGCACCATTGACTGAAGCCTCAAAGGGGGTGTTTAAGGCTGGTTATGGGCTTAAGGGTGGACCGGTGCTTAAGTGTGATATTTTCTAGGGGGGCGTGTCCCCTGGAAGGGGGTCCCAGGCCAGGGAGAGCCCCGGGGAAGGTGCACTTTGGTGGTCTGGATGGATGGGCTGCCTTATATACAGCCAAGGACTTGTTGTGCGTGCATTGGTTGTTCAGTGGTAGAATTCTCGCCTGCCTGCCACGCGGGGGGAGGCCCGGGTTGGTTTCCCGGCCAATGCAGATGGCTCTACTCTCGGTCCTTCTTCGGCTCAGACCAAGACCGAAGCAATACAAAAGATCAAGCATGCGAGAGGTAGCGGGATCGATGCCCGCATTCTCCAGTGGCTTGGGCTGTGTAAGACTTCCTTTTCATCACGGCACACAGCAGCTTGTGCTATTTCGAGGAGTACTGCGTCTTTGGCATAGACGACTTTCTGGCCATGCCGAACGCGAAAAGTCTGCGCCCAACGTGGGGCTCGAACCCACGACCCTGAGATTAAGAGTCTCATGCTCTACCGACTGAGCTAGCCGGGCTTTTGCAGCCTGCAGGGATGCCGTCAGTTCACGGCAGAGCCGAGCACGAGACAAACGGCCAACCTCCTGTCTGCCCGTAGGTTGAACGGTGAATCCTTGAGCCCCTTCAGCACCATGCGCAGTCTCTGTGGCGCAATTGGTTAGCGCGTTCGGCTGTTAACCGAAAGGTTGGTGGTTCAAGCCCACCCAGGGACGAAAGTGCCTCTTTTCTGCGAGACGGTTACCAGCCAACAGCGTGTTTCAGAAGGATGTCCTCATCCTCACCTGAACATAGTTCTTCTTCTTCAGGGCACAATGTCTAAAAATGGCCAGTACGGGGATCGAACCCGCGACCTTGGCGTTATTAGCACCACGCTCTAACCAACTGAGCTAACCGGCCACAATCGACAAGTCCTGCCTCTCTTGGCAACAGTCATTCCCCCAAGGACTGAGCAGGTCCCCGTGTAGCAGTCGACTGGCAACTCCTTTTATGGATTCTACACGTCCCCGGGGTTCAATTCCCCGACGGGGAGAGGTTGGCTGTCCTTTTATCTTATGACAAGCTCCTCGTTAGTATAGTGGATAGTATCCCCGCCTGTCACGCGGGAGACCGGGGTTCAATTCCCCGACGGGGAGACGATGGCTGTCCTTTTATCTTTCTTCGGCCCTGGGCTGAGTCGAACAAAGGCCAAGAGGAGAGCCAGCTGCATTGGCCGGGAATCGAACCCGGGCCTCCCGCGTGGCAGGCGAGAATTCTACCACTGAACCACCAATGCGTGCCACGTGCAAGAAGAGAAGAGAAACCACCAAAGATAGACCACCAAGCACCACCGAGCTGTTGCTAAAGGGTCAACAGAGAAGAATGGTCGAAAATTGGAATGGGGCTTCTATCCTGCACAGGTCGCGATCTATTCACGTCTAAAGAATGCTTGGCGAGCTACAATGGCTGGTGGGAATCAAGGATGTTCCACCGAAAAGGAAGTGGTTTTAAATCTACTCTGTCGCAGGGCACTTGTGCGCCGTCAAGGGGAATTAGCTCAAATGGTAGAGCGCTCGCTTAGCATGCGAGAGGTAGCGGGATCGATGCCCGCATTCTCCAGTGGCTCGGGCTGGGTGATGCAGCTACAAATGGTCGAAGGAAAACTAAAGCTGCGAAATTTTTCTAAGTCCTTTCTGGTTAACCATGGGTTAGATTTTCTTTTTGGTTAACCATGGGTCTTAGATCCGTAGGCTGCGCACCATTGACTGAAGCCTCAAAGGGGGTGTTTAAGGCTGGTTATGGGCTTAAGGGTGGACCGGTGCTTAAGTGTGATATTTTCTAGGGGGGCGTGTCCCCTGGAAGGGGGTCCCAGGCCAGGGAGAGCCCCGGGGAAGGTGCACTTTGGTGGTCTGGATGGATGGGCTGCCTTATATACAGCCAAGGACTTGTTGTGCGTGCATTGGTTGTTCAGTGGTAGAATTCTCGCCTGCCTGCCACGCGGGGGGAGGCCCGGGTTGGTTTCCCGGCCAATGCAGATGGCTCTACTCTCGGTCCTTCTTCGGCTCAGACCAAGACCGAAGCAATACAAAAGATCAAGCATGCGAGAGGTAGCGGGATCGATGCCCGCATTCTCCAGTGGCTTGGGCTGTGTAAGACTTCCTTTTCATCACGGCACACAGCAGCTTGTGCTATTTCGAGGAGTACTGCGTCTTTGGCATAGACGACTTTCTGGCCATGCCGAACGCGAAAAGTCTGCGCCCAACGTGGGGCTCGAACCCACGACCCTGAGATTAAGAGTCTCATGCTCTACCGACTGAGCTAGCCGGGCTTTTGCAGCCTGCAGGGATGCCGTCAGTTCACGGCAGAGCCGAGCACGAGACAAACGGCCAACCTCCTGTCTGCCCGTAGGTTGAACGGTGAATCCTTGAGCCCCTTCAGCACCATGCGCAGTCTCTGTGGCGCAATTGGTTAGCGCGTTCGGCTGTTAACCGAAAGGTTGGTGGTTCAAGCCCACCCAGGGACGAAAGTGCCTCTTTTCTGCGAGACGGTTACCAGCCAACAGCGTGTTTCAGAAGGATGTCCTCATCCTCACCTGAACATAGTTCTTCTTCTTCAGGGCACAATGTCTAAAAATGGCCAGTACGGGGATCGAACCCGCGACCTTGGCGTTATTAGCACCACGCTCTAACCAACTGAGCTAACCGGCCACAATCGACAAGTCCTGCCTCTCTTGGCAACAGTCATTCCCCCAAGGACTGAGCAGGTCCCCGTGTAGCAGTCGACTGGCAACTCCTTTTATGGATTCTACACGTCCCCGGGGTTCAATTCCCCGACGGGGAGAGGTTGGCTGTCCTTTTATCTTATGACAAGCTCCTCGTTAGTATAGTGGATAGTATCCCCGCCTGTCACGCGGGAGACCGGGGTTCAATTCCCCGACGGGGAGACGATGGCTGTCCTTTTATCTTTCTTCGGCCCTGGGCTGAGTCGAACAAAGGCCAAGAGGAGAGCCAGCTGCATTGGCCGGGAATCGAACCCGGGCCTCCCGCGTGGCAGGCGAGAATTCTACCACTGAACCACCAATGCGTGCCACGTGCAAGAAGAGAAGAGAAACCGCCAAAGAGAGACCACCAAGCACCACCGAGCTGTTGCTAAAGGGTCAACAGAGAAGAATGGTCGAAAATTGGAATGGGGCTTCTATCCTGCACAGGTCGCGATCTATTCACGTCTAAAGAATGCTTGGCGAGCTACAATGGCTGGTGGGAATCAAGGATGTTCCACCGAAAAGGAAGTGGTTTTAAATCTACTCTGTCGCAGGGCACTTGTGCGCCGTCAAGGGGAATTAGCTCAAATGGTAGAGCGCTCGCTTAGCATGCGAGAGGTAGCGGGATCGATGCCCGCATTCTCCAGTGGCTCGGGCTGGGTGATGCAGCTACAAATGGTCGAAGGAAAACTAAAGCTGCGAAATTTTTCTAAGTCCTTTCTGGTTAACCATGGGTTAGATTTTCTTTTTGGTTAACCATGGGTCTTAGATCCGTAGGCTGCGCACCATTGACTGAAGCCTCAAAGGGGGTGTTTAAGGCTGGTTATGGGCTTAAGGGTGGACCGGTGCTTAAGTGTGATATTTTCTAGGGGGGCGTGTCCCCTGGAAGGGGGTCCCAGGCCAGGGAGAGCCCCGGGGAAGGTGCACTTTGGTGGTCTGGATGGATGGGCTGCCTTATATACAGCCAAGGACTTGTTGTGCGTGCATTGGTTGTTCAGTGGTAGAATTCTCGCCTGCCTGCCACGCGGGGGGAGGCCCGGGTTGGTTTCCCGGCCAATGCAGATGGCTCTACTCTCGGTCCTTCTTCGGCTCAGACCAAGACCGAAGCAATACAAAAGATCAAGCATGCGAGAGGTAGCGGGATCGATGCCCGCATTCTCCAGTGGCTTGGGCTGTGTAAGACTTCCTTTTCATCACGGCACACAGCAGCTTGTGCTATTTCGAGGAGTACTGCGTCTTTGGCATAGACGACTTTCTGGCCATGCCGAACGCGAAAAGTCTGCGCCCAACGTGGGGCTCGAACCCACGACCCTGAGATTAAGAGTCTCATGCTCTACCGACTGAGCTAGCCGGGCTTTTGCAGCCTGCAGGGATGCCGTCAGTTCACGGCAGAGCCGAGCACGAGACAAACGGCCAACCTCCTGTCTGCCCGTAGGTTGAACGGTGAATCCTTGAGCCCCTTCAGCACCATGCGCAGTCTCTGTGGCGCAATTGGTTAGCGCGTTCGGCTGTTAACCGAAAGGTTGGTGGTTCAAGCCCACCCAGGGACGAAAGTGCCTCTTTTCTGCGAGACGGTTACCAGCCAACAGCGTGTTTCAGAAGGATGTCCTCATCCTCACCTGAACATAGTTCTTCTTCTTCAGGGCACAATGTCTAAAAATGGCCAGTACGGGGATCGAACCCGCGACCTTGGCGTTATTAGCACCACGCTCTAACCAACTGAGCTAACCGGCCACAATCGACAAGTCCTGCCTCTCTTGGCAACAGTCATTCCCCCAAGGACTGAGCAGGTCCCCGTGTAGCAGTCGACTGGCAACTCCTTTTATGGATTCTACACGTCCCCGGGGTTCAATTCCCCGACGGGGAGAGGTTGGCTGTCCTTTTATCTTATGACAAGCTCCTCGTTAGTATAGTGGATAGTATCCCCGCCTGTCACGCGGGAGACCGGGGTTCAATTCCCCGACGGGGAGACGATGGCTGTCCTTTTATCTTTCTTCGGCCCTGGGCTGAGTCGAACAAAGGCCAAGAGGAGAGCCAGCTGCATTGGCCGGGAATCGAACCCGGGCCTCCCGCGTGGCAGGCGAGAATTCTACCACTGAACCACCAATGCGTGCCACGTGCAAGAAGAGAAGAGAAACCGCCAAAGAGAGACCACCAAGCACCACCGAGCTGTTGCTAAAGGGTCAACAGAGAAGAATGGTCGAAAATTGGAATGGGGCTTCTATCCTGCACAGGTCGCGATCTATTCACGTCTAAAGAATGCTTGGCGAGCTACAATGGCTGGTGGGAATCAAGGATGTTCCACCGAAAAGGAAGTGGTTTTAAATCTACTCTGTCGCAGGGCACTTGTGCGCCGTCAAGGGGAATTAGCTCAAATGGTAGAGCGCTCGCTTAGCATGCGAGAGGTAGCGGGATCGATGCCCGCATTCTCCAGTGGCTCGGGCTGGGTGATGCAGCTACAAATGGTCGAAGGAAAACTAAAGCTGCGAAATTTTTCTAAGTCCTTTCTGGTTAACCATGGGTTAGATTTTCTTTTTGGTTAACCATGGGTCTTAGATCCGTAGGCTGCGCACCATTGACTGAAGCCTCAAAGGGGGTGTTTAAGGCTGGTTATGGGCTTAAGGGTGGACCGGTGCTTAAGTGTGATATTTTCTAGGGGGGCGTGTCCCCTGGAAGGGGGTCCCAGGCCAGGGAGAGCCCCGGGGAAGGTGCACTTTGGTGGTCTGGATGGATGGGCTGCCTTATATACAGCCAAGGACTTGTTGTGCGTGCATTGGTTGTTCAGTGGTAGAATTCTCGCCTGCCTGCCACGCGGGGGGAGGCCCGGGTTGGTTTCCCGGCCAATGCAGATGGCTCTACTCTCGGTCCTTCTTCGGCTCAGACCAAGACCGAAGCAATACAAAAGATCAAGCATGCGAGAGGTAGCGGGATCGATGCCCGCATTCTCCAGTGGCTTGGGCTGTGTAAGACTTCCTTTTCATCACGGCACACAGCAGCTTGTGCTATTTCGAGGAGTACTGCGTCTTTGGCATAGACGACTTTCTGGCCATGCCGAACGCGAAAAGTCTGCGCCCAACGTGGGGCTCGAACCCACGACCCTGAGATTAAGAGTCTCATGCTCTACCGACTGAGCTAGCCGGGCTTTTGCAGCCTGCAGGGATGCCGTCAGTTCACGGCAGAGCCGAGCACGAGACAAACGGCCAACCTCCTGTCTGCCCGTAGGTTGAACGGTGAATCCTTGAGCCCCTTCAGCACCATGCGCAGTCTCTGTGGCGCAATTGGTTAGCGCGTTCGGCTGTTAACCGAAAGGTTGGTGGTTCAAGCCCACCCAGGGACGAAAGTGCCTCTTTTCTGCGAGACGGTTACCAGCCAACAGCGTGTTTCAGAAGGATGTCCTCATCCTCACCTGAACATAGTTCTTCTTCTTCAGGGCACAATGTCTAAAAATGGCCAGTACGGGGATCGAACCCGCGACCTTGGCGTTATTAGCACCACGCTCTAACCAACTGAGCTAACCGGCCACAATCGACAAGTCCTGCCTCTCTTGGCAACAGTCATTCCCCCAAGGACTGAGCAGGTCCCCGTGTAGCAGTCGACTGGCAACTCCTTTTATGGATTCTACACGTCCCCGGGGTTCAATTCCCCGACGGGGAGAGGTTGGCTGTCCTTTTATCTTATGACAAGCTCCTCGTTAGTATAGTGGATAGTATCCCCGCCTGTCACGCGGGAGACCGGGGTTCAATTCCCCGACGGGGAGACGATGGCTGTCCTTTTATCTTTCTTCGGCCCTGGGCTGAGTCGAACAAAGGCCAAGAGGAGAGCCAGCTGCATTGGCCGGGAATCGAACCCGGGCCTCCCGCGTGGCAGGCGAGAATTCTACCACTGAACCACCAATGCGTGCCACGTGCAAGAAGAGAAGAGAAACCGCCAAAGAGAGACCACCAAGCACCACCGAGCTGTTGCTAAAGGGTCAACAGAGAAGAATGGTCGAAAATTGGAATGGGGCTTCTATCCTGCACAGGTCGCGATCTATTCACGTCTAAAGAATGCTTGGCGAGCTACAATGGCTGGTGGGAATCAAGGATGTTCCACCGAAAAGGAAGTGGTTTTAAATCTACTCTGTCGCAGGGCACTTGTGCGCCGTCAAGGGGAATTAGCTCAAATGGTAGAGCGCTCGCTTAGCATGCGAGAGGTAGCGGGATCGATGCCCGCATTCTCCAGTGGCTCGGGCTGGGTGATGCAGCTACAAATGGTCGAAGGAAAACTAAAGCTGCGAAATTTTTCTAAGTCCTTTCTGGTTAACCATGGGTTAGATTTTCTTTTTGGTTAACCATGGGTCTTAGATCCGTAGGCTGCGCACCATTGACTGAAGCCTCAAAGGGGGTGTTTAAGGCTGGTTATGGGCTTAAGGGTGGACCGGTGCTTAAGTGTGATATTTTCTAGGGGGGCGTGTCCCCTGGAAGGGGGTCCCAGGCCAGGGAGAGCCCCGGGGAAGGTGCACTTTGGTGGTCTGGATGGATGGGCTGCCTTATATACAGCCAAGGACTTGTTGTGCGTGCATTGGTTGTTCAGTGGTAGAATTCTCGCCTGCCTGCCACGCGGGGGGAGGCCCGGGTTGGTTTCCCGGCCAATGCAGATGGCTCTACTCTCGGTCCTTCTTCGGCTCAGACCAAGACCGAAGCAATACAAAAGATCAAGCATGCGAGAGGTAGCGGGATCGATGCCCGCATTCTCCAGTGGCTTGGGCTGTGTAAGACTTCCTTTTCATCACGGCACACAGCAGCTTGTGCTATTTCGAGGAGTACTGCGTCTTTGGCATAGACGACTTTCTGGCCATGCCGAACGCGAAAAGTCTGCGCCCAACGTGGGGCTCGAACCCACGACCCTGAGATTAAGAGTCTCATGCTCTACCGACTGAGCTAGCCGGGCTTTTGCAGCCTGCAGGGATGCCGTCAGTTCACGGCAGAGCCGAGCACGAGACAAACGGCCAACCTCCTGTCTGCCCGTAGGTTGAACGGTGAATCCTTGAGCCCCTTCAGCACCATGCGCAGTCTCTGTGGCGCAATTGGTTAGCGCGTTCGGCTGTTAACCGAAAGGTTGGTGGTTCAAGCCCACCCAGGGACGAAAGTGCCTCTTTTCTGCGAGACGGTTACCAGCCAACAGCGTGTTTCAGAAGGATGTCCTCATCCTCACCTGAACATAGTTCTTCTTCTTCAGGGCACAATGTCTAAAAATGGCCAGTACGGGGATCGAACCCGCGACCTTGGCGTTATTAGCACCACGCTCTAACCAACTGAGCTAACCGGCCACAATCGACAAGTCCTGCCTCTCTTGGCAACAGTCATTCCCCCAAGGACTGAGCAGGTCCCCGTGTAGCAGTCGACTGGCAACTCCTTTTATGGATTCTACACGTCCCCGGGGTTCAATTCCCCGACGGGGAGAGGTTGGCTGTCCTTTTATCTTATGACAAGCTCCTCGTTAGTATAGTGGATAGTATCCCCGCCTGTCACGCGGGAGACCGGGGTTCAATTCCCCGACGGGGAGACGATGGCTGTCCTTTTATCTTTCTTCGGCCCTGGGCTGAGTCGAACAAAGGCCAAGAGGAGAGCCAGCTGCATTGGCCGGGAATCGAACCCGGGCCTCCCGCGTGGCAGGCGAGAATTCTACCACTGAACCACCAATGCGTGCCACGTGCAAGAAGAGAAGAGAAACCGCCAAAGAGAGACCACCAAGCACCACCGAGCTGTTGCTAAAGGGTCAACAGAGAAGAATGGTCGAAAATTGGAATGGGGCTTCTATCCTGCACAGGTCGCGATCTATTCACGTCTAAAGAATGCTTGGCGAGCTACAATGGCTGGTGGGAATCAAGGATGTTCCACCGAAAAGGAAGTGGTTTTAAATCTACTCTGTCGCAGGGCACTTGTGCGCCGTCAAGGGGAATTAGCTCAAATGGTAGAGCGCTCGCTTAGCATGCGAGAGGTAGCGGGATCGATGCCCGCATTCTCCAGTGGCTCGGGCTGGGTGATGCAGCTACAAATGGTCGAAGGAAAACTAAAGCTGCGAAATTTTTCTAAGTCCTTTCTGGTTAACCATGGGTTAGATTTTCTTTTTGGTTAACCATGGGTCTTAGATCCGTAGGCTGCGCACCATTGACTGAAGCCTCAAAGGGGGTGTTTAAGGCTGGTTATGGGCTTAAGGGTGGACCGGTGCTTAAGTGTGATATTTTCTAGGGGGGCGTGTCCCCTGGAAGGGGGTCCCAGGCCAGGGAGAGCCCCGGGGAAGGTGCACTTTGGTGGTCTGGATGGATGGGCTGCCTTATATACAGCCAAGGACTTGTTGTGCGTGCATTGGTTGTTCAGTGGTAGAATTCTCGCCTGCCTGCCACGCGGGGGGAGGCCCGGGTTGGTTTCCCGGCCAATGCAGATGGCTCTACTCTCGGTCCTTCTTCGGCTCAGACCAAGACCGAAGCAATACAAAAGATCAAGCATGCGAGAGGTAGCGGGATCGATGCCCGCATTCTCCAGTGGCTTGGGCTGTGTAAGACTTCCTTTTCATCACGGCACACAGCAGCTTGTGCTATTTCGAGGAGTACTGCGTCTTTGGCATAGACGACTTTCTGGCCATGCCGAACGCGAAAAGTCTGCGCCCAACGTGGGGCTCGAACCCACGACCCTGAGATTAAGAGTCTCATGCTCTACCGACTGAGCTAGCCGGGCTTTTGCAGCCTGCAGGGATGCCGTCAGTTCACGGCAGAGCCGAGCACGAGACAAACGGCCAACCTCCTGTCTGCCCGTAGGTTGAACGGTGAATCCTTGAGCCCCTTCAGCACCATGCGCAGTCTCTGTGGCGCAATTGGTTAGCGCGTTCGGCTGTTAACCGAAAGGTTGGTGGTTCAAGCCCACCCAGGGACGAAAGTGCCTCTTTTCTGCGAGACGGTTACCAGCCAACAGCGTGTTTCAGAAGGATGTCCTCATCCTCACCTGAACATAGTTCTTCTTCTTCAGGGCACAATGTCTAAAAATGGCCAGTACGGGGATCGAACCCGCGACCTTGGCGTTATTAGCACCACGCTCTAACCAACTGAGCTAACCGGCCACAATCGACAAGTCCTGCCTCTCTTGGCAACAGTCATTCCCCCAAGGACTGAGCAGGTCCCCGTGTAGCAGTCGACTGGCAACTCCTTTTATGGATTCTACACGTCCCCGGGGTTCAATTCCCCGACGGGGAGAGGTTGGCTGTCCTTTTATCTTATGACAAGCTCCTCGTTAGTATAGTGGATAGTATCCCCGCCTGTCACGCGGGAGACCGGGGTTCAATTCCCCGACGGGGAGACGATGGCTGTCCTTTTATCTTTCTTCGGCCCTGGGCTGAGTCGAACAAAGGCCAAGAGGAGAGCCAGCTGCATTGGCCGGGAATCGAACCCGGGCCTCCCGCGTGGCAGGCGAGAATTCTACCACTGAACCACCAATGCGTGCCACGTGCAAGAAGAGAAGAGAAACCGCCAAAGAGAGACCACCAAGCACCACCGAGCTGTTGCTAAAGGGTCAACAGAGAAGAATGGTCGAAAATTGGAATGGGGCTTCTATCCTGCACAGGTCGCGATCTATTCACGTCTAAAGAATGCTTGGCGAGCTACAATGGCTGGTGGGAATCAAGGATGTTCCACCGAAAAGGAAGTGGTTTTAAATCTACTCTGTCGCAGGGCACTTGTGCGCCGTCAAGGGGAATTAGCTCAAATGGTAGAGCGCTCGCTTAGCATGCGAGAGGTAGCGGGATCGATGCCCGCATTCTCCAGTGGCTCGGGCTGGGTGATGCAGCTACAAATGGTCGAAGGAAAACTAAAGCTGCGAAATTTTTCTAAGTCCTTTCTGGTTAACCATGGGTTAGATTTTCTTTTTGGTTAACCATGGGTCTTAGATCCGTAGGCTGCGCACCATTGACTGAAGCCTCAAAGGGGGTGTTTAAGGCTGGTTATGGGCTTAAGGGTGGACCGGTGCTTAAGTGTGATATTTTCTAGGGGGGCGTGTCCCCTGGAAGGGGGTCCCAGGCCAGGGAGAGCCCCGGGGAAGGTGCACTTTGGTGGTCTGGATGGATGGGCTGCCTTATATACAGCCAAGGACTTGTTGTGCGTGCATTGGTTGTTCAGTGGTAGAATTCTCGCCTGCCTGCCACGCGGGGGGAGGCCCGGGTTGGTTTCCCGGCCAATGCAGATGGCTCTACTCTCGGTCCTTCTTCGGCTCAGACCAAGACCGAAGCAATACAAAAGATCAAGCATGCGAGAGGTAGCGGGATCGATGCCCGCATTCTCCAGTGGCTTGGGCTGTGTAAGACTTCCTTTTCATCACGGCACACAGCAGCTTGTGCTATTTCGAGGAGTACTGCGTCTTTGGCATAGACGACTTTCTGGCCATGCCGAACGCGAAAAGTCTGCGCCCAACGTGGGGCTCGAACCCACGACCCTGAGATTAAGAGTCTCATGCTCTACCGACTGAGCTAGCCGGGCTTTTGCAGCCTGCAGGGATGCCGTCAGTTCACGGCAGAGCCGAGCACGAGACAAACGGCCAACCTCCTGTCTGCCCGTAGGTTGAACGGTGAATCCTTGAGCCCCTTCAGCACCATGCGCAGTCTCTGTGGCGCAATTGGTTAGCGCGTTCGGCTGTTAACCGAAAGGTTGGTGGTTCAAGCCCACCCAGGGACGAAAGTGCCTCTTTTCTGCGAGACGGTTACCAGCCAACAGCGTGTTTCAGAAGGATGTCCTCCTTCAGGGCACAATGTCTAAAAATGGCCAGTACGGGGATCGAACCCGCGACCTTGGCGTTATTAGCACCACGCTCTAACCAACTGAGCTAACCGGCCACAATCGACAAGTCCTGCCTCTCTTGGCAACAGTCATTCCCCCAAGGACTGAGCAGGTCCCCGTGTAGCAGTCGACTGGCAACTCCTTTTATGGATTCTACACGTCCCCGGGGTTCAATTCCCCGACGGGGAGAGGTTGGCTGTCCTTTTATCTTATGACAAGCTCCTCGTTAGTATAGTGGATAGTATCCCCGCCTGTCACGCGGGAGACCGGGGTTCAATTCCCCGACGGGGAGACGATGGCTGTCCTTTTATCTTTCTTCGGCCCTGGGCTGAGTCGAACAAAGGCCAAGAGGAGAGCCAGCTGCATTGGCCGGGAATCGAACCCGGGTCTCCCGCGTGGCAGGCGAGAATTCTACCACTGAACCACCAATGCGTGCCACGTGCAAGAAGAGAAGAGAAACCGCCAAAGAGAGACCACCAAGCACCACCGAGCTGTTGCTAAAGGGTCAACAGAGAAGAATGGTCGAAAATTGGAATGGGGCTTCTATCCTGCACAGGTCGCGATCTATTCACGTCTAAAGAATGCTTGGCGAGCTACAATGGCTGGTGGGAATCAAGGATGTTCCACCGAAAAGGAAGTGGTTTTAAATCTACTCTGTCGCAGGGCACTTGTGCGCCGTCAAGGGGAATTAGCTCAAATGGTAGAGCGCTCGCTTAGCATGCGAGAGGTAGCGGGATCGATGCCCGCATTCTCCAGTGGCTCGGGCTGGGTGATGCAGCTACAAATGGTCGAAGGAAAACTAAAGCTGCGAAATTTTTCTAAGTCCTTTCTGGTTAACCATGGGTTAGATTTTCTTTTTGGTTAACCATGGGTCTTAGATCCGTAGGCTGCGCACCATTGACTGAAGCCTCAAAGGGGGTGTTTAAGGCTGGTTATGGGCTTAAGGGTGGACCGGTGCTTAAGTGTGATATTTTCTAGGGGGGCGTGTCCCCTGGAAGGGGGTCCCAGGCCAGGGAGAGCCCCGGGGAAGGTGCACTTTGGTGGTCTGGATGGATGGGCTGCCTTATATACAGCCAAGGACTTGTTGTGCGTGCATTGGTTGTTCAGTGGTAGAATTCTCGCCTGCCTGCCACGCGGGGGGAGGCCCGGGTTGGTTTCCCGGCCAATGCAGATGGCTCTACTCTCGGTCCTTCTTCGGCTCAGACCAAGACCGAAGCAATACAAAAGATCAAGCATGCGAGAGGTAGCGGGATCGATGCCCGCATTCTCCAGTGGCTTGGGCTGTGTAAGACTTCCTTTTCATCACGGCACACAGCAGCTTGTGCTATTTCGAGGAGTACTGCGTCTTTGGCATAGACGACTTTCTGGCCATGCCGAACGCGAAAAGTCTGCGCCCAACGTGGGGCTCGAACCCACGACCCTGAGATTAAGAGTCTCATGCTCTACCGACTGAGCTAGCCGGGCTTTTGCAGCCTGCAGGGATGCCGTCAGTTCACGGCAGAGCCGAGCACGAGACAAACGGCCAACCTCCTGTCTGCCCGTAGGTTGAACGGTGAATCCTTGAGCCCCTTCAGCACCATGCGCAGTCTCTGTGGCGCAATTGGTTAGCGCGTTCGGCTGTTAACCGAAAGGTTGGTGGTTCAAGCCCACCCAGGGACGAAAGTGCCTCTTTTCTGCGAGACGGTTACCAGCCAACAGCGTGTTTCAGAAGGATGTCCTCATCCTCACCTGAACATAGTTCTTCTTCTTCAGGGCACAATGTCTAAAAATGGCCAGTACGGGGATCGAACCCGCGACCTTGGCGTTATTAGCACCACGCTCTAACCAACTGAGCTAACCGGCCACAATCGACAAGTCCTGCCTCTCTTGGCAACAGTCATTCCCCCAAGGACTGAGCAGGTCCCCGTGTAGCAGTCGACTGGCAACTCCTTTTATGGATTCTACACGTCCCCGGGGTTCAATTCCCCGACGGGGAGAGGTTGGCTGTCCTTTTATCTTATGACAAGCTCCTCGTTAGTATAGTGGATAGTATCCCCGCCTGTCACGCGGGAGACCGGGGTTCAATTCCCCGACGGGGAGACGATGGCTGTCCTTTTATCTTTCTTCGGCCCTGGGCTGAGTCGAACAAAGGCCAAGAGGAGAGCCAGCTGCATTGGCCGGGAATCGAACCCGGGCCTCCCGCGTGGCAGGCGAGAATTCTACCACTGAACCACCAATGCGTGCCACGTGCAAGAAGAGAAGAGAAACCGCCAAAGAGAGACCACCAAGCACCACCGAGCTGTTGCTAAAGGGTCAACAGAGAAGAATGGTCGAAAATTGGAATGGGGCTTCTATCCTGCACAGGTCGCGATCTATTCACGTCTAAAGAATGCTTGGCGAGCTACAATGGCTGGTGGGAATCAAGGATGTTCCACCGAAAAGGAAGTGGTTTTAAATCTACTCTGTCGCAGGGCACTTGTGCGCCGTCAAGGGGAATTAGCTCAAATGGTAGAGCGCTCGCTTAGCATGCGAGAGGTAGCGGGATCGATGCCCGCATTCTCCAGTGGCTCGGGCTGGGTGATGCAGCTACAAATGGTCGAAGGAAAACTAAAGCTGCGAAATTTTTCTAAGTCCTTTCTGGTTAACCATGGGTTAGATTTTCTTTTTGGTTAACCATGGGTCTTAGATCCGTAGGCTGCGCACCATTGACTGAAGCCTCAAAGGGGGTGTTTAAGGCTGGTTATGGGCTTAAGGGTGGACCGGTGCTTAAGTGTGATATTTTCTAGGGGGGCGTGTCCCCTGGAAGGGGGTCCCAGGCCAGGGAGAGCCCCGGGGAAGGTGCACTTTGGTGGTCTGGATGGATGGGCTGCCTTATATACAGCCAAGGACTTGTTGTGCGTGCATTGGTTGTTCAGTGGTAGAATTCTCGCCTGCCTGCCACGCGGGGGGAGGCCCGGGTTGGTTTCCCGGCCAATGCAGATGGCTCTACTCTCGGTCCTTCTTCGGCTCAGACCAAGACCGAAGCAATACAAAAGATCAAGCATGCGAGAGGTAGCGGGATCGATGCCCGCATTCTCCAGTGGCTTGGGCTGTGTAAGACTTCCTTTTCATCACGGCACACAGCAGCTTGTGCTATTTCGAGGAGTACTGCGTCTTTGGCATAGACGACTTTCTGGCCATGCCGAACGCGAAAAGTCTGCGCCCAACGTGGGGCTCGAACCCACGACCCTGAGATTAAGAGTCTCATGCTCTACCGACTGAGCTAGCCGGGCTTTTGCAGCCTGCAGGGATGCCGTCAGTTCACGGCAGAGCCGAGCACGAGACAAACGGCCAACCTCCTGTCTGCCCGTAGGTTGAACGGTGAATCCTTGAGCCCCTTCAGCACCATGCGCAGTCTCTGTGGCGCAATTGGTTAGCGCGTTCGGCTGTTAACCGAAAGGTTGGTGGTTCAAGCCCACCCAGGGACGAAAGTGCCTCTTTTCTGCGAGACGGTTACCAGCCAACAGCGTGTTTCAGAAGGATGTCCTCATCCTCACCTGAACATAGTTCTTCTTCTTCAGGGCACAATGTCTAAAAATGGCCAGTACGGGGATCGAACCCGCGACCTTGGCGTTATTAGCACCACGCTCTAACCAACTGAGCTAACCGGCCACAATGGACAAGTCCTGCCTCTCTTGGCAACAGTCATTCCCCCAAGGACTGAGCAGGTCCCCGTGTAGCAGTCGACTGGCAACTCCTTTTATGGATTCTACACGTCCCCGGGGTTCAATTCCCCGACGGGGAGAGGTTGGCTGTCCTTTTATCTTATGACAAGCTCCTCGTTAGTATAGTGGATAGTATCCCCGCCTGTCACGCGGGAGACCGGGGTTCAATTCCCCGACGGGGAGACGATGGCTGTCCTTTTATCTTTCTTCGGCCCTGGGCTGAGTCGAACAAAGGCCAAGAGGAGAGCCAGCTGCATTGGCCGGGAATCGAACCCGGGCCTCCCGCGTGGCAGGCGAGAATTCTACCACTGAACCACCAATGCGTGCCACGTGCAAGAAGAGAAGAGAAACCGCCAAAGAGAGACCACCAAGCACCACCGAGCTGTTGCTAAAGGGTCAACAGAGAAGAATGGTCGAAAATTGGAATGGGGCTTCTATCCTGCACAGGTCGCGATCTATTCACGTCTAAAGAATGCTTGGCGAGCTACAATGGCTGGTGGGAATCAAGGATGTTCCACCGAAAAGGAAGTGGTTTTAAATCTACTCTGTCGCAGGGCACTTGTGCGCCGTCAAGGGGAATTAGCTCAAATGGTAGAGCGCTCGCTTAGCATGCGAGAGGTAGCGGGATCGATGCCCGCATTCTCCAGTGGCTCGGGCTGGGTGATGCAGCTACAAATGGTCGAAGGAAAACTAAAGCTGCGAAATTTTTCTAAGTCCTTTCTGGTTAACCATGGGTTAGATTTTCTTTTTGGTTAACCATGGGTCTTAGATCCGTAGGCTGCGCACCATTGACTGAAGCCTCAAAGGGGGTGTTTAAGGCTGGTTATGGGCTTAAGGGTGGACCGGTGCTTAAGTGTGATATTTTCTAGGGGGGCGTGTCCCCTGGAAGGGGGTCCCAGGCCAGGGAGAGCCCCGGGGAAGGTGCACTTTGGTGGTCTGGATGGATGGGCTGCCTTATATACAGCCAAGGACTTGTTGTGCGTGCATTGGTTGTTCAGTGGTAGAATTCTCGCCTGCCTGCCACGCGGGGGGAGGCCCGGGTTGGTTTCCCGGCCAATGCAGATGGCTCTACTCTCGGTCCTTCTTCGGCTCAGACCAAGACCGAAGCAATACAAAAGATCAAGCATGCGAGAGGTAGCGGGATCGATGCCCGCATTCTCCAGTGGCTTGGGCTGTGTAAGACTTCCTTTTCATCACGGCACACAGCAGCTTGTGCTATTTCGAGGAGTACTGCGTCTTTGGCATAGACGACTTTCTGGCCATGCCGAACGCGAAAAGTCTGCGCCCAACGTGGGGCTCGAACCCACGACCCTGAGATTAAGAGTCTCATGCTCTACCGACTGAGCTAGCCGGGCTTTTGCAGCCTGCAGGGATGCCGTCAGTTCACGGCAGAGCCGAGCACGAGACAAACGGCCAACCTCCTGTCTGCCCGTAGGTTGAACGGTGAATCCTTGAGCCCCTTCAGCACCATGCGCAGTCTCTGTGGCGCAATTGGTTAGCGCGTTCGGCTGTTAACCGAAAGGTTGGTGGTTCAAGCCCACCCAGGGACGAAAGTGCCTCTTTTCTGCGAGACGGTTACCAGCCAACAGCGTGTTTCAGAAGGATGTCCTCATCCTCACCTGAACATAGTTCTTCTTCTTCAGGGCACAATGTCTAAAAATGGCCAGTACGGGGATCGAACCCGCGACCTTGGCGTTATTAGCACCACGCTCTAACCAACTGAGCTAACCGGCCACAATCGACAAGTCCTGCCTCTCTTGGCAACAGTCATTCCCCCAAGGACTGAGCAGGTCCCCGTGTAGCAGTCGACTGGCAACTCCTTTTATGGATTCTACACGTCCCCGGGGTTCAATTCCCCGACGGGGAGAGGTTGGCTGTCCTTTTATCTTATGACAAGCTCCTCGTTAGTATAGTGGATAGTGTCACGCGGGAGACCGGGGTTCAATTCCCCGACGGGGAGACGATGGCTGTCCTTTTATCTTTCTTCGGCCCTGGGCTGAGTCGAACAAAGGCCAAGAGGAGAGCCAGCTGCATTGGCCGGGAATCGAACCCGGGCCTCCCGCGTGGCAGGCGAGAATTCTACCACTGAACCACCAATGCGTGCCACGTGCAAGAAGAGAAGAGAAACCGCCAAAGAGAGACCACCAAGCACCACCGAGCTGTTGCTAAAGGGTCAACAGAGAAGAATGGTCGAAAATTGGAATGGGGCTTCTATCCTGCACAGGTCGCGATCTATTCACGTCTAAAGAATGCTTGGCGAGCTACAATGGCTGGTGGGAATCAAGGATGTTCCACCGAAAAGGAAGTGGTTTTAAATCTACTCTGTCGCAGGGCACTTGTGCGCCGTCAAGGGGAATTAGCTCAAATGGTAGAGCGCTCGCTTAGCATGCGAGAGGTAGCGGGATCGATGCCCGCATTCTCCAGTGGCTCGGGCTGGGTGATGCAGCTACAAATGGTCGAAGGAAAACTAAAGCTGCGAAATTTTTCTAAGTCCTTTCTGGTTAACCATGGGTTAGATTTTCTTTTTGGTTAACCATGGGTCTTAGATCCGTAGGCTGCGCACCATTGACTGAAGCCTCAAAGGGGGTGTTTAAGGCTGGTTATGGGCTTAAGGGTGGACCGGTGCTTAAGTGTGATATTTTCTAGGGGGGCGTGTCCCCTGGAAGGGGGTCCCAGGCCAGGGAGAGCCCCGGGGAAGGTGCACTTTGGTGGTCTGGATGGATGGGCTGCCTTATATACAGCCAAGGACTTGTTGTGCGTGCATTGGTTGTTCAGTGGTAGAATTCTCGCCTGCCTGCCACGCGGGGGGAGGCCCGGGTTGGTTTCCCGGCCAATGCAGATGGCTCTACTCTCGGTCCTTCTTCGGCTCAGACCAAGACCGAAGCAATACAAAAGATCAAGCATGCGAGAGGTAGCGGGATCGATGCCCGCATTCTCCAGTGGCTTGGGCTGTGTAAGACTTCCTTTTCATCACGGCACACAGCAGCTTGTGCTATTTCGAGGAGTACTGCGTCTTTGGCATAGACGACTTTCTGGCCATGCCGAACGCGAAAAGTCTGCGCCCAACGTGGGGCTCGAACCCACGACCCTGAGATTAAGAGTCTCATGCTCTACCGACTGAGCTAGCCGGGCTTTTGCAGCCTGCAGGGATGCCGTCAGTTCACGGCAGAGCCGAGCACGAGACAAACGGCCAACCTCCTGTCTGCCCGTAGGTTGAACGGTGAATCCTTGAGCCCCTTCAGCACCATGCGCAGTCTCTGTGGCGCAATTGGTTAGCGCGTTCGGCTGTTAACCGAAAGGTTGGTGGTTCAAGCCCACCCAGGGACGAAAGTGCCTCTTTTCTGCGAGACGGTTACCAGCCAACAGCGTGTTTCAGAAGGATGTCCTCATCCTCACCTGAACATAGTTCTTCTTCTTCAGGGCACAATGTCTAAAAATGGCCAGTACGGGGATCGAACCCGCGACCTTGGCGTTATTAGCACCACGCTCTAACCAACTGAGCTAACCGGCCACAATCGACAAGTCCTGCCTCTCTTGGCAACAGTCATTCCCCCAAGGACTGAGCAGGTCCCCGTGTAGCAGTCGACTGGCAACTCCTTTTATGGATTCTACACGTCCCCGGGGTTCAATTCCCCGACGGGGAGAGGTTGGCTGTCCTTTTATCTTATGACAAGCTCCTCGTTAGTATAGTGGATAGTATCCCCGCCTGTCACGCGGGAGACCGGGGTTCAATTCCCCGACGGGGAGACGATGGCTGTCCTTTTATCTTTCTTCGGCCCTGGGCTGAGTCGAACAAAGGCCAAGAGGAGAGCCAGCTGCATTGGCCGGGAATCGAACCCGGGCCTCCCGCGTGGCAGGCGAGAATTCTACCACTGAACCACCAATGCGTGCCACGTGCAAGAAGAGAAGAGAAACCGCCAAAGAGAGACCACCAAGCACCACCGAGCTGTTGCTAAAGGGTCAACAGAGAAGAATGGTCGAAAATTGGAATGGGGCTTCTATCCTGCACAGGTCGCGATCTATTCACGTCTAAAGAATGCTTGGCGAGCTACAATGGCTGGTGGGAATCAAGGATGTTCCACCGAAAAGGAAGTGGTTTTAAATCTACTCTGTCGCAGGGCACTTGTGCGCCGTCAAGGGGAATTAGCTCAAATGGTAGAGCGCTCGCTTAGCATGCGAGAGGTAGCGGGATCGATGCCCGCATTCTCCAGTGGCTCGGGCTGGGTGATGCAGCTACAAATGGTCGAAGGAAAACTAAAGCTGCGAAATTTTTCTAAGTCCTTTCTGGTTAACCATGGGTTAGATTTTCTTTTTGGTTAACCATGGGTCTTAGATCCGTAGGCTGCGCACCATTGACTGAAGCCTCAAAGGGGGTGTTTAAGGCTGGTTATGGGCTTAAGGGTGGACCGGTGCTTAAGTGTGATATTTTCTAGGGGGGCGTGTCCCCTGGAAGGGGGTCCCAGGCCAGGGAGAGCCCCGGGGAAGGTGCACTTTGGTGGTCTGGATGGATGGGCTGCCTTATATACAGCCAAGGACTTGTTGTGCGTGCATTGGTTGTTCAGTGGTAGAATTCTCGCCTGCCTGCCACGCGGGGGGAGGCCCGGGTTGGTTTCCCGGCCAATGCAGATGGCTCTACTCTCGGTCCTTCTTCGGCTCAGACCAAGACCGAAGCAATACAAAAGATCAAGCATGCGAGAGGTAGCGGGATCGATGCCCGCATTCTCCAGTGGCTTGGGCTGTGTAAGACTTCCTTTTCATCACGGCACACAGCAGCTTGTGCTATTTCGAGGAGTACTGCGTCTTTGGCATAGACGACTTTCTGGCCATGCCGAACGCGAAAAGTCTGCGCCCAACGTGGGGCTCGAACCCACGACCCTGAGATTAAGAGTCTCATGCTCTACCGACTGAGCTAGCCGGGCTTTTGCAGCCTGCAGGGATGCCGTCAGTTCACGGCAGAGCCGAGCACGAGACAAACGGCCAACCTCCTGTCTGCCCGTAGGTTGAACGGTGAATCCTTGAGCCCCTTCAGCACCATGCGCAGTCTCTGTGGCGCAATTGGTTAGCGCGTTCGGCTGTTAACCGAAAGGTTGGTGGTTCAAGCCCACCCAGGGACGAAAGTGCCTCTTTTCTGCGAGACGGTTACCAGCCAACAGCGTGTTTCAGAAGGATGTCCTCATCCTCACCTGAACATAGTTCTTCTTCTTCAGGGCACAATGTCTAAAAATGGCCAGTACGGGGATCGAACCCGCGACCTTGGCGTTATTAGCACCACGCTCTAACCAACTGAGCTAACCGGCCACAATCGACAAGTCCTGCCTCTCTTGGCAACAGTCATTCCCCCAAGGACTGAGCAGGTCCCCGTGTAGCAGTCGACTGGCAACTCCTTTTATGGATTCTACACGTCCCCGGGGTTCAATTCCCCGACGGGGAGAGGTTGGCTGTCCTTTTATCTTATGACAAGCTCCTCGTTAGTATAGTGGATAGTATCCCCGCCTGTCACGCGGGAGACCGGGGTTCAATTCCCCGACGGGGAGACGATGGCTGTCCTTTTATCTTTCTTCGGCCCTGGGCTGAGTCGAACAAAGGCCAAGAGGAGAGCCAGCTGCATTGGCCGGGAATCGAACCCGGGCCTCCCGCGTGGCAGGCGAGAATTCTACCACTGAACCACCAATGCGTGCCACGTGCAAGAAGAGAAGAGAAACCGCCAAAGAGAGACCACCAAGCACCACCGAGCTGTTGCTAAAGGGTCAACAGAGAAGAATGGTCGAAAATTGGAATGGGGCTTCTATCCTGCACAGGTCGCGATCTATTCACGTCTAAAGAATGCTTGGCGAGCTACAATGGCTGGTGGGAATCAAGGATGTTCCACCGAAAAGGAAGTGGTTTTAAATCTACTCTGTCGCAGGGCACTTGTGCGCCGTCAAGGGGAATTAGCTCAAATGGTAGAGCGCTCGCTTAGCATGCGAGAGGTAGCGGGATCGATGCCCGCATTCTCCAGTGGCTCGGGCTGGGTGATGCAGCTACAAATGGTCGAAGGAAAACTAAAGCTGCGAAATTTTTCTAAGTCCTTTCTGGTTAACCATGGGTTAGATTTTCTTTTTGGTTAACCATGGGTCTTAGATCCGTAGGCTGCGCACCATTGACTGAAGCCTCAAAGGGGGTGTTTAAGGCTGGTTATGGGCTTAAGGGTGGACCGGTGCTTAAGTGTGATATTTTCTAGGGGGGCGTGTCCCCTGGAAGGGGGTCCCAGGCCAGGGAGAGCCCCGGGGAAGGTGCACTTTGGTGGTCTGGATGGATGGGCTGCCTTATATACAGCCAAGGACTTGTTGTGCGTGCATTGGTTGTTCAGTGGTAGAATTCTCGCCTGCCTGCCACGCGGGGGGAGGCCCGGGTTGGTTTCCCGGCCAATGCAGATGGCTCTACTCTCGGTCCTTCTTCGGCTCAGACCAAGACCGAAGCAATACAAAAGATCAAGCATGCGAGAGGTAGCGGGATCGATGCCCGCATTCTCCAGTGGCTTGGGCTGTGTAAGACTTCCTTTTCATCACGGCACACAGCAGCTTGTGCTATTTCGAGGAGTACTGCGTCTTTGGCATAGACGACTTTCTGGCCATGCCGAACGCGAAAAGTCTGCGCCCAACGTGGGGCTCGAACCCACGACCCTGAGATTAAGAGTCTCATGCTCTACCGACTGAGCTAGCCGGGCTTTTGCAGCCTGCAGGGATGCCGTCAGTTCACGGCAGAGCCGAGCACGAGACAAACGGCCAACCTCCTGTCTGCCCGTAGGTTGAACGGTGAATCCTTGAGCCCCTTCAGCACCATGCGCAGTCTCTGTGGCGCAATTGGTTAGCGCGTTCGGCTGTTAACCGAAAGGTTGGTGGTTCAAGCCCACCCAGGGACGAAAGTGCCTCTTTTCTGCGAGACGGTTACCAGCCAACAGCGTGTTTCAGAAGGATGTCCTCATCCTCACCTGAACATAGTTCTTCTTCTTCAGGGCACAATGTCTAAAAATGGCCAGTACGGGGATCGAACCCGCGACCTTGGCGTTATTAGCACCACGCTCTAACCAACTGAGCTAACCGGCCACAATCGACAAGTCCTGCCTCTCTTGGCAACAGTCATTCCCCCAAGGACTGAGCAGGTCCCCGTGTAGCAGTCGACTGGCAACTCCTTTTATGGATTCTACACGTCCCCGGGGTTCAATTCCCCGACGGGGAGAGGTTGGCTGTCCTTTTATCTTATGACAAGCTCCTCGTTAGTATAGTGGATAGTATCCCCGCCTGTCACGCGGGAGACCGGGGTTCAATTCCCCGACGGGGAGACGATGGCTGTCCTTTTATCTTTCTTCGGCCCTGGGCTGAGTCGAACAAAGGCCAAGAGGAGAGCCAGCTGCATTGGCCGGGAATCGAACCCGGGCCTCCCGCGTGGCAGGCGAGAATTCTACCACTGAACCACCAATGCGTGCCACGTGCAAGAAGAGAAGAGAAACCGCCAAAGAGAGACCACCAAGCACCACCGAGCTGTTGCTAAAGGGTCAACAGAGAAGAATGGTCGAAAATTGGAATGGGGCTTCTATCCTGCACAGGTCGCGATCTATTCACGTCTAAAGAATGCTTGGCGAGCTACAATGGCTGGTGGGAATCAAGGATGTTCCACCGAAAAGGAAGTGGTTTTAAATCTACTCTGTCGCAGGGCACTTGTGCGCCGTCAAGGGGAATTAGCTCAAATGGTAGAGCGCTCGCTTAGCATGCGAGAGGTAGCGGGATCGATGCCCGCATTCTCCAGTGGCTCGGGCTGGGTGATGCAGCTACAAATGGTCGAAGGAAAACTAAAGCTGCGAAATTTTTCTAAGTCCTTTCTGGTTAACCATGGGTTAGATTTTCTTTTTGGTTAACCATGGGTCTTAGATCCGTAGGCTGCGCACCATTGACTGAAGCCTCAAAGGGGGTGTTTAAGGCTGGTTATGGGCTTAAGGGTGGACCGGTGCTTAAGTGTGTTAAATGTATCCTTTAGTAACCTCCTAGAAATAATTAATTGTTTGCTTTTCGACGCCGAGAGCCTTTTCGACAGCTCTCACAATTAACTAAGACGGCACTTTGTTACTAACATTTAGTACTGACTAGCTCGGCAATCTTGACACTCCTTATAGCTCCACCTTTTTGCGTCTGACACCATACAACCAGGGAACTCCCTTAGTCCCCCTGTCGTATGCTTATCCCGCTAGGAATAAGAAGGACACTCACCCGTCACTCGTCCGTCCGACCACTGCAGCTCATCAATAGTTCCACCTCGTTAATAGGCAACCTTATCAAAGTCACAGCACGGTTCCTGGACAAGCTATGAGTAAGGTGATTCAGCGAATTCAGTGGTACTCCAACAAGGAACAGACGCAGACGCAGGTGTACGGATTTTATCAAAGACCTCTGATTGTTTATTATAAAAGAGGCAAAAGTGCTCAAAAGCACAAATAAAAATAAAACACTAGACTATAGGCTTTGGGCCTTTACAAAAGTATAAACTAAGAAATAAGTAAAAAGTGTACAGAGTAATCAATTGAGTCAATTCAGCGCGTAATAGAAAAGACTGCCAAATCCACAGCGGATTCGGCTTTTTAAACTTTTACAACAGCTGATCCCTCCCTTGACAGCTGATACCTCCCTTGGGTCGTCATAGCAACCTAGGTTCTTAGCCTGCCCTTGACACCCCTTTGCTTCCTGTCTCAAAAGGGGCCTCTTCCTGTCTGCTTCGTGTATGTTGCTAAGCACCCTGATCTAACACATAGGTCAAAATTTAAGTAGGCTATTAGCAGCACTTCACACATGTTCCGGTTTGCTCTAGTTTCAGAAAGCCCAAATACAATTTATATGAATAATATTGCAAAAACAGGTTAATCAAATTTCACCTTCAAGCAGATCCTTACTCTAAGTATAAAAATATTGCATAAACACGTTACTATACTCCACACAAGCAGCACTCAGCTGGGTACGCTGATTATCAATTTCACACGAGGTATATGGTTTAATGCATGGCAATTTCTCACGAGGTATATGGTTAATAATGCATAACACATTGGTATGGGAACACCACTCAAGCAAAGTCACACAGAGTATATGAATAATAATGCATAAAACATTGGTATGGGAACACCACTCAAGCAAAGTCACACAGAATATATGGTGGAATGGCAAAGCATTTGTGGATAAGGGGCGCTTCGGATTACTGGACCATATTCTCATCGGCAGCATCCTTCACCCTCCGCTTGGACCGGAAAGCCGTAGCGCCACGCCCAAGCAATCCTCTCCATACCGGGCCCAAGACGTCCTCTGGATACTGTTCAGACAGTAAAACACCTCTTTCCACAAAAAAAGTCCACCTTACAGCATTAATCTCTTCACGCATACCCCAATACTCCTCAGCCCAACTTGCATTCACAATCTCTTCAACAGTTGGAGGTACGTGTCTGGTTACATCAATGCACCGCCAGCCCGCCCCTGCAAAGATGCCAAAGAGGCAGCACGGGTTTTCGTATGGACAACCATCGGTGTATCTCCCCACGAACTCGCCCTTCTGATTTATCGGTGGCGGTGACATATCAGCTCTCACAGCAGCCCAATATGCATGGCTAAGTTGATGCTGGAAGACTCTAACCATAGCGGGCCGTATATCAGTGAACTCCAAAGACATCCGACCCTCCCAACCTTGGTCAAAGGTGTAGACTAAGTTGGAGGAATCTTTCATCGCTTTCACACGTGTCCTGCCCCATCTCGCATTCATCCACGGAACCGTGTGTTCCCCTCCCAACCTGACATAACGGATTAGTTTCCAATTCTGAGGATTAGCTAATTCCCCGAATCCCAATCTCACTCTGTGTTCGCGCCCATCGCGCAGCTGCGTTGTAATATACTGTTTTCTTTGGGGTTTAAATGATTTCAAACGGGGAGCGCCTACTGGCGTGGTCATTGTGGTAGCAGTAAAGGTACAATTGTCGATACCTCGTTGGTTCTGTTTTTTTATCTGCTTCCTAAGTCGGGATTTGTCGCCCAGCCCTACGAGTTCTCTATTTAGCCGTAACAATTCAGCCCCTATTACGACTATTGCAGCATAATTTTTCTCAGTAGACGGCATATTCTCAGCGGCAAATCCTGGATTGTGCTCCGGACTATTTGCAGGAGTGGGTGTAACATATGACTCAATCTCATCATCCTGAGGCATGGTAACAGTAAACGTAGTACCATAATCTTTGGCTAACTGCTCATCCCGGTTTTCATCATTCGCAACATGCAGTGGGGACTCCGGTGAGTAAAGCGAGGAGGCTCTGCTTGGATTTCCATCCGGAGCAGTTTGCCTCTCCCGTGTGACTCTCGGATTGGCCCTTTCCGCAAAATTTGCTTCCATCACTTGGTACTTCTTATCTAAATTCTCCACATAATCTTCCTGCACCCAGGTATTTGCTTCTTTATTAAAATAAATATAGGCATCCTCTGGCTCAGGATCAGCTGCAATGCTAAGCACATCATCTTCTGCAACGTCTAATTTTAATTCGCTGTCAAACCCCAAACCCACACTGGGTCCTACTCTACCCACCCCTTTACGCTCGCCCAAGGAACGCCAGACATTGTTTTTACCCTGATTAATCAAAACAGAGTCCAACGATGGCTGATCACGTAACCTGAGTTTAAAATGTCCAGCTTCTGCCTCCTCCCCCAAGTCTGCAACCTGTGACGATCAAGAGAAAAGATTAATTCGACCTAGCACCATGCATTCGTTCAGCCAATATTTCTGACACTAGTGGAGGCAAAAATTGGGGTTCCACTCTTGCTCTGCCCGCTGTAAAATAAGTATAGGCTATCAACGGCAGGCATGCCGGGTAACCCAGCATGAATAACACTGCAGACAGCAGAGCAAGCCCGGTCAGGTTCGCTGCCACTTTGACCACCTGCTCGTGTGATCTGGGGGTGAGAGTTCTGGTTAGGTAGGCCATGTAAACGGAGACAAGCAAAACATCAATTGACAGTACTCCCAGTGCTATCCAAGCTTTGCCAGGCATTCCGGCTAATCTGTGCATAACTTTAAAATATTCCATCAGATTTGCCCCAAGACTGACAGTAAACATAACTGCATTAATCACTTTCCATCCACGTAGCTTTATGCCTTTCAAACCTAGGCCTAGGAAGATAATCGTTGAGCTAGGTAATTTCCTTCCCATCACTAGAAATCGAGCCAAATTCACAGCTCCATAGAGTACCGTAGTGATCAAATATACTGGAAGGTCTTCGTTTGCAAAAAGGGTTAATATGCATGACATTAAAACATTCCCTACCAGGTTGGGCCAGTCTGCAAGTCCGGCTGTCGCCTGATCGGAGGATGTATGATTCGCCATTGGTCAGATGTCTGTGTTCAAGTTCGATTTCTAAAATGTTCTAAGTCCAGAAAGGGTTCAGAGGGTTTTTTTTCTAAGTGCTAGAAGACGCGGAGAGGCTATGTCAGTCCTTCAAGTGCTCACAAGTTTGTGAGATGACAGTTCTGCGCGCATCTATAAATTACTCTCGAGAGAGGCCCCTTCGGACCCCATTTCCTGAGCGTTAGCTGACAGCAACGACTCTTCCTCTTGCAACTGTCGAAAAGTGTTAAGTCTCCATAACACCTTTTTTAGCCTCTTGCCGACCTTTGACAGAGATCCTATAAAAAAAAGTCCGAGTACAGGGTACACTATGTACTGAGCGATCTCCCATACTCTAAAAAGGGCGGGGGAGACTGTTCTATCAAACACAGTGGCGACTAAACCCGCCGCTGTTTCTACAGCCAGAGCAGGCAGACCCGTAATTCCATTTTTAACCATAGTCCAAACTACACTGGACCATGTCAGATTGCCCATAGTCATAAATTCCTGTCTGGAAGGGTAGCATTGCACATCATTTTTTACCTTCCACCTCCAGAACAGGTCTCCATCCGGTACCTTAAAATCCAGCATGCTGTTTAATTCCCTGTCCTGAGAATTCATTAATTCCTCTCCCATCGCTGCATACCAGTCCTTCAACGGTAACTGGCCATAAAATCCGTCCATATTACTTCTCTCACCTTTGCAAAAAGCTTTCCATTTGGCCAGGGCCACCCCTATAATTAACGTGTTCGGAACAAGGGTAGGCCAGTGATCGGAATCCCGCATTAGTCGTCTAGCTGAGGGGGCGAAATTTGTGTTCCATTTTATCTCTCCCTGACTTGCAGCTTCGTATTCTACTAAATAACTATAAATGTTCCACACTCGTCTCCCCTTTTCCTCCGCGAGCGGAGGCGCTAGCCACTCATTTTTGCTCGTCTTGCTCCTCTGCTGATTACACCATTTAGGAATTAAGGTATCTACTCCTCGAACCCGCCCTGGCTCTAGCCAGTGCATAATTACCTCATCATTACGCAAGGATCTAGTATTCATAATCAAAGTTTCCCAATACGCTGCTCGCCTTCCTGTGGCCACTGGGTTTTCATCGTAATCATACACCCACACACCGTTATGCGGCTTGTCACATTCTGAAGGATAATATTCATATCTTACGTTACCCGCCCAACCGTACACTCGTCTGGCCGCTTCAGGACCTAATACAGGGGTTTCAGTTAGAAGACGGTAGTTAGTACACAATCTTTCTCCTGGGTTAACTCCAGGAGATTCTAAAATAATTTCTTTTTCACATTCCTTCTGAGAAGTGGGCTTAATCAACACAAAAGGTATGGTCAAATCTAGCGATCCCGTTATCAACGCTGCAAGCTGATTATTCATGAACTCAATTAGAATCGTATCCAACAAACCATGTGCTTGTGTTGACATCTGCTTTGCGCATGCGGCAACTGCGGAAATAAACTTTTCATTCGGTTTGCTGTCCATAGACAGTTGTGTAATCCAGTTTACTGCTTTGTTCTCTCTTAGTTGCTGTATGCCCTCCTCTAGTCCCTTCATAAGCATATCTTTGCTAATTGATTTTTTTAACCTTATAAGCGAGAGTTCTCCGACCATTTCCTGCACAGCTCCCCAAGAGTTTTCTTCCCATAGCTCTGAACCCTCCCCCACCCATTCTGATTGGGGTTGTCCCTTCATCCTAAACTTCGGAAGCCTAGGCGCCTGCCAGTACGATTCTTCCCACGTATTGTTCTGTAAACATTGTAACATGTTTGTTTCCCACTTAGCCATCCCGAGTCGAGTCTCGTTTCTCTCCATAACCCACCCACGCGTTCTTTCATTATGCCAATTTGGAACCCGGATGTAATGTTCGTAAACGTTACCCACTCCTCTGGCTAGCTTATGCATTTTTTGAGCGGGGTTAACCTTTATCCCTATCCAGGGACCCTTTGTGTTAAACAGAGTCCAGTTAAAATAAAAAGCATTCGACAATGGATATCTCTCTAGGCCACAATATCGACATTTTACCGGATTCGGATTGTGCGTATATCGTGCCCACATTTGATCCATCCCACTCGCTGAACGCCTCTCTCTCTTAATTCTATTACCAATATGTCTGCTCCATATATAATCAGATAAATCCCCTTTCTCCTTACTCAGCGACGGCGGGTTAGATAAGGTGATTCTAATTTCTTCCGGACCCCCCATTCCTACTTCTTCTCGCTCGCTAGGAATTTCTTTGTGGGGATTGATTTCACATATAAGCACTTTAATTTTTCCTGTTCCCTCCCGTCTACATTTACAGTCCCAGAATTCCAATAATCCAATTTCTTGTTTACCAGCGTTCCAGGGGTGATAAGTCATGCCTCTAACTAGAGTAGATCTGCATACCTTTTCTTTGATTTGTGTGTCATGCTCTAAGCATTTTAGTACCATCGTTACTGTTAGTCTGCCTTCCTTTTCAGTGTACCAGCTACCAGTGATTTCACGGCAGTTTGAGATGTTACTAGCTTTATTTTTTGTATCCAACAATTCAATAAAACTCATCCAGCTCCACGCTTTGTCACTATGGTATTTTTCCCCTTTCGGATTATTTAGCCATTCGCATAGTATGCGATCGGAATCTGTCCATGGGGCGTGGTTACACTTTAACATTAACCTATCAGCAGTTCGCGGTAGGCTTCCCCAGTCCCAATCAGGTTTAAGCACAGTTAATGCTCGTATGCCCCACATAGACCGGTTCCACGCCCCCAATCCCCTGCCTTGAATATCTGACATAATCGGAACCTCCACGTTTTCTATATATTTAAACGTTTCTAAGACTATCCATGAGCCCTCGTTTGCTATATAATCCTTAACTTCAGTAGGTGCTAATCTCCATATAGTTTTACGAGGACTCACCCATGGTAAGTAGAGCAGTGTAACTAGTATGGTCAGAATTATCACAAACAGAAGAGCAGGCCACAGCTTGCGTTTCTTCTTTTTCACCACGTATGCTCTCCCTGCATGTGGTTTAACCGACTGCATTGGTTCCCTTGTCGTCACGGGGCCAGTCAAAGGCCTCGCCTCCATTTCCCCCTTTGGCACTGTGGAGACAATAACTTGCAGAACGTAATAAGACAGGATCCCTGACTAAACAATGGAACAGTACCTAAAGTTCTTACAACAATAGAACTCGGATTGTAAGTCAACACTCCCCTGAATTCGGAGACTAGAATCAACAATCAACACAAAGAATTCATCTTAAATTCAACAGTAAATAATGGATGTCTTAATTAACACCAATATTACTCCAAGAAACTGTAATGAATCTGAGGTAGATTTAGGTTTTGAGGTAGTTTTATCGTACTTAAATCAAAAGAAAAACGTTAGGGAGGGTAACTGAAGTTTAGCAAACACCAAATATCAGATGAAACGAAAACAGACAAACAGAATTATAGTGAAACGAAAATTCACGAAGATGGGGAAATAACAAGTAATAAGGAAAGAAAATAACCAAAAAGAAACAAAAATAATCAAAAATAGCAGCTAGGCAAGGACTAGAAATGACGAATTATTTGCTATTGAGTTCACGCTAGGAATGTAAGATCCCCCCCCCCAGGCTTTTGGTAGACGTTATGTGTAAAAGCACAAGTCCGACCTGTGGCTGTGGAGTATTTGATAACGTGCGCCCTCAACACTACTTTCCGCCCTTTAAACTTAATCTTAATCTCCTGTCCTCTGACCTGTTGAAAAACCTGTTCTGATTTCTGCGTAATGGTAGTAGCCCAGTCAACCAGACTGTCAGGACATTTGATCTCTTCCCTCGGAGTGCTGCGCGTGAGAGGCCACTGGGTCCATTCGCTAGCAATATACTGGCCCAGATCTGTTTTAACATAATGCCTCTTACGCCCCTCCCCCATTTTGATCTCAAAGTCCTGATCAGTCGCATTCTGGCAGCAGTACGAATCCCTCAACTCGTCACTTATATTGACATCCGTATACTCAGATTCAGACCGAATTGACAAATATCCTAATTCAAAATTCTTAGGAATCATAAGGTCCGAACATGCGAGCACCCCATAAGTACTCTTCCTACAACACGGTCCCTTGTCCGCGTGATCGATCCTGCTGACGTTGTATCTTCTACCTTTGCGGTGATCCAAGCACTCGTAACAGAGAGTGACTTTAACTGGACCACACAGTTCCACTCCCCTTGACCTGGAGTTGTCTAATTTTCTCCTCACCTTACCGCGGTCTCTCCTCAGACCCTTCCATAACACAGTCCCACACGACTGTCCGCACAGAACGCATGCACCTGGCACATACGTATCCCATTCCAACAGCGTACCTTCGCGTGAACCCGGATCAACCTTGCCCACAAATATGGGCCCATCCACTGAATTAGCTGAAACCACAAATTGTCCTCGTGACAGACACAATGGAGAGAGAGTTGCCATCTGATAACCTTTCTTCCTGAAAACGACACTAGGTCAGCTGTTCAAAACGTAGGTCAAAACGCTCCTTTACTGCTGCCCGAGACCTTTCAGTATCTTTCGATTAATAATCACAAAAGTTGAAAGCCTTTATCTATAGTAATGCTTCATAGACAAATCCTTCAACAATTGTTTTCTAAATCTACTTATCGTACCGAAATGCCCCGCCTCGACGCAAACGCTCTCCTCGAATTAAAGGGGGATTCCTTGGATCTGAGAGGGATGCACGACACCTGTTTTTTCTAAGGTAATATAATTGTGTCCAACTGCAACTATTAAATCTTTACCTTCGTTCGCGTGTCTGATCCCTTCGCCTTGTACCTTCCTTCCCCTATTAACCCAAACAGCCTGGCCCACCTGAAACGGAGAGAATCCTAATTCAAGCTCAGGTAATACAGTCTGAATCAATTTTGGGAGGGACAAATATTCATTCATTCTTTTGAGTTCCTGTGGGTGGTCCCATAGTTTCTGTGAATTAGCTCTAATGTAATCTTTTGCGCTACGCACCGCCCTCTCCGCTATCCCATTCGTCTGTGGTTTATATGGGACGGAGAAAATCGTCTGCGCCCCTATGCTCTCCAGAAAGTCTAACACTTTTTCATTCTTAAAATGTGATGCATTATCCATTCTGACTGTTTTGGGGTACTTATTAGTAAAATACAAAGCCATTTTTTCTTGAATAACTTTTCCTGTGGCTGTCCTGCAGGGATAAACGACTGTATCGCTACCGGCATTATCTGCGCACACTAAGAAGTATTTGTTCCCCCTCGTTGAAGGATCAAAGGGTCCAGCGATATCAAACGAATAATGTTCTCCTGGTGTGTTAACTTTGATCCGTCCGGGTATGTGCGGGGGTTTCATGGTTCCGCCTTTGTTCGCGCATGCTTCGCAACCCTTTTTAAGAATGGTAAAACGATTCGAAAAATCAGGAATGCTTATTTTAAGTTTCCTCAACCATTTTTTCGTACGTTCTCGGCCACAATGGCCAGTTGCCGTATGAATCTTACTCAATATGTGGTCTGCCTCGCTTTCTGGGACCATGATTTCGCCATTCATTTCCCAGGTCGACGGCAATAGGCAAACTGCATTTGAGAAAATCGCCCTAACTTTCTCTGGATAATCGCTTCGATCTTGTGCTAAACGGTCAACTTCCCTATTTCCTTTATGTTCGAAATCATCATTATTCGTATGACTCTTGACATGTTCCACGGTTACTAGTTTCTTCTTGCGTAGCTCAGAAATTATCGCCCATTCTTGCGCATGCGCCAGTTCCTTTCCTCGGTAATTCTGAAATTCCCTCTGCTCCCACAGCTGTAAGTCCTCATTGAATCCTGAGTAACAATAAAAACTATCAGTTATGATACGAATCACTTTGATTTTCTTACTGTCTGCATATGCTAGCGCCTCTCTTAGTGCAGTTACCTCTCCGGTCTGCGCCGAGCCCTCCACATATCCCGAACTCTTCGCTAAACATTTGCCATCAAGCGTTTTCACCAAAATCGCCCATTTGCTATATCTCTGTTTCTCTACTTTCGACCCGTCTGTGAATATCACGATTTGTGGAGTCAATCGTACCTCGCTTGTCTCTTTGCCCTTTTTCGCGCTGATTCTGTTTGTGCATCGGAACTTAATTCGTGCATCGGACAGTAACATCTGCCATTTTCCCCATCTCGACGCTAGAGCGCGACTTCCCTCCGTGGTATGTTTTGATGCTTCTGCCAACATTAAGTTATCAGTCACAAACAACACTTCCGACGGCTCACCAAAGTTTACGATTGTCGGGTAAAATTTAAAGGCTAGAGCTAATGCTTTCTCTTCCTCAGGGAAGCGATCTTCAGCAGCGGACCACGACATTGATAAATACAACGCAGCTTCTTTTTCACCCGCATTCCTGACTTCAATCCAACCTCCTTTAGGCTCTACATGTAGCCATGCCTCCAAATTCGATCCAATCGTTCTCTTTTTTAACTCTTGTACCTGCGCTAAGCAGTACTCTTTTAGGATGGCTAAATCTCCCCATTCTTCCACTGTAAGTGGAGGGTTTAATTTCCTCCGCCTCGCAAGCGGAGCCGAAATCCTTGTTTTAGCTCCATGTAATGGAGCCGCCTTGCTAGAATAATTCGGAATGTGGTGCGAAATATATTCCAATTTACCTAAAATTCGTTCCAGGTCCCTGACTCCTGACGTGTGCTCTGCAAACGCCGATTGGATGTAGTCATCCACTGGTGCCTTCCCTGTCTCTGTTATCTGAAATCCTAAATACTTCACTCTCTCACGTCCTATCTCACATTTTTTCAAACCTATTTTCAGGCCTGCCGCTTTACATCTCAGAATCACTTCCTCCAATAATTCTAAATGTTCTTTTTCGTTGTCGTGAGTGAAATAAATGTCATCAATATAAACTGCTACAGATAATCCATATAAAACTGTTTCTACACGTGTCTGAAACACATTCGGAGAGTTGCAAAACCCTTGGGGCAGTCTCAACCACCGATAACCTGTTCCTTCAAATGTAAAACATGTTTTCAACGAGCTATGATAATCAATTGGCACTGACCAGAAACCATTAGCCAAATCCAAACAAGTTTTAAACCGTTTATTCTCCAATTGAGAAACAGTTCGAAAGGGATTTATCAAGCTCCGTTTGTCTCTCACCGTACGCCGGTTGAGCTCGCGTAAATCGTGCACTAAGCGATAGGAATTGTCATTCTTAAGAATAGCCTGAATGGGCATTGAGCAGGGAGGGCTATCTTCTTTAGCCAAAACACCCAGTTCTCCTAATTCTTTTATCGTTTCCCTAATCTCATTCAACGCATTACCATTAATGCTATACTGCCTTTCACAGGGAGGCATTCCTCCTCTGATCACATATTCCTCCGCCATCAGTCCCACATCATTTTTGTGCCTTGAGTACTCTCCTAGACGCAAAATTCGTTTTAACTCGGGCAGATTTTCAATGATCGTGTTTTCGCAGATTTGAGCAATCACCGCCTCATTATTAATTGGCTTTAGGAACCGTGCCTGCGCCTGTCCACACATACATTTGCTAGAAACGAATATATCATTACTTCGATTCTCTGCCTTGTCTAGGTCCTTTAAACCTAATAAATTATTTGGACCAGATATTCCAATAAGATCGCCCCACTGCCATTGTGGTCTTCGTGTTATGGAGCCATCCGCTAGACATACTGTCATGCATTCTTTACGCGCCCTACCTTGTGTAGGTTTTATAACTGATATGGACGCGCCCGTGTCTACTGTAAACTGCACCTCTCTCCCTTCCTTTCTTACTATCGCCTTCAATTCTCCCTCATCCTCAAAGCTTATTCGGTTGAGTTCGGAAAGAATTGTACTGGGTTTTGTGCTCGCCAGGCTCTCTGATTGTCTAAATGTTCCTTTCGAGCCTGTTGACTCATAGCCTCCCATGTTTCCGCATTGATGAACTTTCTTCGAGTCACTCTTTCGTCTGAGTGATTTAGCTGTCCCTCTCTTGGAGTGGTCTCCGTGAGGGGGCCTTCTCCGTTTTTTGATACCTGTGTGTCATGTGTGTCACTAATTCGGTTATCTTTCTTATGCTTTAGTTTGCCTCCGCTGTTATGGCTTTGATTTACTTGTGCTACCGCTCCGAAGGCTTTTTGCGGGCCGCTGCGATTCGACTCCGACGGGTTACTATTCATGCGCTCCTTATAGCCCGCCATCAGCGATGCTCGGTCGTAAATTTCCACCTGTTGTACCTTTTTAGATATTCCCCAAGTCGCCCAACCTGCTGCGAGAGAGAAGCCACGGGGAATTTGCTTAAGCATCTTCTCTTCTTGTGCTAAACTCGCCCCTTTATTAGTTAATTCTTTCATCGCCGTAGTGAGGGTAATTTGTTTATCGCAGATTTTCTTTGATAGGGACTTTATACGCTCTTCGACTTCATCCTCACCAGGGACCCGTCTGTACTGGGCTGCTAGTTCACCTGCATGTGTCCCGTCTGGGATAGTCAACCCCCTACGAATGCGTAGAAAGGTGTTCACGGCAGGGTCTGTCAACAAACTCTCTGGAATCCCATCGTCTTTCCTATGCTTTAAATACTGAACATCGGACTGATCACTGGGTTTAGCAGGGAAGATGTCTTCCAATTTTAACTTCGGACCACCTGCCCCTAGCACGCTACCTTGCCCCGCGAACGTACTCTGCGCTGGGTATCGTGAGCCAGGACTGTCAGACCCCCGCCCGGGGGTGTGCTGATAGGACGGCCCGAGAGGATGCATTGAAATCGGAGACATTTGCGGCACTAGCATTGTGTGCGCGGCTGAGCGAGGCGTAGAGTTTGGATACGGTCCCTGCCTTCCTCTCTGACGGTAGTCTCTTTCCGCTTGATAGCTCGCCTCTGCGTTCGATCTATGCATATGTTCCCTCTCCGCCGACCTATCACGTCTCTCGCACCCTTCCCTCATATAATCATAGCCTAACGCAATTTGTGAATCCTTCCACGTTTTTGTGACCGCTCTCATGCCTAGTATGTCAGTCGCTGAGGGGACATGCGGTATAATCTCCCTCTCCTCTCTATTCGCCTCATACCAGGGTATCTCAGGTCTATAATTATTCTCTGCTATATAATTATAGTCCTGATGCGTGGTCAGGGGTGCATAGGGCTCACCCGACTGAGTGGCCCATCTAGGCCCCTTCGATGGTGGCTTTTCTGTATTTTGAGGACGAAATTTGATTGGTTTCGACCTTTTATCTATTCCCCGAACATACACGTGTTCTGCCTTGTCTTCTTTTGGAGCGTTCTGAAATCTCACAGTAGACGATCTAACAGGGCTGCGCCCTCCTATCGTAGTGCTTGCACCGGCTAAATTATCATTGACCCTTATGCATATGGGGTCCTGATTTCTCTCCGGGCTGTTACATGGAATAGGAGCTGGCGTCCCAGGTCTTACCGGCCTCGGAGGTGGTAGACTATATTGTGAGAGTTCGTCTTCGCTGCCCTCTTCGTCCTCATCCCTTTCATGCATTTTACGCTTTAACATCCCTGGATACATATACTCCAGTTCCGACGCAGCTAGAGCTTGCAACAGGTAATGTTCTTCGATTGGTTTTTGCACTAAGAATCTTATCCCTACATTTTCACTGACGAAATTCCATGGGAAAGCCGTGGCTACCTCGGTGCAGAATTCCATACTGGATAATCCTACATAATTACCCCGTTGAGCCCTAAGTCTTATCGTCACTATTTCCTCACTTTCGTCCTCCGCATCGCATATCGCTTGGCTAATGATTTTGGCCAAGTCCGCTTTTCGAGATGCTTTTGAGATTCGCCCCAGCGACACTCTAGAATAGAGCGTTCCTAATTTGCCTGGCCCCTTAAGGGATCTTAATTCCCCAGGACGTAAATCCCCTTGATCCTCTTCTACCTGTGATAGTGCCTTGGCCCGCCTGTATAGGTCCGAGCCAAACGCACGTCTGATTTCAGCTTCCTCCCTTGTTTCTATGTTTAAACTGTCTTGGACCACAACCAGCAACCCACCTTTTTCTGACAAGGGGACTTCATCTGGTTTGCTCGCCACGACAGTAAACACCCCCCTTCCTATCTCGTTCTGAACTCCCTTTCTTGGATCTAGAGCCTCTCGGATAGGGCTCAATGCCCGAGCGAAGGAGCGGGTTGGAGCGACGGAAATACTTCGGCTTTGTATTGTTTCCGATATTATTTCCGGCGCGGTCGGGCAGGCAGGGCTATCATTCATCCATGGCCCCTGGCCCACTGACTCTCTCTCGGAGAGGCAGGTCTTTATTCCGTCGAAGCTATACTCATCATGTGCTACGATCAGGAATCGTTTGTCCACATGCGACCGCACTATATTATTCAATGCTCGGATCGCTGATGTGGAACTATACCCATAAGTACCGTTTCCAAACAGTGGCGTGATTATTTCGCTATCTGGGTTCGCCGCCGCAACTCCTGCCTCGATTACATTTGATAAATGCTCCTCTTGTTCCTGGTCACTCATCATTCGATTGCAGGCAGAGTATGATACGTGCACAACCTCTATTACCTCTGGGTCGCTGTACAACGTGTGTTTCGTCGTTTGCCCTTCCCCCAATGGATAACTCCCGTCCATTGACATGGAGTGTCCCGCTACCTCTAATGTCCATCGAGCTCTAATAGCTTTCGCTACGCCCGCCTCATGACTTAGAAATAAATTCGCTGGGTTTAGCACGCTCGCTCTCTCTGTCCCAAACTGCAACGTACGCATATCACCCTGCAGCAGGGTACAGTTGGGCAACGGATACGCACTGTTCTCTGGATGTGTTTTAATCACACCTTCATTTAAATCCATACCACCAAATTTTATAGTTGGATAATGATTCGTCCCCTCAGATACCAAGTCTCCTTCCCCTTCGACAAGAGCGGACTGTAAGCCCTCTATTTCCGACTCCCAGTCGCTGCCTGCGTCGGTCATTATCTGAAAAGGGTGTACAACCTTCTTTAAAAAATGAACGGACTAGATTCAGATTTTTAGAAGCGCACTTTAATAATACACGAATGATCAATTCGGTATCCCTCAAAAGTGCCTTTTTTTAACCTTTAAACACGGGCTCGCGATTTGCCACGTATTTAAATTCTCTCTTCTAGGGAAGGTGTACCACTGAAATTCCTATTTGTTGGTAAGACAAATTCCCATCCTAGGAGCGGAATTCAGCATGGGTTCGTGCTCACGGAATATTAAAGTCTAACGCTAGAAATTTACCCCGGTATCTAACAGACTTTAATACGCCTCACGTTTGGGCGCCATGTTAAATGTATCCTTTAGTAACCTCCTAGAAATAATTAATTGTTTGCTTTTCGACGCCGAGAGCCTTTTCGACAGCTCTCACAATTAACTAAGACGGCACTTTGTTACTAACATTTAGTACTGACTAGCTCGGCAATCTTGACACTCCTTATAGCTCCACCTTTTTGCGTCTGACACCATACAACCAGGGAACTCCCTTAGTCCCCCTGTCGTATGCTTATCCCGCTAGGAATAAGAAGGACACTCACCCGTCACTCGTCCGTCCGACCACTGCAGCTCATCAATAGTTCCACCTCGTTAATAGGCAACCTTATCAAAGTCACAGCACGGTTCCTGGACAAGCTATGAGTAAGGTGATTCAGCGAATTCAGTGGTACTCCAACAAGGAACAGACGCAGACGCAGGTGTACGGATTTTATCAAAGACCTCTGATTGTTTATTATAAAAGAGGCAAAAGTGCTCAAAAGCACAAATAAAAATAAAACACTAGACTATAGGCTTTGGGCCTTTACAAAAGTATAAACTAAGAAATAAGTAAAAAGTGTACAGAGTAATCAATTGAGTCAATTCAGCGCGTAATAGAAAAGACTGCCAAATCCACAGCGGATTCGGCTTTTTAAACTTTTACAACAGCTGATCCCTCCCTTGACAGCTGATACCTCCCTTGGGTCGTCATAGCAACCTAGGTTCTTAGCCTGCCCTTGACACCCCTTTGCTTCCTGTCTCAAAAGGGGCCTCTTCCTGTCTGCTTCGTGTATGTTGCTAAGCACCCTGATCTAACACATAGGTCAAAATTTAAGTAGGCTATTAGCAGCACTTCACACATGTTCCGGTTTGCTCTAGTTTCAGAAAGCCCAAATACAATTTATATGAATAATATTGCAAAAACAGGTTAATCAAATTTCACCTTCAAGCAGATCCTTACTCTAAGTATAAAAATATTGCATAAACACGTTACTATACTCCACACAAGCAGCACTCAGCTGGGTACGCTGATTATCAATTTCACACGAGGTATATGGTTTAATGCATGGCAATTTCTCACGAGGTATATGGTTAATAATGCATAACACATTGGTATGGGAACACCACTCAAGCAAAGTCACACAGAGTATATGAATAATAATGCATAAAACATTGGTATGGGAACACCACTCAAGCAAAGTCACACAGAATATATGGTGGAATGGCAAAGCATTTGTGGATAAGGGGCGCTTCGGATTACTGGACCATATTCTCATCGGCAGCATCCTTCAAGTGTGATATTTTCTAGGGGGGCGTGTCCCCTGGAAGGGGGTCCCAGGCCAGGGAGAGCCCCGGGGAAGGTGCACTTTGGTGGTCTGGATGGATGGGCTGCCTTATATACAGCCAAGGACTTGTTGTGCGTGCATTGGTTGTTCAGTGGTAGAATTCTCGCCTGCCTGCCACGCGGGGGGAGGCCCGGGTTGGTTTCCCGGCCAATGCAGATGGCTCTACTCTCGGTCCTTCTTCGGCTCAGACCAAGACCGAAGCAATACAAAAGATCAAGCATGCGAGAGGTAGCGGGATCGATGCCCGCATTCTCCAGTGGCTTGGGCTGTGTAAGACTTCCTTTTCATCACGGCACACAGCAGCTTGTGCTATTTCGAGGAGTACTGCGTCTTTGGCATAGACGACTTTCTGGCCATGCCGAACGCGAAAAGTCTGCGCCCAACGTGGGGCTCGAACCCACGACCCTGAGATTAAGAGTCTCATGCTCTACCGACTGAGCTAGCCGGGCTTTTGCAGCCTGCAGGGATGCCGTCAGTTCACGGCAGAGCCGAGCACGAGACAAACGGCCAACCTCCTGTCTGCCCGTAGGTTGAACGGTGAATCCTTGAGCCCCTTCAGCACCATGCGCAGTCTCTGTGGCGCAATTGGTTAGCGCGTTCGGCTGTTAACCGAAAGGTTGGTGGTTCAAGCCCACCCAGGGACGAAAGTGCCTCTTTTCTGCGAGACGGTTACCAGCCAACAGCGTGTTTCAGAAGGATGTCCTCATCCTCACCTGAACATAGTTCTTCTTCTTCAGGGCACAATGTCTAAAAATGGCCAGTACGGGGATCGAACCCGCGACCTTGGCGTTATTAGCACCACGCTCTAACCAACTGAGCTAACCGGCCACAATCGACAAGTCCTGCCTCTCTTGGCAACAGTCATTCCCCCAAGGACTGAGCAGGTCCCCGTGTAGCAGTCGACTGGCAACTCCTTTTATGGATTCTACACGTCCCCGGGGTTCAATTCCCCGACGGGGAGAGGTTGGCTGTCCTTTTATCTTATGACAAGCTCCTCGTTAGTATAGTGGATAGTATCCCCGCCTGTCACGCGGGAGACCGGGGTTCAATTCCCCGACGGGGAGACGATGGCTGTCCTTTTATCTTTCTTCGGCCCTGGGCTGAGTCGAACAAAGGCCAAGAGGAGAGCCAGCTGCATTGGCCGGGAATCGAACCCGGGCCTCCCGCGTGGCAGGCGAGAATTCTACCACTGAACCACCAATGCGTGCCACGTGCAAGAAGAGAAGAGAAACCGCCAAAGAGAGACCACCAAGCACCACCGAGCTGTTGCTAAAGGGTCAACAGAGAAGAATGGTCGAAAATTGGAATGGGGCTTCTATCCTGCACAGGTCGCGATCTATTCACGTCTAAAGAATGCTTGGCGAGCTACAATGGCTGGTGGGAATCAAGGATGTTCCACCGAAAAGGAAGTGGTTTTAAATCTACTCTGTCGCAGGGCACTTGTGCGCCGTCAAGGGGAATTAGCTCAAATGGTAGAGCGCTCGCTTAGCATGCGAGAGGTAGCGGGATCGATGCCCGCATTCTCCAGTGGCTCGGGCTGGGTGATGCAGCTACAAATGGTCGAAGGAAAACTAAAGCTGCGAAATTTTTCTAAGTCCTTTCTGGTTAACCATGGGTTAGATTTTCTTTTTGGTTAACCATGGGTCTTAGATCCGTAGGCTGCGCACCATTGACTGAAGCCTCAAAGGGGGTGTTTAAGGCTGGTTATGGGCTTAAGGGTGGACCGGTGCTTAAGTGTGATATTTTCTAGGGGGGCGTGTCCCCTGGAAGGGGGTCCCAGGCCAGGGAGAGCCCCGGGGAAGGTGCACTTTGGTGGTCTGGATGGATGGGCTGCCTTATATACAGCCAAGGACTTGTTGTGCGTGCATTGGTTGTTCAGTGGTAGAATTCTCGCCTGCCTGCCACGCGGGGGGAGGCCCGGGTTGGTTTCCCGGCCAATGCAGATGGCTCTACTCTCGGTCCTTCTTCGGCTCAGACCAAGACCGAAGCAATACAAAAGATCAAGCATGCGAGAGGTAGCGGGATCGATGCCCGCATTCTCCAGTGGCTTGGGCTGTGTAAGACTTCCTTTTCATCACGGCACACAGCAGCTTGTGCTATTTCGAGGAGTACTGCGTCTTTGGCATAGACGACTTTCTGGCCATGCCGAACGCGAAAAGTCTGCGCCCAACGTGGGGCTCGAACCCACGACCCTGAGATTAAGAGTCTCATGCTCTACCGACTGAGCTAGCCGGGCTTTTGCAGCCTGCAGGGATGCCGTCAGTTCACGGCAGAGCCGAGCACGAGACAAACGGCCAACCTCCTGTCTGCCCGTAGGTTGAACGGTGAATCCTTGAGCCCCTTCAGCACCATGCGCAGTCTCTGTGGCGCAATTGGTTAGCGCGTTCGGCTGTTAACCGAAAGGTTGGTGGTTCAAGCCCACCCAGGGACGAAAGTGCCTCTTTTCTGCGAGACGGTTACCAGCCAACAGCGTGTTTCAGAAGGATGTCCTCATCCTCACCTGAACATAGTTCTTCTTCTTCAGGGCACAATGTCTAAAAATGGCCAGTACGGGGATCGAACCCGCGACCTTGGCGTTATTAGCACCACGCTCTAACCAACTGAGCTAACCGGCCACAATCGACAAGTCCTGCCTCTCTTGGCAACAGTCATTCCCCCAAGGACTGAGCAGGTCCCCGTGTAGCAGTCGACTGGCAACTCCTTTTATGGATTCTACACGTCCCCGGGGTTCAATTCCCCGACGGGGAGAGGTTGGCTGTCCTTTTATCTTATGACAAGCTCCTCGTTAGTATAGTGGATAGTATCCCCGCCTGTCACGCGGGAGACCGGGGTTCAATTCCCCGACGGGGAGACGATGGCTGTCCTTTTATCTTTCTTCGGCCCTGGGCTGAGTCGAACAAAGGCCAAGAGGAGAGCCAGCTGCATTGGCCGGGAATCGAACCCGGGCCTCCCGCGTGGCAGGCGAGAATTCTACCACTGAACCACCAATGCGTGCCACGTGCAAGAAGAGAAGAGAAACCGCCAAAGAGAGACCACCAAGCACCACCGAGCTGTTGCTAAAGGGTCAACAGAGAAGAATGGTCGAAAATTGGAATGGGGCTTCTATCCTGCACAGGTCGCGATCTATTCACGTCTAAAGAATGCTTGGCGAGCTACAATGGCTGGTGGGAATCAAGGATGTTCCACCGAAAAGGAAGTGGTTTTAAATCTACTCTGTCGCAGGGCACTTGTGCGCCGTCAAGGGGAATTAGCTCAAATGGTAGAGCGCTCGCTTAGCATGCGAGAGGTAGCGGGATCGATGCCCGCATTCTCCAGTGGCTCGGGCTGGGTGATGCAGCTACAAATGGTCGAAGGAAAACTAAAGCTGCGAAATTTTTCTAAGTCCTTTCTGGTTAACCATGGGTTAGATTTTCTTTTTGGTTAACCATGGGTCTTAGATCCGTAGGCTGCGCACCATTGACTGAAGCCTCAAAGGGGGTGTTTAAGGCTGGTTATGGGCTTAAGGGTGGACCGGTGCTTAAGTGTGATATTTTCTAGGGGGGCGTGTCCCCTGGAAGGGGGTCCCAGGCCAGGGAGAGCCCCGGGGAAGGTGCACTTTGGTGGTCTGGATGGATGGGCTGCCTTATATACAGCCAAGGACTTGTTGTGCGTGCATTGGTTGTTCAGTGGTAGAATTCTCGCCTGCCTGCCACGCGGGGGGAGGCCCGGGTTGGTTTCCCGGCCAATGCAGATGGCTCTACTCTCGGTCCTTCTTCGGCTCAGACCAAGACCGAAGCAATACAAAAGATCAAGCATGCGAGAGGTAGCGGGATCGATGCCCGCATTCTCCAGTGGCTTGGGCTGTGTAAGACTTCCTTTTCATCACGGCACACAGCAGCTTGTGCTATTTCGAGGAGTACTGCGTCTTTGGCATAGACGACTTTCTGGCCATGCCGAACGCGAAAAGTCTGCGCCCAACGTGGGGCTCGAACCCACGACCCTGAGATTAAGAGTCTCATGCTCTACCGACTGAGCTAGCCGGGCTTTTGCAGCCTGCAGGGATGCCGTCAGTTCACGGCAGAGCCGAGCACGAGACAAACGGCCAACCTCCTGTCTGCCCGTAGGTTGAACGGTGAATCCTTGAGCCCCTTCAGCACCATGCGCAGTCTCTGTGGCGCAATTGGTTAGCGCGTTCGGCTGTTAACCGAAAGGTTGGTGGTTCAAGCCCACCCAGGGACGAAAGTGCCTCTTTTCTGCGAGACGGTTACCAGCCAACAGCGTGTTTCAGAAGGATGTCCTCATCCTCACCTGAACATAGTTCTTCTTCTTCAGGGCACAATGTCTAAAAATGGCCAGTACGGGGATCGAACCCGCGACCTTGGCGTTATTAGCACCACGCTCTAACCAACTGAGCTAACCGGCCACAATCGACAAGTCCTGCCTCTCTTGGCAACAGTCATTCCCCCAAGGACTGAGCAGGTCCCCGTGTAGCAGTCGACTGGCAACTCCTTTTATGGATTCTACACGTCCCCGGGGTTCAATTCCCCGACGGGGAGAGGTTGGCTGTCCTTTTATCTTATGACAAGCTCCTCGTTAGTATAGTGGATAGTATCCCCGCCTGTCACGCGGGAGACCGGGGTTCAATTCCCCGACGGGGAGACGATGGCTGTCCTTTTATCTTTCTTCGGCCCTGGGCTGAGTCGAACAAAGGCCAAGAGGAGAGCCAGCTGCATTGGCCGGGAATCGAACCCGGGCCTCCCGCGTGGCAGGCGAGAATTCTACCACTGAACCACCAATGCGTGCCACGTGCAAGAAGAGAAGAGAAACCGCCAAAGAGAGACCACCAAGCACCACCGAGCTGTTGCTAAAGGGTCAACAGAGAAGAATGGTCGAAAATTGGAATGGGGCTTCTATCCTGCACAGGTCGCGATCTATTCACGTCTAAAGAATGCTTGGCGAGCTACAATGGCTGGTGGGAATCAAGGATGTTCCACCGAAAAGGAAGTGGTTTTAAATCTACTCTGTCGCAGGGCACTTGTGCGCCGTCAAGGGGAATTAGCTCAAATGGTAGAGCGCTCGCTTAGCATGCGAGAGGTAGCGGGATCGATGCCCGCATTCTCCAGTGGCTCGGGCTGGGTGATGCAGCTACAAATGGTCGAAGGAAAACTAAAGCTGCGAAATTTTTCTAAGTCCTTTCTGGTTAACCATGGGTTAGATTTTCTTTTTGGTTAACCATGGGTCTTAGATCCGTAGGCTGCGCACCATTGACTGAAGCCTCAAAGGGGGTGTTTAAGGCTGGTTATGGGCTTAAGGGTGGACCGGTGCTTAAGTGTGATATTTTCTAGGGGGGCGTGTCCCCTGGAAGGGGGTCCCAGGCCAGGGAGAGCCCCGGGGAAGGTGCACTTTGGTGGTCTGGATGGATGGGCTGCCTTATATACAGCCAAGGACTTGTTGTGCGTGCATTGGTTGTTCAGTGGTAGAATTCTCGCCTGCCTGCCACGCGGGGGGAGGCCCGGGTTGGTTTCCCGGCCAATGCAGATGGCTCTACTCTCGGTCCTTCTTCGGCTCAGACCAAGACCGAAGCAATACAAAAGATCAAGCATGCGAGAGGTAGCGGGATCGATGCCCGCATTCTCCAGTGGCTTGGGCTGTGTAAGACTTCCTTTTCATCACGGCACACAGCAGCTTGTGCTATTTCGAGGAGTACTGCGTCTTTGGCATAGACGACTTTCTGGCCATGCCGAACGCGAAAAGTCTGCGCCCAACGTGGGGCTCGAACCCACGACCCTGAGATTAAGAGTCTCATGCTCTACCGACTGAGCTAGCCGGGCTTTTGCAGCCTGCAGGGATGCCGTCAGTTCACGGCAGAGCCGAGCACGAGACAAACGGCCAACCTCCTGTCTGCCCGTAGGTTGAACGGTGAATCCTTGAGCCCCTTCAGCACCATGCGCAGTCTCTGTGGCGCAATTGGTTAGCGCGTTCGGCTGTTAACCGAAAGGTTGGTGGTTCAAGCCCACCCAGGGACGAAAGTGCCTCTTTTCTGCGAGACGGTTACCAGCCAACAGCGTGTTTCAGAAGGATGTCCTCATCCTCACCTGAACATAGTTCTTCTTCTTCAGGGCACAATGTCTAAAAATGGCCAGTACGGGGATCGAACCCGCGACCTTGGCGTTATTAGCACCACGCTCTAACCAACTGAGCTAACCGGCCACAATCGACAAGTCCTGCCTCTCTTGGCAACAGTCATTCCCCCAAGGACTGAGCAGGTCCCCGTGTAGCAGTCGACTGGCAACTCCTTTTATGGATTATACACGTCCCCGGGGTTCAATTCCCCGACGGGGAGAGGTTGGCTGTCCTTTTATCTTATGACAAGCTCCTCGTTAGTATAGTGGATAGTATCCCCGCCTGTCACGCGGGAGACCGGGGTTCAATTCCCCGACGGGGAGACGATGGCTGTCCTTTTATCTTTCTTCGGCCCTGGGCTGAGTCGAACAAAGGCCAAGAGGAGAGCCAGCTGCATTGGCCGGGAATCGAACCCGGGCCTCCCGCGTGGCAGGCGAGAATTCTACCACTGAACCACCAATGCGTGCCACGTGCAAGAAGAGAAGAGAAACCGCCAAAGAGAGACCACCAAGCACCACCGAGCTGTTGCTAAAGGGTCAACAGAGAAGAATGGTCGAAAATTGGAATGGGGCTTCTATCCTGCACAGGTCGCGATCTATTCACGTCTAAAGAATGCTTGGCGAGCTACAATGGCTGGTGGGAATCAAGGATGTTCCACCGAAAAGGAAGTGGTTTTAAATCTACTCTGTCGCAGGGCACTTGTGCGCCGTCAAGGGGAATTAGCTCAAATGGTAGAGCGCTCGCTTAGCATGCGAGAGGTAGCGGGATCGATGCCCGCATTCTCCAGTGGCTCGGGCTGGGTGATGCAGCTACAAATGGTCGAAGGAAAACTAAAGCTGCGAAATTTTTCTAAGTCCTTTCTGGTTAACCATGGGTTAGATTTTCTTTTTGGTTAACCATGGGTCTTAGATCCGTAGGCTGCGCACCATTGACTGAAGCCTCAAAGGGGGTGTTTAAGGCTGGTTATGGGCTTAAGGGTGGACCGGTGCTTAAGTGTGATATTTTCTAGGGGGGCGTGTCCCCTGGAAGGGGGTCCCAGGCCAGGGAGAGCCCCGGGGAAGGTGCACTTTGGTGGTCTGGATGGATGGGCTGCCTTATATACAGCCAAGGACTTGTTGTGCGTGCATTGGTTGTTCAGTGGTAGAATTCTCGCCTGCCTGCCACGCGGGGGGAGGCCCGGGTTGGTTTCCCGGCCAATGCAGATGGCTCTACTCTCGGTCCTTCTTCGGCTCAGACCAAGACCGAAGCAATACAAAAGATCAAGCATGCGAGAGGTAGCGGGATCGATGCCCGCATTCTCCAGTGGCTTGGGCTGTGTAAGACTTCCTTTTCATCACGGCACACAGCAGCTTGTGCTATTTCGAGGAGTACTGCGTCTTTGGCATAGACGACTTTCTGGCCATGCCGAACGCGAAAAGTCTGCGCCCAACGTGGGGCTCGAACCCACGACCCTGAGATTAAGAGTCTCATGCTCTACCGACTGAGCTAGCCGGGCTTTTGCAGCCTGCAGGGATGCCGTCAGTTCACGGCAGAGCCGAGCACGAGACAAACGGCCAACCTCCTGTCTGCCCGTAGGTTGAACGGTGAATCCTTGAGCCCCTTCAGCACCATGCGCAGTCTCTGTGGCGCAATTGGTTAGCGCGTTCGGCTGTTAACCGAAAGGTTGGTGGTTCAAGCCCACCCAGGGACGAAAGTGCCTCTTTTCTGCGAGACGGTTACCAGCCAACAGCGTGTTTCAGAAGGATGTCCTCATCCTCACCTGAACATAGTTCTTCTTCTTCAGGGCACAATGTCTAAAAATGGCCAGTACGGGGATCGAACCCGCGACCTTGGCGTTATTAGCACCACGCTCTAACCAACTGAGCTAACCGGCCACAATCGACAAGTCCTGCCTCTCTTGGCAACAGTCATTCCCCCAAGGACTGAGCAGGTCCCCGTGTAGCAGTCGACTGGCAACTCCTTTTATGGATTATACACGTCCCCGGGGTTCAATTCCCCGACGGGGAGAGGTTGGCTGTCCTTTTATCTTATGACAAGCTCCTCGTTAGTATAGTGGATAGTATCCCCGCCTGTCACGCGGGAGACCGGGGTTCAATTCCCCGACGGGGAGACGATGGCTGTCCTTTTATCTTTCTTCGGCCCTGGGCTGAGTCGAACAAAGGCCAAGAGGAGAGCCAGCTGCATTGGCCGGGAATCGAACCCGGGCCTCCCGCGTGGCAGGCGAGAATTCTACCACTGAACCACCAATGCGTGCCACGTGCAAGAAGAGAAGAGAAACCGCCAAAGAGAGACCACCAAGCACCACCGAGCTGTTGCTAAAGGGTCAACAGAGAAGAATGGTCGAAAATTGGAATGGGGCTTCTATCCTGCACAGGTCGCGATCTATTCACGTCTAAAGAATGCTTGGCGAGCTACAATGGCTGGTGGGAATCAAGGATGTTCCACCGAAAAGGAAGTGGTTTTAAATCTACTCTGTCGCAGGGCACTTGTGCGCCGTCAAGGGGAATTAGCTCAAATGGTAGAGCGCTCGCTTAGCATGCGAGAGGTAGCGGGATCGATGCCCGCATTCTCCAGTGGCTCGGGCTGGGTGATGCAGCTACAAATGGTCGAAGGAAAACTAAAGCTGCGAAATTTTTCTAAGTCCTTTCTGGTTAACCATGGGTTAGATTTTCTTTTTGGTTAACCATGGGTCTTAGATCCGTAGGCTGCGCACCATTGACTGAAGCCTCAAAGGGGGTGTTTAAGGCTGGTTATGGGCTTAAGGGTGGACCGGTGCTTAAGTGTGATATTTTCTAGGGGGGCGTGTCCCCTGGAAGGGGGTCCCAGGCCAGGGAGAGCCCCGGGGAAGGTGCACTTTGGTGGTCTGGATGGATGGGCTGCCTTATATACAGCCAAGGACTTGTTGTGCGTGCATTGGTTGTTCAGTGGTAGAATTCTCGCCTGCCTGCCACGCGGGGGGAGGCCCGGGTTGGTTTCCCGGCCAATGCAGATGGCTCTACTCTCGGTCCTTCTTCGGCTCAGACCAAGACCGAAGCAATACAAAAGATCAAGCATGCGAGAGGTAGCGGGATCGATGCCCGCATTCTCCAGTGGCTTGGGCTGTGTAAGACTTCCTTTTCATCACGGCACACAGCAGCTTGTGCTATTTCGAGGAGTACTGCGTCTTTGGCACAGACGACTTTCTGGCCATGCCGAACGCGAAAAGTCTGCGCCCAACGTGGGGCTCGAACCCACGACCCTGAGATTAAGAGTCTCATGCTCTACCGACTGAGCTAGCCGGGCTTTTGCAGCCTGCAGGGATGCCGTCAGTTCACGGCAGAGCCGAGCACGAGACAAACGGCCAACCTCCTGTCTGCCCGTAGGTTGAACGGTGAATCCTTGAGCCCCTTCAGCACCATGCGCAGTCTCTGTGGCGCAATTGGTTAGCGCGTTCGGCTGTTAACCGAAAGGTTGGTGGTTCAAGCCCACCCAGGGACGAAAGTGCCTCTTTTCTGCGAGACGGTTACCAGCCAACAGCGTGTTTCAGAAGGATGTCCTCATCCTCACCTGAACATAGTTCTTCTTCTTCAGGGCACAATGTCTAAAAATGGCCAGTACGGGGATCGAACCCGCGACCTTGGCGTTATTAGCACCACGCTCTAACCAACTGAGCTAACCGGCCACAATCGACAAGTCCTGCCTCTCTTGGCAACAGTCATTCCCCCAAGGACTGAGCAGGTCCCCGTGTAGCAGTCGACTGGCAACTCCTTTTATGGATTCTACACGTCCCCGGGGTTCAATTCCCCGACGGGGAGAGGTTGGCTGTCCTTTTATCTTATGACAAGCTCCTCGTTAGTATAGTGGATAGTATCCCCGCCTGTCACGCGGGAGACCGGGGTTCAATTCCCCGACGGGGAGACGATGGCTGTCCTTTTATCTTTCTTCGGCCCTGGGCTGAGTCGAACAAAGGCCAAGAGGAGAGCCAGCTGCATTGGCCGGGAATCGAACCCGGGCCTCCCGCGTGGCAGGCGAGAATTCTACCACTGAACCACCAATGCGTGCCACGTGCAAGAAGAGAAGAGAAACCGCCAAAGAGAGACCACCAAGCACCACCGAGCTGTTGCTAAAGGGTCAACAGAGAAGAATGGTCGAAAATTGGAATGGGGCTTCTATCCTGCACAGGTCGCGATCTATTCACGTCTAAAGAATGCTTGGCGAGCTACAATGGCTGGTGGGAATCAAGGATGTTCCACCGAAAAGGAAGTGGTTTTAAATCTACTCTGTCGCAGGGCACTTGTGCGCCGTCAAGGGGAATTAGCTCAAATGGTAGAGCGCTCGCTTAGCATGCGAGAGGTAGCGGGATCGATGCCCGCATTCTCCAGTGGCTCGGGCTGGGTGATGCAGCTACAAATGGTCGAAGGAAAACTAAAGCTGCGAAATTTTTCTAAGTCCTTTCTGGTTAACCATGGGTTAGATTTTCTTTTTGGTTAACCATGGGTCTTAGATCCGTAGGCTGCGCACCATTGACTGAAGCCTCAAAGGGGGTGTTTAAGGCTGGTTATGGGCTTAAGGGTGGACCGGTGCTTAAGTGTGATATTTTCTAGGGGGGCGTGTCCCCTGGAAGGGGGTCCCAGGCCAGGGAGAGCCCCGGGGAAGGTGCACTTTGGTGGTCTGGATGGATGGGCTGCCTTATATACAGCCAAGGACTTGTTGTGCGTGCATTGGTTGTTCAGTGGTAGAATTCTCGCCTGCCTGCCACGCGGGGGGAGGCCCGGGTTGGTTTCCCGGCCAATGCAGATGGCTCTACTCTCGGTCCTTCTTCGGCTCAGACCAAGACCGAAGCAATACAAAAGATCAAGCATGCGAGAGGTAGCGGGATCGATGCCCGCATTCTCCAGTGGCTTGGGCTGTGTAAGACTTCCTTTTCATCACGGCACACAGCAGCTTGTGCTATTTCGAGGAGTACTGCGTCTTTGGCATAGACGACTTTCTGGCCATGCCGAACGCGAAAAGTCTGCGCCCAACGTGGGGCTCGAACCCACGACCCTGAGATTAAGAGTCTCATGCTCTACCGACTGAGCTAGCCGGGCTTTTGCAGCCTGCAGGGATGCCGTCAGTTCACGGCAGAGCCGAGCACGAGACAAACGGCCAACCTCCTGTCTGCCCGTAGGTTGAACGGTGAATCCTTGAGCCCCTTCACCACCATGCGCAGTCTCTGTGGCGCAATTGGTTAGCGCGTTCGGCTGTTAACCGAAAGGTTGGTGGTTCAAGCCCACCCAGGGACGAAAGTGCCTCTTTTCTGCGAGACGGTTACCAGCCAACAGCGTGTTTCAGAAGGATGTCCTCATCCTCACCTGAACATAGTTCTTCTTCTTCAGGGCACAATGTCTAAAAATGGCCAGTACGGGGATCGAACCCGCGACCTTGGCGTTATTAGCACCACGCTCTAACCAACTGAGCTAACCGGCCACAATCGACAAGTCCTGCCTCTCTTGGCAACAGTCATTCCCCCAAGGACTGAGCAGGTCCCCGTGTAGCAGTCGACTGGCAACTCCTTTTATGGATTCTACACGTCCCCGGGGTTCAATTCCCCGACGGGGAGAGGTTGGCTGTCCTTTTATCTTATGACAAGCTCCTCGTTAGTATAGTGGATAGTATCCCCGCCTGTCACGCGGGAGACCGGGGTTCAATTCCCCGACGGGGAGACGATGGCTGTCCTTTTATCTTTCTTCGGCCCTGGGCTGAGTCGAACAAAGGCCAAGAGGAGAGCCAGCTGCATTGGCCGGGAATCGAACCCGGGCCTCCCGCGTGGCAGGCGAGAATTCTACCACTGAACCACCAATGCGTGCCACGTGCAAGAAGAGAAGAGAAACCGCCAAAGAGAGACCACCAAGCACCACCGAGCTGTTGCTAAAGGGTCAACAGAGAAGAATGGTCGAAAATTGGAATGGGGCTTCTATCCTGCACAGGTCGCGATCTATTCACGTCTAAAGAATGCTTGGCGAGCTACAATGGCTGGTGGGAATCAAGGATGTTCCACCGAAAAGGAAGTGGTTTTAAATCTACTCTGTCGCAGGGCACTTGTGCGCCGTCAAGGGGAATTAGCTCAAATGGTAGAGCGCTCGCTTAGCATGCGAGAGGTAGCGGGATCGATGCCCGCATTCTCCAGTGGCTCGGGCTGGGTGATGCAGCTACAAATGGTCGAAGGAAAACTAAAGCTGCGAAATTTTTCTAAGTCCTTTCTGGTTAACCATGGGTTAGATTTTCTTTTTGGTTAACCATGGGTCTTAGATCCGTAGGCTGCGCACCATTGACTGAAGCCTCAAAGGGGGTGTTTAAGGCTGGTTATGGGCTTAAGGGTGGACCGGTGCTTAAGTGTGATATTTTCTAGGGGGGCGTGTCCCCTGGAAGGGGGTCCCAGGCCAGGGAGAGCCCCGGGGAAGGTGCACTTTGGTGGTCTGGATGGATGGGCTGCCTTATATACAGCCAAGGACTTGTTGTGCGTGCATTGGTTGTTCAGTGGTAGAATTCTCGCCTGCCTGCCACGCGGGGGGAGGCCCGGGTTGGTTTCCCGGCCAATGCAGATGGCTCTACTCTCGGTCCTTCTTCGGCTCAGACCAAGACCGAAGCAATACAAAAGATCAAGCATGCGAGAGGTAGCGGGATCGATGCCCGCATTCTCCAGTGGCTTGGGCTGTGTAAGACTTCCTTTTCATCACGGCACACAGCAGCTTGTGCTATTTCGAGGAGTACTGCGTCTTTGGCATAGACGACTTTCTGGCCATGCCGAACGCGAAAAGTCTGCGCCCAACGTGGGGCTCGAACCCACGACCCTGAGATTAAGAGTCTCATGCTCTACCGACTGAGCTAGCCGGGCTTTTGCAGCCTGCAGGGATGCCGTCAGTTCACGGCAGAGCCGAGCACGAGACAAACGGCCAACCTCCTGTCTGCCCGTAGGTTGAACGGTGAATCCTTGAGCCCCTTCAGCACCATGCGCAGTCTCTGTGGCGCAATTGGTTAGCGCGTTCGGCTGTTAACCGAAAGGTTGGTGGTTCAAGCCCACCCAGGGACGAAAGTGCCTCTTTTCTGCGAGACGGTTACCAGCCAACAGCGTGTTTCAGAAGGATGTCCTCATCCTCACCTGAACATAGTTCTTCTTCTTCAGGGCACAATGTCTAAAAATGGCCAGTACGGGGATCGAACCCGCGACCTTGGCGTTATTAGCACCACGCTCTAACCAACTGAGCTAACCGGCCACAATCGACAAGTCCTGCCTCTCTTGGCAACAGTCATTCCCCCAAGGACTGAGCAGGTCCCCGTGTAGCAGTCGACTGGCAACTCCTTTTATGGATTCTACACGTCCCCGGGGTTCAATTCCCCGACGGGGAGAGGTTGGCTGTCCTTTTATCTTATGCCAAGCTCCTCGTTAGTATAGTGGATAGTATCCCCGCCTGTCACGCGGGAGACCGGGGTTCAATTCCCCGACGGGGAGACGATGGCTGTCCTTTTATCTTTCTTCGGCCCTGGGCTGAGTCGAACAAAGGCCAAGAGGAGAGCCAGCTGCATTGGCCGGGAATCGAACCCGGGCCTCCCGCGTGGCAGGCGAGAATTCTACCACTGAACCACCAATGCGTGCCACGTGCAAGAAGAGAAGAGAAACCGCCAAAGAGAGACCACCAAGCACCACCGAGCTGTTGCTAAAGGGTCAACAGAGAAGAATGGTCGAAAATTGGAATGGGGCTTCTATCCTGCACAGGTCGCGATCTATTCACGTCTAAAGAATGCTTGGCGAGCTACAATGGCTGGTGGGAATCAAGGATGTTCCACCGAAAAGGAAGTGGTTTTAAATCTACTCTGTCGCAGGGCACTTGTGCGCCGTCAAGGGGAATTAGCTCAAATGGTAGAGCGCTCGCTTAGCATGCGAGAGGTAGCGGGATCGATGCCCGCATTCTCCAGTGGCTCGGGCTGGGTGATGCAGCTACAAATGGTCGAAGGAAAACTAAAGCTGCGAAATTTTTCTAAGTCCTTTCTGGTTAACCATGGGTTAGATTTTCTTTTTGGTTAACCATGGGTCTTAGATCCGTAGGCTGCGCACCATTGACTGAAGCCTCAAAGGGGGTGTTTAAGGCTGGTTATGGGCTTAAGGGTGGACCGGTGCTTAAGTGTGATATTTTCTAGGGGGGCGTGTCCCCTGGAAGGGGGTCCCAGGCCAGGGAGAGCCCCGGGGAAGGTGCACTTTGGTGGTCTGGATGGATGGGCTGCCTTATATACAGCCAAGGACTTGTTGTGCGTGCATTGGTTGTTCAGTGGTAGAATTCTCGCCTGCCTGCCACGCGGGGGGAGGCCCGGGTTGGTTTCCCGGCCAATGCAGATGGCTCTACTCTCGGTCCTTCTTCGGCTCAGACCAAGACCGAAGCAATACAAAAGATCAAGCATGCGAGAGGTAGCGGGATCGATGCCCGCATTCTCCAGTGGCTTGGGCTGTGTAAGACTTCCTTTTCATCACGGCACACAGCAGCTTGTGCTATTTCGAGGAGTACTGCGTCTTTGGCATAGACGACTTTCTGGCCATGCCGAACGCGAAAAGTCTGCGCCCAACGTGGGGCTCGAACCCACGACCCTGAGATTAAGAGTCTCATGCTCTACCGACTGAGCTAGCCGGGCTTTTGCAGCCTGCAGGGATGCCGTCAGTTCACGGCAGAGCCGAGCACGAGACAAACGGCCAACCTCCTGTCTGCCCGTAGGTTGAACGGTGAATCCTTGAGCCCCTTCAGCACCATGCGCAGTCTCTGTGGCGCAATTGGTTAGCGCGTTCGGCTGTTAACCGAAAGGTTGGTGGTTCAAGCCCACCCAGGGACGAAAGTGCCTCTTTTCTGCGAGACGGTTACCAGCCAACAGCGTGTTTCAGAAGGATGTCCTCATCCTCACCTGAACATAGTTCTTCTTCTTCAGGGCACAATGTCTAAAAATGGCCAGTACGGGGATCGAACCCGCGACCTTGGCGTTATTAGCACCACGCTCTAACCAACTGAGCTAACCGGCCACAATCGACAAGTCCTGCCTCTCTTGGCAACAGTCATTCCCCCAAGGACTGAGCAGGTCCCCGTGTAGCAGTCGACTGGCAACTCCTTTTATGGATTCTACACGTCCCCGGGGTTCAATTCCCCGACGGGGAGAGGTTGGCTGTCCTTTTATCTTATGCCAAGCTCCTCGTTAGTATAGTGGATAGTATCCCCGCCTGTCACGCGGGAGACCGGGGTTCAATTCCCCGACGGGGAGACGATGGCTGTCCTTTTATCTTTCTTCGGCCCTGGGCTGAGTCGAACAAAGGCCAAGAGGAGAGCCAGCTGCATTGGCCGGGAATCGAACCCGGGCCTCCCGCGTGGCAGGCGAGAATTCTACCACTGAACCACCAATGCGTGCCACGTGCAAGAAGAGAAGAGAAACCGCCAAAGAGAGACCACCAAGCACCACCGAGCTGTTGCTAAAGGGTCAACAGAGAAGAATGGTCGAAAATTGGAATGGGGCTTCTATCCTGCACAGGTCGCGATCTATTCACGTCTAAAGAATGCTTGGCGAGCTACAATGGCTGGTGGGAATCAAGGATGTTCCACCGAAAAGGAAGTGGTTTTAAATCTACTCTGTCGCAGGGCACTTGTGCGCCGTCAAGGGGAATTAGCTCAAATGGTAGAGCGCTCGCTTAGCATGCGAGAGGTAGCGGGATCGATGCCCGCATTCTCCAGTGGCTCGGGCTGGGTGATGCAGCTACAAATGGTCGAAGGAAAACTAAAGCTGCGAAATTTTTCTAAGTCCTTTCTGGTTAACCATGGGTTAGATTTTCTTTTTGGTTAACCATGGGTCTTAGATCCGTAGGCTGCGCACCATTGACTGAAGCCTCAAAGGGGGTGTTTAAGGCTGGTTATGGGCTTAAGGGTGGACCGGTGCTTAAGTGTGATATTTTCTAGGGGGGCGTGTCCCCTGGAAGGGGGTCCCAGGCCAGGGAGAGCCCCGGGGAAGGTGCACTTTGGTGGTCTGGATGGATGGGCTGCCTTATATACAGCCAAGGACTTGTTGTGCGTGCATTGGTTGTTCAGTGGTAGAATTCTCGCCTGCCTGCCACGCGGGGGGAGGCCCGGGTTGGTTTCCCGGCCAATGCAGATGGCTCTACTCTCGGTCCTTCTTCGGCTCAGACCAAGACCGAAGCAATACAAAAGATCAAGCATGCGAGAGGTAGCGGGATCGATGCCCGCATTCTCCAGTGGCTTGGGCTGTGTAAGACTTCCTTTTCATCACGGCACACAGCAGCTTGTGCTATTTCGAGGAGTACTGCGTCTTTGGCATAGACGACTTTCTGGCCATGCCGAACGCGAAAAGTCTGCGCCCAACGTGGGGCTCGAACCCACGACCCTGAGATTAAGAGTCTCATGCTCTACCGACTGAGCTAGCCGGGCTTTTGCAGCCTGCAGGGATGCCGTCAGTTCACGGCAGAGCCGAGCACGAGACAAACGGCCAACCTCCTGTCTGCCCGTAGGTGGAACGGTGAATCCTTGAGCCCCTTCAGCACCATGCGCAGTCTCTGTGGCGCAATTGGTTAGCGCGTTCCGCGATCCGTAGGCTGCGCACCATTGACTGAAGCCTCAAAGGGGGTGTTTAAGGCTGGTTATGGGCTTAAGGGTGGACCGGTGCTTAAGTGTGATATTTTCTAGGGGGGCGTGTCCCCTGGAAGGGGGTCCCAGGCCAGGGAGAGCCCCGGGGAAGGTGCACTTTGGTGGTCTGGATGGATGGGCTGCCTTATATACAGCCAAGGACTTGTTGTGCGTGCATTGGTTGTTCAGTGGTAGAATTCTCGCCTGCCTGCCACGCGGGGGGAGGCCCGGGTTGGTTTCCCGGCCAATGCAGATGGCTCTACTCTCGGTCCTTCTTCGGCTCAGACCAAGACCGAAGCAATACAAAAGATCAAGCATGCGAGAGGTAGCGGGATCGATGCCCGCATTCTCCAGTGGCTTGGGCTGTGTAAGACTTCCTTTTCATCACGGCACACAGCAGCTTGTGCTATTTCGAGGAGTACTGCGTCTTTGGCATAGACGACTTTCTGGCCATGCCGAACGCGAAAAGTCTGCGCCCAACGTGGGGCTCGAACCCACGACCCTGAGATTAAGAGTCTCATGCTCTACCGACTGAGCTAGCCGGGCTTTTGCAGCCTGCAGGGATGCCGTCAGTTCACGGCAGAGCCGAGCACGAGACAAACGGCCAACCTCCTGTCTGCCCGTAGGTTGAACGGTGAATCCTTGAGCCCCTTCAGCACCATGCGCAGTCTCTGTGGCGCAATTGGTTAGCGCGTTCGGCTGTTAACCGAAAGGTTGGTGGTTCAAGCCCACCCAGGGACGAAAGTGCCTCTTTTCTGCGAGACGGTTACCAGCCAACAGCGTGTTTCAGAAGGATGTCCTCATCCTCACCTGAACATAGTTCTTCTTCTTCAGGGCACAATGTCTAAAAATGGCCAGTACGGGGATCGAACCCGCGACCTTGGCGTTATTAGCACCACGCTCTAACCAACTGAGCTAACCGGCCACAATCGACAAGTCCTGCCTCTCTTGGCAACAGTCATTCCCCCAAGGACTGAGCAGGTCCCCGTGTAGCAGTCGACTGGCAACTCCTTTTATGGATTCTACACGTCCCCGGGGTTCAATTCCCCGACGGGGAGAGGTTGGCTGTCCTTTTATCTTATGACAAGCTCCTCGTTAGTATAGTGGATAGTATCCCCGCCTGTCACGCGGGAGACCGGGGTTCAATTCCCCGACGGGGAGACGATGGCTGTCCTTTTATCTTTCTTCGGCCCTGGGCTGAGTCGAACAAAGGCCAAGAGGAGAGCCAGCTGCATTGGCCGGGAATCGAACCCGGGCCTCCCGCGTGGCAGGCGAGAATTCTACCACTGAACCACCAATGCGTGCCACGTGCAAGAAGAGAAGAGAAACCGCCAAAGAGAGACCACCAAGCACCACCGAGCTGTTGCTAAAGGGTCAACAGAGAAGAATGGTCGAAAATTGGAATGGGGCTTCTATCCTGCACAGGTCGCGATCTATTCACGTCTAAAGAATGCTTGGCGAGCTACAATGGCTGGTGGGAATCAAGGATGTTCCACCGAAAAGGAAGTGGTTTTAAATCTACTCTGTCGCAGGGCACTTGTGCGCCGTCAAGGGGAATTAGCTCAAATGGTAGAGCGCTCGCTTAGCATGCGAGAGGTAGCGGGATCGATGCCCGCATTCTCCAGTGGCTCGGGCTGGGTGATGCAGCTACAAATGGTCGAAGGAAAACTAAAGCTGCGAAATTTTTCTAAGTCCTTTCTGGTTAACCATGGGTTAGATTTTCTTTTTGGTTAACCATGGGTCTTAGATCCGTAGGCTGCGCACCATTGACTGAAGCCTCAAAGGGGGTGTTTAAGGCTGGTTATGGGCTTAAGGGTGGACCGGTGCTTAAGTGTGATATTTTCTAGGGGGGCGTGTCCCCTGGAAGGGGGTCCCAGGCCAGGGAGAGCCCCGGGGAAGGTGCACTTTGGTGGTCTGGATGGATGGGCTGCCTTATATACAGCCAAGGACTTGTTGTGCGTGCATTGGTTGTTCAGTGGTAGAATTCTCGCCTGCCTGCCACGCGGGGGGAGGCCCGGGTTGGTTTCCCGGCCAATGCAGATGGCTCTACTCTCGGTCCTTCTTCGGCTCAGACCAAGACCGAAGCAATACAAAAGATCAAGCATGCGAGAGGTAGCGGGATCGATGCCCGCATTCTCCAGTGGCTTGGGCTGTGTAAGACTTCCTTTTCATCACGGCACACAGCAGCTTGTGCTATTTCGAGGAGTACTGCGTCTTTGGCATAGACGACTTTCTGGCCATGCCGAACGCGAAAAGTCTGCGCCCAACGTGGGGCTCGAACCCACGACCCTGAGATTAAGAGTCTCATGCTCTACCGACTGAGCTAGCCGGGCTTTTGCAGCCTGCAGGGATGCCGTCAGTTCACGGCAGAGCCGAGCACGAGACAAACGGCCAACCTCCTGTCTGCCCGTAGGTTGAACGGTGAATCCTTGAGCCCCTTCAGCACCATGCGCAGTCTCTGTGGCGCAATTGGTTAGCGCGTTCGGCTGTTAACCGAAAGGTTGGTGGTTCAAGCCCACCCAGGGACGAAAGTGCCTCTTTTCTGCGAGACGGTTACCAGCCAACAGCGTGTTTCAGAAGGATGTCCTCATCCTCACCTGAACATAGTTCTTCTTCTTCAGGGCACAATGTCTAAAAATGGCCAGTACGGGGATCGAACCCGCGACCTTGGCGTTATTAGCACCACGCTCTAACCAACTGAGCTAACCGGCCACAATCGACAAGTCCTGCCTCTCTTGGCAACAGTCATTCCCCCAAGGACTGAGCAGGTCCCCGTGTAGCAGTCGACTGGCAACTCCTTTTATGGATTCTACACGTCCCCGGGGTTCAATTCCCCGACGGGGAGAGGTTGGCTGTCCTTTTATCTTATGCCAAGCTCCTCGTTAGTATAGTGGATAGTATCCCCGCCTGTCACGCGGGAGACCGGGGTTCAATTCCCCGACGGGGAGACGATGGCTGTCCTTTTATCTTTCTTCGGCCCTGGGCTGAGTCGAACAAAGGCCAAGAGGAGAGCCAGCTGCATTGGCCGGGAATCGAACCCGGGCCTCCCGCGTGGCAGGCGAGAATTCTACCACTGAACCACCAATGCGTGCCACGTGCAAGAAGAGAAGAGAAACCGCCAAAGAGAGACCACCAAGCACCACCGAGCTGTTGCTAAAGGGTCAACAGAGAAGAATGGTCGAAAATTGGAATGGGGCTTCTATCCTGCACAGGTCGCGATCTATTCACGTCTAAAGAATGCTTGGCGAGCTACAATGGCTGGTGGGAATCAAGGATGTTCCACCGAAAAGGAAGTGGTTTTAAATCTACTCTGTCGCAGGGCACTTGTGCGCCGTCAAGGGGAATTAGCTCAAATGGTAGAGCGCTCGCTTAGCATGCGAGAGGTAGCGGGATCGATGCCCGCATTCTCCAGTGGCTCGGGCTGGGTGATGCAGCTACAAATGGTCGAAGGAAAACTAAAGCTGCGAAATTTTTCTAAGTCCTTTCTGGTTAACCATGGGTTAGATTTTCTTTTTGGTTAACCATGGGTCTTAGATCCGTAGGCTGCGCACCATTGACTGAAGCCTCAAAGGGGGTGTTTAAGGCTGGTTATGGGCTTAAGGGTGGACCGGTGCTTAAGTGTGATATTTTCTAGGGGGGCGTGTCCCCTGGAAGGGGGTCCCAGGCCAGGGAGAGCCCCGGGGAAGGTGCACTTTGGTGGTCTGGATGGATGGGCTGCCTTATATACAGCCAAGGACTTGTTGTGCGTGCATTGGTTGTTCAGTGGTAGAATTCTCGCCTGCCTGCCACGCGGGGGGAGGCCCGGGTTGGTTTCCCGGCCAATGCAGATGGCTCTACTCTCGGTCCTTCTTCGGCTCAGACCAAGACCGAAGCAATACAAAAGATCAAGCATGCGAGAGGTAGCGGGATCGATGCCCGCATTCTCCAGTGGCTTGGGCTGTGTAAGACTTCCTTTTCATCACGGCACACAGCAGCTTGTGCTATTTCGAGGAGTACTGCGTCTTTGGCATAGACGACTTTCTGGCCATGCCGAACGCGAAAAGTCTGCGCCCAACGTGGGGCTCGAACCCACGACCCTGAGATTAAGAGTCTCATGCTCTACCGACTGAGCTAGCCGGGCTTTTGCAGCCTGCAGGGATGCCGTCAGTTCACGGCAGAGCCGAGCACGAGACAAACGGCCAACCTCCTGTCTGCCCGTAGGTGGAACGGTGAATCCTTGAGCCCCTTCAGCACCATGCGCAGTCTCTGTGGCGCAATTGGTTAGCGCGTTCCGCGATCCGTAGGCTGCGCACCATTGACTGAAGCCTCAAAGGGGGTGTTTAAGGCTGGTTATGGGCTTAAGGGTGGACCGGTGCTTAAGTGTGATATTTTCTAGGGGGGCGTGTCCCCTGGAAGGGGGTCCCAGGCCAGGGAGAGCCCCGGGGAAGGTGCACTTTGGTGGTCTGGATGGATGGGCTGCCTTATATACAGCCAAGGACTTGTTGTGCGTGCATTGGTTGTTCAGTGGTAGAATTCTCGCCTGCCTGCCACGCGGGGGGAGGCCCGGGTTGGTTTCCCGGCCAATGCAGATGGCTCTACTCTCGGTCCTTCTTCGGCTCAGACCAAGACCGAAGCAATACAAAAGATCAAGCATGCGAGAGGTAGCGGGATCGATGCCCGCATTCTCCAGTGGCTTGGGCTGTGTAAGACTTCCTTTTCATCACGGCACACAGCAGCTTGTGCTATTTCGAGGAGTACTGCGTCTTTGGCATAGACGACTTTCTGGCCATGCCGAACGCGAAAAGTCTGCGCCCAACGTGGGGCTCGAACCCACGACCCTGAGATTAAGAGTCTCATGCTCTACCGACTGAGCTAGCCGGGCTTTTGCAGCCTGCAGGGATGCCGTCAGTTCACGGCAGAGCCGAGCACGAGACAAACGGCCAACCTCCTGTCTGCCCGTAGGTTGAACGGTGAATCCTTGAGCCCCTTCAGCACCATGCGCAGTCTCTGTGGCGCAATTGGTTAGCGCGTTCGGCTGTTAACCGAAAGGTTGGTGGTTCAAGCCCACCCAGGGACGAAAGTGCCTCTTTTCTGCGAGACGGTTACCAGCCAACAGCGTGTTTCAGAAGGATGTCCTCATCCTCACCTGAACATAGTTCTTCTTCTTCAGGGCACAATGTCTAAAAATGGCCAGTACGGGGATCGAACCCGCGACCTTGGCGTTATTAGCACCACGCTCTAACCAACTGAGCTAACCGGCCACAATCGACAAGTCCTGCCTCTCTTGGCAACAGTCATTCCCCCAAGGACTGAGCAGGTCCCCGTGTAGCAGTCGACTGGCAACTCCTTTTATGGATTCTACACGTCCCCGGGGTTCAATTCCCCGACGGGGAGAGGTTGGCTGTCCTTTTATCTTATGACAAGCTCCTCGTTAGTATAGTGGATAGTATCCCCGCCTGTCACGCGGGAGACCGGGGTTCAATTCCCCGACGGGGAGACGATGGCTGTCCTTTTATCTTTCTTCGGCCCTGGGCTGAGTCGAACAAAGGCCAAGAGGAGAGCCAGCTGCATTGGCCGGGAATCGAACCCGGGCCTCCCGCGTGGCAGGCGAGAATTCTACCACTGAACCACCAATGCGTGCCACGTGCAAGAAGAGAAGAGAAACCGCCAAAGAGAGACCACCAAGCACCACCGAGCTGTTGCTAAAGGGTCAACAGAGAAGAATGGTCGAAAATTGGAATGGGGCTTCTATCCTGCACAGGTCGCGATCTATTCACGTCTAAAGAATGCTTGGCGAGCTACAATGGCTGGTGGGAATCAAGGATGTTCCACCGAAAAGGAAGTGGTTTTAAATCTACTCTGTCGCAGGGCACTTGTGCGCCGTCAAGGGGAATTAGCTCAAATGGTAGAGCGCTCGCTTAGCATGCGAGAGGTAGCGGGATCGATGCCCGCATTCTCCAGTGGCTCGGGCTGGGTGATGCAGCTACAAATGGTCGAAGGAAAACTAAAGCTGCGAAATTTTTCTAAGTCCTTTCTGGTTAACCATGGGTTAGATTTTCTTTTTGGTTAACCATGGGTCTTAGATCCGTAGGCTGCGCACCATTGACTGAAGCCTCAAAGGGGGTGTTTAAGGCTGGTTATGGGCTTAAGGGTGGACCGGTGCTTAAGTGTGATATTTTCTAGGGGGGCGTGTCCCCTGGAAGGGGGTCCCAGGCCAGGGAGAGCCCCGGGGAAGGTGCACTTTGGTGGTCTGGATGGATGGGCTGCCTTATATACAGCCAAGGACTTGTTGTGCGTGCATTGGTTGTTCAGTGGTAGAATTCTCGCCTGCCTGCCACGCGGGGGGAGGCCCGGGTTGGTTTCCCGGCCAATGCAGATGGCTCTACTCTCGGTCCTTCTTCGGCTCAGACCAAGACCGAAGCAATACAAAAGATCAAGCATGCGAGAGGTAGCGGGATCGATGCCCGCATTCTCCAGTGGCTTGGGCTGTGTAAGACTTCCTTTTCATCACGGCACACAGCAGCTTGTGCTATTTCGAGGAGTACTGCGTCTTTGGCATAGACGACTTTCTGGCCATGCCGAACGCGAAAAGTCTGCGCCCAACGTGGGGCTCGAACCCACGACCCTGAGATTAAGAGTCTCATGCTCTACCGACTGAGCTAGCCGGGCTTTTGCAGCCTGCAGGGATGCCGTCAGTTCACGGCAGAGCCGAGCACGAGACAAACGGCCAACCTCCTGTCTGCCCGTAGGTTGAACGGTGAATCCTTGAGCCCCTTCAGCACCATGCGCAGTCTCTGTGGCGCAATTGGTTAGCGCGTTCGGCTGTTAACCGAAAGGTTGGTGGTTCAAGCCCACCCAGGGACGAAAGTGCCTCTTTTCTGCGAGACGGTTACCAGCCAACAGCGTGTTTCAGAAGGATGTCCTCATCCTCACCTGAACATAGTTCTTCTTCTTCAGGGCACAATGTCTAAAAATGGCCAGTACGGGGATCGAACCCGCGACCTTGGCGTTATTAGCACCACGCTCTAACCAACTGAGCTAACCGGCCACAATCGACAAGTCCTGCCTCTCTTGGCAACAGTCATTCCCCCAAGGACTGAGCAGGTCCCCGTGTAGCAGTCGACTGGCAACTCCTTTTATGGATTCTACACGTCCCCGGGGTTCAATTCCCCGACGGGGAGAGGTTGGCTGTCCTTTTATCTTATGCCAAGCTCCTCGTTAGTATAGTGGATAGTATCCCCGCCTGTCACGCGGGAGACCGGGGTTCAATTCCCCGACGGGGAGACGATGGCTGTCCTTTTATCTTTCTTCGGCCCTGGGCTGAGTCGAACAAAGGCCAAGAGGAGAGCCAGCTGCATTGGCCGGGAATCGAACCCGGGCCTCCCGCGTGGCAGGCGAGAATTCTACCACTGAACCACCAATGCGTGCCACGTGCAAGAAGAGAAGAGAAACCGCCAAAGAGAGACCACCAAGCACCACCGAGCTGTTGCTAAAGGGTCAACAGAGAAGAATGGTCGAAAATTGGAATGGGGCTTCTATCCTGCACAGGTCGCGATCTATTCACGTCTAAAGAATGCTTGGCGAGCTACAATGGCTGGTGGGAATCAAGGATGTTCCACCGAAAAGGAAGTGGTTTTAAATCTACTCTGTCGCAGGGCACTTGTGCGCCGTCAAGGGGAATTAGCTCAAATGGTAGAGCGCTCGCTTAGCATGCGAGAGGTAGCGGGATCGATGCCCGCATTCTCCAGTGGCTCGGGCTGGGTGATGCAGCTACAAATGGTCGAAGGAAAACTAAAGCTGCGAAATTTTTCTAAGTCCTTTCTGGTTAACCATGGGTTAGATTTTCTTTTTGGTTAACCATGGGTCTTAGATCCGTAGGCTGCGCACCATTGACTGAAGCCTCAAAGGGGGTGTTTAAGGCTGGTTATGGGCTTAAGGGTGGACCGGTGCTTAAGTGTGATATTTTCTAGGGGGGCGTGTCCCCTGGAAGGGGGTCCCAGGCCAGGGAGAGCCCCGGGGAAGGTGCACTTTGGTGGTCTGGATGGATGGGCTGCCTTATATACAGCCAAGGACTTGTTGTGCGTGCATTGGTTGTTCAGTGGTAGAATTCTCGCCTGCCTGCCACGCGGGGGGAGGCCCGGGTTGGTTTCCCGGCCAATGCAGATGGCTCTACTCTCGGTCCTTCTTCGGCTCAGACCAAGACCGAAGCAATACAAAAGATCAAGCATGCGAGAGGTAGCGGGATCGATGCCCGCATTCTCCAGTGGCTTGGGCTGTGTAAGACTTCCTTTTCATCACGGCACACAGCAGCTTGTGCTATTTCGAGGAGTACTGCGTCTTTGGCATAGACGACTTTCTGGCCATGCCGAACGCGAAAAGTCTGCGCCCAACGTGGGGCTCGAACCCACGACCCTGAGATTAAGAGTCTCATGCTCTACCGACTGAGCTAGCCGGGCTTTTGCAGCCTGCAGGGATGCCGTCAGTTCACGGCAGAGCCGAGCACGAGACAAACGGCCAACCTCCTGTCTGCCCGTAGGTGGAACGGTGAATCCTTGAGCCCCTTCAGCACCATGCGCAGTCTCTGTGGCGCAATTGGTTAGCGCGTTCCGCGATCCGTAGGCTGCGCACCATTGACTGAAGCCTCAAAGGGGGTGTTTAAGGCTGGTTATGGGCTTAAGGGTGGACCGGTGCTTAAGTGTGATATTTTCTAGGGGGGCGTGTCCCCTGGAAGGGGGTCCCAGGCCAGGGAGAGCCCCGGGGAAGGTGCACTTTGGTGGTCTGGATGGATGGGCTGCCTTATATACAGCCAAGGACTTGTTGTGCGTGCATTGGTTGTTCAGTGGTAGAATTCTCGCCTGCCTGCCACGCGGGGGGAGGCCCGGGTTGGTTTCCCGGCCAATGCAGATGGCTCTACTCTCGGTCCTTCTTCGGCTCAGACCAAGACCGAAGCAATACAAAAGATCAAGCATGCGAGAGGTAGCGGGATCGATGCCCGCATTCTCCAGTGGCTTGGGCTGTGTAAGACTTCCTTTTCATCACGGCACACAGCAGCTTGTGCTATTTCGAGGAGTACTGCGTCTTTGGCATAGACGACTTTCTGGCCATGCCGAACGCGAAAAGTCTGCGCCCAACGTGGGGCTCGAACCCACGACCCTGAGATTAAGAGTCTCATGCTCTACCGACTGAGCTAGCCGGGCTTTTGCAGCCTGCAGGGATGCCGTCAGTTCACGGCAGAGCCGAGCACGAGACAAACGGCCAACCTCCTGTCTGCCCGTAGGTTGAACGGTGAATCCTTGAGCCCCTTCAGCACCATGCGCAGTCTCTGTGGCGCAATTGGTTAGCGCGTTCGGCTGTTAACCGAAAGGTTGGTGGTTCAAGCCCACCCAGGGACGAAAGTGCCTCTTTTCTGCGAGACGGTTACCAGCCAACAGCGTGTTTCAGAAGGATGTCCTCATCCTCACCTGAACATAGTTCTTCTTCTTCAGGGCACAATGTCTAAAAATGGCCAGTACGGGGATCGAACCCGCGACCTTGGCGTTATTAGCACCACGCTCTAACCAACTGAGCTAACCGGCCACAATCGACAAGTCCTGCCTCTCTTGGCAACAGTCATTCCCCCAAGGACTGAGCAGGTCCCCGTGTAGCAGTCGACTGGCAACTCCTTTTATGGATTCTACACGTCCCCGGGGTTCAATTCCCCGACGGGGAGAGGTTGGCTGTCCTTTTATCTTATGCCAAGCTCCTCGTTAGTATAGTGGATAGTATCCCCGCCTGTCACGCGGGAGACCGGGGTTCAATTCCCCGACGGGGAGACGATGGCTGTCCTTTTATCTTTCTTCGGCCCTGGGCTGAGTCGAACAAAGGCCAAGAGGAGAGCCAGCTGCATTGGCCGGGAATCGAACCCGGGCCTCCCGCGTGGCAGGCGAGAATTCTACCACTGAACCACCAATGCGTGCCACGTGCAAGAAGAGAAGAGAAACCGCCAAAGAGAGACCACCAAGCACCACCGAGCTGTTGCTAAAGGGTCAACAGAGAAGAATGGTCGAAAATTGGAATGGGGCTTCTATCCTGCACAGGTCGCGATCTATTCACGTCTAAAGAATGCTTGGCGAGCTACAATGGCTGGTGGGAATCAAGGATGTTCCACCGAAAAGGAAGTGGTTTTAAATCTACTCTGTCGCAGGGCACTTGTGCGCCGTCAAGGGGAATTAGCTCAAATGGTAGAGCGCTCGCTTAGCATGCGAGAGGTAGCGGGATCGATGCCCGCATTCTCCAGTGGCTCGGGCTGGGTGATGCAGCTACAAATGGTCGAAGGAAAACTAAAGCTGCGAAATTTTTCTAAGTCCTTTCTGGTTAACCATGGGTTAGATTTTCTTTTTGGTTAACCATGGGTCTTAGATCCGTAGGCTGCGCACCATTGACTGAAGCCTCAAAGGGGGTGTTTAAGGCTGGTTATGGGCTTAAGGGTGGACCGGTGCTTAAGTGTGATATTTTCTAGGGGGGCGTGTCCCCTGGAAGGGGGTCCCAGGCCAGGGAGAGCCCCGGGGAAGGTGCACTTTGGTGGTCTGGATGGATGGGCTGCCTTATATACAGCCAAGGACTTGTTGTGCGTGCATTGGTTGTTCAGTGGTAGAATTCTCGCCTGCCTGCCACGCGGGGGGAGGCCCGGGTTGGTTTCCCGGCCAATGCAGATGGCTCTACTCTCGGTCCTTCTTCGGCTCAGACCAAGACCGAAGCAATACAAAAGATCAAGCATGCGAGAGGTAGCGGGATCGATGCCCGCATTCTCCAGTGGCTTGGGCTGTGTAAGACTTCCTTTTCATCACGGCACACAGCAGCTTGTGCTATTTCGAGGAGTACTGCGTCTTTGGCATAGACGACTTTCTGGCCATGCCGAACGCGAAAAGTCTGCGCCCAACGTGGGGCTCGAACCCACGACCCTGAGATTAAGAGTCTCATGCTCTACCGACTGAGCTAGCCGGGCTTTTGCAGCCTGCAGGGATGCCGTCAGTTCACGGCAGAGCCGAGCACGAGACAAACGGCCAACCTCCTGTCTGCCCGTAGGTGGAACGGTGAATCCTTGAGCCCCTTCAGCACCATGCGCAGTCTCTGTGGCGCAATTGGTTAGCGCGTTCCGCGATCCGTAGGCTGCGCACCATTGACTGAAGCCTCAAAGGGGGTGTTTAAGGCTGGTTATGGGCTTAAGGGTGGACCGGTGCTTAAGTGTGATATTTTCTAGGGGGGCGTGTCCCCTGGAAGGGGGTCCCAGGCCAGGGAGAGCCCCGGGGAAGGTGCACTTTGGTGGTCTGGATGGATGGGCTGCCTTATATACAGCCAAGGACTTGTTGTGCGTGCATTGGTTGTTCAGTGGTAGAATTCTCGCCTGCCTGCCACGCGGGGGGAGGCCCGGGTTGGTTTCCCGGCCAATGCAGATGGCTCTACTCTCGGTCCTTCTTCGGCTCAGACCAAGACCGAAGCAATACAAAAGATCAAGCATGCGAGAGGTAGCGGGATCGATGCCCGCATTCTCCAGTGGCTTGGGCTGTGTAAGACTTCCTTTTCATCACGGCACACAGCAGCTTGTGCTATTTCGAGGAGTACTGCGTCTTTGGCATAGACGACTTTCTGGCCATGCCGAACGCGAAAAGTCTGCGCCCAACGTGGGGCTCGAACCCACGACCCTGAGATTAAGAGTCTCATGCTCTACCGACTGAGCTAGCCGGGCTTTTGCAGCCTGCAGGGATGCCGTCAGTTCACGGCAGAGCCGAGCACGAGACAAACGGCCAACCTCCTGTCTGCCCGTAGGTTGAACGGTGAATCCTTGAGCCCCTTCAGCACCATGCGCAGTCTCTGTGGCGCAATTGGTTAGCGCGTTCGGCTGTTAACCGAAAGGTTGGTGGTTCAAGCCCACCCAGGGACGAAAGTGCCTCTTTTCTGCGAGACGGTTACCAGCCAACAGCGTGTTTCAGAAGGATGTCCTCATCCTCACCTGAACATAGTTCTTCTTCTTCAGGGCACAATGTCTAAAAATGGCCAGTACGGGGATCGAACCCGCGACCTTGGCGTTATTAGCACCACGCTCTAACCAACTGAGCTAACCGGCCACAATCGACAAGTCCTGCCTCTCTTGGCAACAGTCATTCCCCCAAGGACTGAGCAGGTCCCCGTGTAGCAGTCGACTGGCAACTCCTTTTATGGATTCTACACGTCCCCGGGGTTCAATTCCCCGACGGGGAGAGGTTGGCTGTCCTTTTATCTTATGCCAAGCTCCTCGTTAGTATAGTGGATAGTATCCCCGCCTGTCACGCGGGAGACCGGGGTTCAATTCCCCGACGGGGAGACGATGGCTGTCCTTTTATCTTTCTTCGGCCCTGGGCTGAGTCGAACAAAGGCCAAGAGGAGAGCCAGCTGCATTGGCCGGGAATCGAACCCGGGCCTCCCGCGTGGCAGGCGAGAATTCTACCACTGAACCACCAATGCGTGCCACGTGCAAGAAGAGAAGAGAAACCGCCAAAGAGAGACCACCAAGCACCACCGAGCTGTTGCTAAAGGGTCAACAGAGAAGAATGGTCGAAAATTGGAATGGGGCTTCTATCCTGCACAGGTCGCGATCTATTCACGTCTAAAGAATGCTTGGCGAGCTACAATGGCTGGTGGGAATCAAGGATGTTCCACCGAAAAGGAAGTGGTTTTAAATCTACTCTGTCGCAGGGCACTTGTGCGCCGTCAAGGGGAATTAGCTCAAATGGTAGAGCGCTCGCTTAGCATGCGAGAGGTAGCGGGATCGATGCCCGCATTCTCCAGTGGCTCGGGCTGGGTGATGCAGCTACAAATGGTCGAAGGAAAACTAAAGCTGCGAAATTTTTCTAAGTCCTTTCTGGTTAACCATGGGTTAGATTTTCTTTTTGGTTAACCATGGGTCTTAGATCCGTAGGCTGCGCACCATTGACTGAAGCCTCAAAGGGGGTGTTTAAGGCTGGTTATGGGCTTAAGGGTGGACCGGTGCTTAAGTGTGATATTTTCTAGGGGGGCGTGTCCCCTGGAAGGGGGTCCCAGGCCAGGGAGAGCCCCGGGGAAGGTGCACTTTGGTGGTCTGGATGGATGGGCTGCCTTATATACAGCCAAGGACTTGTTGTGCGTGCATTGGTTGTTCAGTGGTAGAATTCTCGCCTGCCTGCCACGCGGGGGGAGGCCCGGGTTGGTTTCCCGGCCAATGCAGATGGCTCTACTCTCGGTCCTTCTTCGGCTCAGACCAAGACCGAAGCAATACAAAAGATCAAGCATGCGAGAGGTAGCGGGATCGATGCCCGCATTCTCCAGTGGCTTGGGCTGTGTAAGACTTCCTTTTCATCACGGCACACAGCAGCTTGTGCTATTTCGAGGAGTACTGCGTCTTTGGCATAGACGACTTTCTGGCCATGCCGAACGCGAAAAGTCTGCGCCCAACGTGGGGCTCGAACCCACGACCCTGAGATTAAGAGTCTCATGCTCTACCGACTGAGCTAGCCGGGCTTTTGCAGCCTGCAGGGATGCCGTCAGTTCACGGCAGAGCCGAGCACGAGACAAACGGCCAACCTCCTGTCTGCCCGTAGGTGGAACGGTGAATCCTTGAGCCCCTTCAGCACCATGCGCAGTCTCTGTGGCGCAATTGGTTAGCGCGTTCCGCGATCCGTAGGCTGCGCACCATTGACTGAAGCCTCAAAGGGGGTGTTTAAGGCTGGTTATGGGCTTAAGGGTGGACCGGTGCTTAAGTGTGATATTTTCTAGGGGGGCGTGTCCCCTGGAAGGGGGTCCCAGGCCAGGGAGAGCCCCGGGGAAGGTGCACTTTGGTGGTCTGGATGGATGGGCTGCCTTATATACAGCCAAGGACTTGTTGTGCGTGCATTGGTTGTTCAGTGGTAGAATTCTCGCCTGCCTGCCACGCGGGGGGAGGCCCGGGTTGGTTTCCCGGCCAATGCAGATGGCTCTACTCTCGGTCCTTCTTCGGCTCAGACCAAGACCGAAGCAATACAAAAGATCAAGCATGCGAGAGGTAGCGGGATCGATGCCCGCATTCTCCAGTGGCTTGGGCTGTGTAAGACTTCCTTTTCATCACGGCACACAGCAGCTTGTGCTATTTCGAGGAGTACTGCGTCTTTGGCATAGACGACTTTCTGGCCATGCCGAACGCGAAAAGTCTGCGCCCAACGTGGGGCTCGAACCCACGACCCTGAGATTAAGAGTCTCATGCTCTACCGACTGAGCTAGCCGGGCTTTTGCAGCCTGCAGGGATGCCGTCAGTTCACGGCAGAGCCGAGCACGAGACAAACGGCCAACCTCCTGTCTGCCCGTAGGTTGAACGGTGAATCCTTGAGCCCCTTCAGCACCATGCGCAGTCTCTGTGGCGCAATTGGTTAGCGCGTTCGGCTGTTAACCGAAAGGTTGGTGGTTCAAGCCCACCCAGGGACGAAAGTGCCTCTTTTCTGCGAGACGGTTACCAGCCAACAGCGTGTTTCAGAAGGATGTCCTCATCCTCACCTGAACATAGTTCTTCTTCTTCAGGGCACAATGTCTAAAAATGGCCAGTACGGGGATCGAACCCGCGACCTTGGCGTTATTAGCACCACGCTCTAACCAACTGAGCTAACCGGCCACAATCGACAAGTCCTGCCTCTCTTGGCAACAGTCATTCCCCCAAGGACTGAGCAGGTCCCCGTGTAGCAGTCGACTGGCAACTCCTTTTATGGATTCTACACGTCCCCGGGGTTCAATTCCCCGACGGGGAGAGGTTGGCTGTCCTTTTATCTTATGACAAGCTCCTCGTTAGTATAGTGGATAGTATCCCCGCCTGTCACGCGGGAGACCGGGGTTCAATTCCCCGACGGGGAGACGATGGCTGTCCTTTTATCTTTCTTCGGCCCTGGGCTGAGTCGAACAAAGGCCAAGAGGAGAGCCAGCTGCATTGGCCGGGAATCGAACCCGGGCCTCCCGCGTGGCAGGCGAGAATTCTACCACTGAACCACCAATGCGTGCCACGTGCAAGAAGAGAAGAGAAACCGCCAAAGAGAGACCACCAAGCACCACCGAGCTGTTGCTAAAGGGTCAACAGAGAAGAATGGTCGAAAATTGGAATGGGGCTTCTATCCTGCACAGGTCGCGATCTATTCACGTCTAAAGAATGCTTGGCGAGCTACAATGGCTGGTGGGAATCAAGGATGTTCCACCGAAAAGGAAGTGGTTTTAAATCTACTCTGTCGCAGGGCACTTGTGCGCCGTCAAGGGGAATTAGCTCAAATGGTAGAGCGCTCGCTTAGCATGCGAGAGGTAGCGGGATCGATGCCCGCATTCTCCAGTGGCTCGGGCTGGGTGATGCAGCTACAAATGGTCGAAGGAAAACTAAAGCTGCGAAATTTTTCTAAGTCCTTTCTGGTTAACCATGGGTTAGATTTTCTTTTTGGTTAACCATGGGTCTTAGATCCGTAGGCTGCGCACCATTGACTGAAGCCTCAAAGGGGGTGTTTAAGGCTGGTTATGGGCTTAAGGGTGGACCGGTGCTTAAGTGTGATATTTTCTAGGGGGGCGTGTCCCCTGGAAGGGGGTCCCAGGCCAGGGAGAGCCCCGGGGAAGGTGCACTTTGGTGGTCTGGATGGATGGGCTGCCTTATATACAGCCAAGGACTTGTTGTGCGTGCATTGGTTGTTCAGTGGTAGAATTCTCGCCTGCCTGCCACGCGGGGGGAGGCCCGGGTTGGTTTCCCGGCCAATGCAGATGGCTCTACTCTCGGTCCTTCTTCGGCTCAGACCAAGACCGAAGCAATACAAAAGATCAAGCATGCGAGAGGTAGCGGGATCGATGCCCGCATTCTCCAGTGGCTTGGGCTGTGTAAGACTTCCTTTTCATCACGGCACACAGCAGCTTGTGCTATTTCGAGGAGTACTGCGTCTTTGGCATAGACGACTTTCTGGCCATGCCGAACGCGAAAAGTCTGCGCCCAACGTGGGGCTCGAACCCACGACCCTGAGATTAAGAGTCTCATGCTCTACCGACTGAGCTAGCCGGGCTTTTGCAGCCTGCAGGGATGCCGTCAGTTCACGGCAGAGCCGAGCACGAGACAAACGGCCAACCTCCTGTCTGCCCGTAGGTTGAACGGTGAATCCTTGAGCCCCTTCAGCACCATGCGCAGTCTCTGTGGCGCAATTGGTTAGCGCGTTCGGCTGTTAACCGAAAGGTTGGTGGTTCAAGCCCACCCAGGGATGAAAGTGCCTCTTTTCTGCGAGACGGTTACCAGCCAACAGCGTGTTTCAGAAGGATGTCCTCATCCTCACCTGAACATAGTTCTTCTTCTTCAGGGCACAATGTCTAAAAATGGCCAGTACGGGGATCGAACCCGCGACCTTGGCGTTATTAGCACCACGCTCTAACCAACTGAGCTAACCGGCCACAATCGACAAGTCCTGCCTCTCTTGGCAACAGTCATTCCCCCAAGGACTGAGCAGGTCCCCGTGTAGCAGTCGACTGGCAACTCCTTTTATGGATTCTACACGTCCCCGGGGTTCAATTCCCCGACGGGGAGAGGTTGGCTGTCCTTTTATCTTATGCCAAGCTCCTCGTTAGTATAGTGGATAGTATCCCCGCCTGTCACGCGGGAGACCGGGGTTCAATTCCCCGACGGGGAGACGATGGCTGTCCTTTTATCTTTCTTCGGCCCTGGGCTGAGTCGAACAAAGGCCAAGAGGAGAGCCAGCTGCATTGGCCGGGAATCGAACCCGGGCCTCCCGCGTGGCAGGCGAGAATTCTACCACTGAACCACCAATGCGTGCCACGTGCAAGAAGAGAAGAGAAACCGCCAAAGAGAGACCACCAAGCACCACCGAGCTGTTGCTAAAGGGTCAACAGAGAAGAATGGTCGAAAATTGGAATGGGGCTTCTATCCTGCACAGGTCGCGATCTATTCACGTCTAAAGAATGCTTGGCGAGCTACAATGGCTGGTGGGAATCAAGGATGTTCCACCGAAAAGGAAGTGGTTTTAAATCTACTCTGTCGCAGGGCACTTGTGCGCCGTCAAGGGGAATTAGCTCAAATGGTAGAGCGCTCGCTTAGCATGCGAGAGGTAGCGGGATCGATGCCCGCATTCTCCAGTGGCTCGGGCTGGGTGATGCAGCTACAAATGGTCGAAGGAAAACTAAAGCTGCGAAATTTTTCTAAGTCCTTTCTGGTTAACCATGGGTTAGATTTTCTTTTTGGTTAACCATGGGTCTTAGATCCGTAGGCTGCGCACCATTGACTGAAGCCTCAAAGGGGGTGTTTAAGGCTGGTTATGGGCTTAAGGGTGGACCGGTGCTTAAGTGTGATATTTTCTAGGGGGGCGTGTCCCCTGGAAGGGGGTCCCAGGCCAGGGAGAGCCCCGGGGAAGGTGCACTTTGGTGGTCTGGATGGATGGGCTGCCTTATATACAGCCAAGGACTTGTTGTGCGTGCATTGGTTGTTCAGTGGTAGAATTCTCGCCTGCCTGCCACGCGGGGGGAGGCCCGGGTTGGTTTCCCGGCCAATGCAGATGGCTCTACTCTCGGTCCTTCTTCGGCTCAGACCAAGACCGAAGCAATACAAAAGATCAAGCATGCGAGAGGTAGCGGGATCGATGCCCGCATTCTCCAGTGGCTTGGGCTGTGTAAGACTTCCTTTTCATCACGGCACACAGCAGCTTGTGCTATTTCGAGGAGTACTGCGTCTTTGGCATAGACGACTTTCTGGCCATGCCGAACGCGAAAAGTCTGCGCCCAACGTGGGGCTCGAACCCACGACCCTGAGATTAAGAGTCTCATGCTCTACCGACTGAGCTAGCCGGGCTTTTGCAGCCTGCAGGGATGCCGTCAGTTCACGGCAGAGCCGAGCACGAGACAAACGGCCAACCTCCTGTCTGCCCGTAGGTGGAACGGTGAATCCTTGAGCCCCTTCAGCACCATGCGCAGTCTCTGTGGCGCAATTGGTTAGCGCGTTCCGCGATCCGTAGGCTGCGCACCATTGACTGAAGCCTCAAAGGGGGTGTTTAAGGCTGGTTATGGGCTTAAGGGTGGACCGGTGCTTAAGTGTGATATTTTCTAGGGGGGCGTGTCCCCTGGAAGGGGGTCCCAGGCCAGGGAGAGCCCCGGGGAAGGTGCACTTTGGTGGTCTGGATGGATGGGCTGCCTTATATACAGCCAAGGACTTGTTGTGCGTGCATTGGTTGTTCAGTGGTAGAATTCTCGCCTGCCTGCCACGCGGGGGGAGGCCCGGGTTGGTTTCCCGGCCAATGCAGATGGCTCTACTCTCGGTCCTTCTTCGGCTCAGACCAAGACCGAAGCAATACAAAAGATCAAGCATGCGAGAGGTAGCGGGATCGATGCCCGCATTCTCCAGTGGCTTGGGCTGTGTAAGACTTCCTTTTCATCACGGCACACAGCAGCTTGTGCTATTTCGAGGAGTACTGCGTCTTTGGCATAGACGACTTTCTGGCCATGCCGAACGCGAAAAGTCTGCGCCCAACGTGGGGCTCGAACCCACGACCCTGAGATTAAGAGTCTCATGCTCTACCGACTGAGCTAGCCGGGCTTTTGCAGCCTGCAGGGATGCCGTCAGTTCACGGCAGAGCCGAGCACGAGACAAACGGCCAACCTCCTGTCTGCCCGTAGGTTGAACGGTGAATCCTTGAGCCCCTTCAGCACCATGCGCAGTCTCTGTGGCGCAATTGGTTAGCGCGTTCGGCTGTTAACCGAAAGGTTGGTGGTTCAAGCCCACCCAGGGACGAAAGTGCCTCTTTTCTGCGAGACGGTTACCAGCCAACAGCGTGTTTCAGAAGGATGTCCTCATCCTCACCTGAACATAGTTCTTCTTCTTCAGGGCACAATGTCTAAAAATGGCCAGTACGGGGATCGAACCCGCGACCTTGGCGTTATTAGCACCACGCTCTAACCAACTGAGCTAACCGGCCACAATCGACAAGTCCTGCCTCTCTTGGCAACAGTCATTCCCCCAAGGACTGAGCAGGTCCCCGTGTAGCAGTCGACTGGCAACTCCTTTTATGGATTCTACACGTCCCCGGGGTTCAATTCCCCGACGGGGAGAGGTTGGCTGTCCTTTTATCTTATGACAAGCTCCTCGTTAGTATAGTGGATAGTATCCCCGCCTGTCACGCGGGAGACCGGGGTTCAATTCCCCGACGGGGAGACGATGGCTGTCCTTTTATCTTTCTTCGGCCCTGGGCTGAGTCGAACAAAGGCCAAGAGGAGAGCCAGCTGCATTGGCCGGGAATCGAACCCGGGCCTCCCGCGTGGCAGGCGAGAATTCTACCACTGAACCACCAATGCGTGCCACGTGCAAGAAGAGAAGAGAAACCGCCAAAGAGAGACCACCAAGCACCACCGAGCTGTTGCTAAAGGGTCAACAGAGAAGAATGGTCGAAAATTGGAATGGGGCTTCTATCCTGCACAGGTCGCGATCTATTCACGTCTAAAGAATGCTTGGCGAGCTACAATGGCTGGTGGGAATCAAGGATGTTCCACCGAAAAGGAAGTGGTTTTAAATCTACTCTGTCGCAGGGCACTTGTGCGCCGTCAAGGGGAATTAGCTCAAATGGTAGAGCGCTCGCTTAGCATGCGAGAGGTAGCGGGATCGATGCCCGCATTCTCCAGTGGCTCGGGCTGGGTGATGCAGCTACAAATGGTCGAAGGAAAACTAAAGCTGCGAAATTTTTCTAAGTCCTTTCTGGTTAACCATGGGTTAGATTTTCTTTTTGGTTAACCATGGGTCTTAGATCCGTAGGCTGCGCACCATTGACTGAAGCCTCAAAGGGGGTGTTTAAGGCTGGTTATGGGCTTAAGGGTGGACCGGTGCTTAAGTGTGATATTTTCTAGGGGGGCGTGTCCCCTGGAAGGGGGTCCCAGGCCAGGGAGAGCCCCGGGGAAGGTGCACTTTGGTGGTCTGGATGGATGGGCTGCCTTATATACAGCCAAGGACTTGTTGTGCGTGCATTGGTTGTTCAGTGGTAGAATTCTCGCCTGCCTGCCACGCGGGGGGAGGCCCGGGTTGGTTTCCCGGCCAATGCAGATGGCTCTACTCTCGGTCCTTCTTCGGCTCAGACCAAGACCGAAGCAATACAAAAGATCAAGCATGCGAGAGGTAGCGGGATCGATGCCCGCATTCTCCAGTGGCTTGGGCTGTGTAAGACTTCCTTTTCATCACGGCACACAGCAGCTTGTGCTATTTCGAGGAGTACTGCGTCTTTGGCATAGACGACTTTCTGGCCATGCCGAACGCGAAAAGTCTGCGCCCAACGTGGGGCTCGAACCCACGACCCTGAGATTAAGAGTCTCATGCTCTACCGACTGAGCTAGCCGGGCTTTTGCAGCCTGCAGGGATGCCGTCAGTTCACGGCAGAGCCGAGCACGAGACAAACGGCCAACCTCCTGTCTGCCCGTAGGTTGAACGGTGAATCCTTGAGCCCCTTCAGCACCATGCGCAGTCTCTGTGGCGCAATTGGTTAGCGCGTTCGGCTGTTAACCGAAAGGTTGGTGGTTCAAGCCCACCCAGGGACGAAAGTGCCTCTTTTCTGCGAGACGGTTACCAGCCAACAGCGTGTTTCAGAAGGATGTCCTCATCCTCACCTGAACATAGTTCTTCTTCTTCAGGGCACAATGTCTAAAAATGGCCAGTACGGGGATCGAACCCGCGACCTTGGCGTTATTAGCACCACGCTCTAACCAACTGAGCTAACCGGCCACAATCGACAAGTCCTGCCTCTCTTGGCAACAGTCATTCCCCCAAGGACTGAGCAGGTCCCCGTGTAGCAGTCGACTGGCAACTCCTTTTATGGATTCTACACGTCCCCGGGGTTCAATTCCCCGACGGGGAGAGGTTGGCTGTCCTTTTATCTTATGACAAGCTCCTCGTTAGTATAGTGGATAGTATCCCCGCCTGTCACGCGGGAGACCGGGGTTCAATTCCCCGACGGGGAGACGATGGCTGTCCTTTTAACTTTCTTCGGCCCTGGGCTGAGTCGAACAAAGGCCAAGAGGAGAGCCAGCTGCATTGGCCGGGAATCGTACCCGGGCCTCCCGCGTGGCAGGCGAGAATTCTACCACTGAACCACCAATGCGTGCCACGTGCAAGAAGAGAAGAGAAACCGCCAAAGAGAGACCACCAAGCACCACCGAGCTGTTGCTAAAGGGTCAACAGAGAAGAATGGTCGAAAATTGGAATGGGGCTTCTATCCTGCACAGGTCGCGATCTATTCACGTCTAAAGAATGCTTGGCGAGCTACAATGGCTGGTGGGAATCAAGGATGTTCCACCGAAAAGGAAGTGGTTTTAAATCTACTCTGTCGCAGGGCACTTGTGCGCCGTCAAGGGGAATTAGCTCAAATGGTAGAGCGCTCGCTTAGCATGCGAGAGGTAGCGGGATCGATGCCCGCATTCTCCAGTGGCTCGGGCTGGGTGATGCAGCTACAAATGGTCGAAGGAAAACTAAAGCTGCGAAATTTTTCTAAGTCCTTTCTGGTTAACCATGGGTTAGATTTTCTTTTTGGTTAACCATGGGTCTTAGATCCGTAGGCTGCGCACCATTGACTGAAGCCTCAAAGGGGGTGTTTAAGGCTGGTTATGGGCTTAAGGGTGGACCGGTGCTTAAGTGTGATATTTTCTAGGGGGGCGTGTCCCCTGGAAGGGGGTCCCAGGCCAGGGAGAGCCCCGGGGAAGGTGCACTTTGGTGGTCTGGATGGATGGGCTGCCTTATATACAGCCAAGGACTTGTTGTGCGTGCATTGGTTGTTCAGTGGTAGAATTCTCGCCTGCCTGCCACGCGGGGGGAGGCCCGGGTTGGTTTCCCGGCCAATGCAGATGGCTCTACTCTCGGTCCTTCTTCGGCTCAGACCAAGACCGAAGCAATACAAAAGATCAAGCATGCGAGAGGTAGCGGGATCGATGCCCGCATTCTCCAGTGGCTTGGGCTGTGTAAGACTTCCTTTTCATCACGGCACACAGCAGCTTGTGCTATTTCGAGGAGTACTGCGTCTTTGGCATAGACGACTTTCTGGCCATGCCGAACGCGAAAAGTCTGCGCCCAACGTGGGGCTCGAACCCACGACCCTGAGATTAAGAGTCTCATGCTCTACCGACTGAGCTAGCCGGGCTTTTGCAGCCTGCAGGGATGCCGTCAGTTCACGGCAGAGCCGAGCACGAGACAAACGGCCAACCTCCTGTCTGCCCGTAGGTTGAACGGTGAATCCTTGAGCCCCTTCAGCACCATGCGCAGTCTCTGTGGCGCAATTGGTTAGCGCGTTCGGCTGTTAACCGAAAGGTTGGTGGTTCAAGCCCACCCAGGGACGAAAGTGCCTCTTTTCTGCGAGACGGTTACCAGCCAACAGCGTGTTTCAGAAGGATGTCCTCATCCTCACCTGAACATAGTTCTTCTTCTTCAGGGCACAATGTCTAAAAATGGCCAGTACGGGGATCGAACCCGCGACCTTGGCGTTATTAGCACCACGCTCTAACCAACTGAGCTAACCGGCCACAATCGACAAGTCCTGCCTCTCTTGGCAACAGTCATTCCCCCAAGGACTGAGCAGGTCCCCGTGTAGCAGTCGACTGGCAACTCCTTTTATGGATTCTACACGTCCCCGGGGTTCAATTCCCCGACGGGGAGAGGTTGGCTGTCCTTTTATCTTATGACAAGCTCCTCGTTAGTATAGTGGATAGTATCCCCGCCTGTCACGCGGGAGACCGGGGTTCAATTCCCCGACGGGGAGACGATGGCTGTCCTTTTATCTTTCTTCGGCCCTGGGCTGAGTCGAACAAAGGCCAAGAGGAGAGCCAGCTGCATTGGCCGGGAATCGAACCCGGGCCTCCCGCGTGGCAGGCGAGAATTCTACCACTGAACCACCAATGCGTGCCACGTGCAAGAAGAGAAGAGAAACCGCCAAAGAGAGACCACCAAGCACCACCGAGCTGTTGCTAAAGGGTCAACAGAGAAGAATGGTCGAAAATTGGAATGGGGCTTCTATCCTGCACAGGTCGCGATCTATTCACGTCTAAAGAATGCTTGGCGAGCTACAATGGCTGGTGGGAATCAAGGATGTTCCACCGAAAAGGAAGTGGTTTTAAATCTACTCTGTCGCAGGGCACTTGTGCGCCGTCAAGGGGAATTAGCTCAAATGGTAGAGCGCTCGCTTAGCATGCGAGAGGTAGCGGGATCGATGCCCGCATTCTCCAGTGGCTCGGGCTGGGTGATGCAGCTACAAATGGTCGAAGGAAAACTAAAGCTGCGAAATTTTTCTAAGTCCTTTCTGGTTAACCATGGGTTAGATTTTCTTTTTGGTTAACCATGGGTCTTAGATCCGTAGGCTGCGCACCATTGACTGAAGCCTCAAAGGGGGTGTTTAAGGCTGGTTATGGGCTTAAGGGTGGACCGGTGCTTAAGTGTGATATTTTCTAGGGGGGCGTGTCCCCTGGAAGGGGGTCCCAGGCCAGGGAGAGCCCCGGGGAAGGTGCACTTTGGTGGTCTGGATGGATGGGCTGCCTTATATACAGCCAAGGACTTGTTGTGCGTGCATTGGTTGTTCAGTGGTAGAATTCTCGCCTGCCTGCCACGCGGGGGGAGGCCCGGGTTGGTTTCCCGGCCAATGCAGATGGCTCTACTCTCGGTCCTTCTTCGGCTCAGACCAAGACCGAAGCAATACAAAAGATCAAGCATGCGAGAGGTAGCGGGATCGATGCCCGCATTCTCCAGTGGCTTGGGCTGTGTAAGACTTCCTTTTCATCACGGCACACAGCAGCTTGTGCTATTTCGAGGAGTACTGCGTCTTTGGCATAGACGACTTTCTGGCCATGCCGAACGCGAAAAGTCTGCGCCCAACGTGGGGCTCGAACCCACGACCCTGAGATTAAGAGTCTCATGCTCTACCGACTGAGCTAGCCGGGCTTTTGCAGCCTGCAGGGATGCCGTCAGTTCACGGCAGAGCCGAGCACGAGACAAACGGCCAACCTCCTGTCTGCCCGTAGGTTGAACGGTGAATCCTTGAGCCCCTTCAGCACCATGCGCAGTCTCTGTGGCGCAATTGGTTAGCGCGTTCGGCTGTTAACCGAAAGGTTGGTGGTTCAAGCCCACCCAGGGACGAAAGTGCCTCTTTTCTGCGAGACGGTTACCAGCCAACAGCGTGTTTCAGAAGGATGTCCTCATCCTCACCTGAACATAGTTCTTCTTCTTCAGGGCACAATGTCTAAAAATGGCCAGTACGGGGATCGAACCCGCGACCTTGGCGTTATTAGCACCACGCTCTAACCAACTGAGCTAACCGGCCACAATCGACAAGTCCTGCCTCTCTTGGCAACAGTCATTCCCCCAAGGACTGAGCAGGTCCCCGTGTAGCAGTCGACTGGCAACTCCTTTTATGGATTCTACACGTCCCCGGGGTTCAATTCCCCGACGGGGAGAGGTTGGCTGTCCTTTTATCTTATGACAAGCTCCTCGTTAGTATAGTGGATAGTATCCCCGCCTGTCACGCGGGAGACCGGGGTTCAATTCCCCGACGGGGAGACGATGGCTGTCCTTTTATCTTTCTTCGGCCCTGGGCTGAGTCGAACAAAGGCCAAGAGGAGAGCCAGCTGCATTGGCCGGGAATCGAACCCGGGCCTCCCGCGTGGCAGGCGAGAATTCTACCACTGAACCACCAATGCGTGCCACGTGCAAGAAGAGAAGAGAAACCGCCAAAGAGAGACCACCAAGCACCACCGAGCTGTTGCTAAAGGGTCAACAGAGAAGAATGGTCGAAAATTGGAATGGGGCTTCTATCCTGCACAGGTCGCGATCTATTCACGTCTAAAGAATGCTTGGCGAGCTACAATGGCTGGTGGGAATCAAGGATGTTCCACCGAAAAGGAAGTGGTTTTAAATCTACTCTGTCGCAGGGCACTTGTGCGCCGTCAAGGGGAATTAGCTCAAATGGTAGAGCGCTCGCTTAGCATGCGAGAGGTAGCGGGATCGATGCCCGCATTCTCCAGTGGCTCGGGCTGGGTGATGCAGCTACAAATGGTCGAAGGAAAACTAAAGCTGCGAAATTTTTCTAAGTCCTTTCTGGTTAACCATGGGTTAGATTTTCTTTTTGGTTAACCATGGGTCTTAGATCCGTAGGCTGCGCACCATTGACTGAAGCCTCAAAGGGGGTGTTTAAGGCTGGTTATGGGCTTAAGGGTGGACCGGTGCTTAAGTGTGATATTTTCTAGGGGGGCGTGTCCCCTGGAAGGGGGTCCCAGGCCAGGGAGAGCCCCGGGGAAGGTGCACTTTGGTGGTCTGGATGGATGGGCTGCCTTATATACAGCCAAGGACTTGTTGTGCGTGCATTGGTTGTTCAGTGGTAGAATTCTCGCCTGCCTGCCACGCGGGGGGAGGCCCGGGTTGGTTTCCCGGCCAATGCAGATGGCTCTACTCTCGGTCCTTCTTCGGCTCAGACCAAGACCGAAGCAATACAAAAGATCAAGCATGCGAGAGGTAGCGGGATCGATGCCCGCATTCTCCAGTGGCTTGGGCTGTGTAAGACTTCCTTTTCATCACGGCACACAGCAGCTTGTGCTATTTCGAGGAGTACTGCGTCTTTGGCATAGACGACTTTCTGGCCATGCCGAACGCGAAAAGTCTGCGCCCAACGTGGGGCTCGAACCCACGACCCTGAGATTAAGAGTCTCATGCTCTACCGACTGAGCTAGCCGGGCTTTTGCAGCCTGCAGGGATGCCGTCAGTTCACGGCAGAGCCGAGCACGAGACAAACGGCCAACCTCCTGTCTGCCCGTAGGTTGAACGGTGAATCCTTGAGCCCCTTCAGCACCATGCGCAGTCTCTGTGGCGCAATTGGTTAGCGCGTTCGGCTGTTAACCGAAAGGTTGGTGGTTCAAGCCCACCCAGGGACGAAAGTGCCTCTTTTCTGCGAGACGGTTACCAGCCAACAGCGTGTTTCAGAAGGATGTCCTCATCCTCACCTGAACATAGTTCTTCTTCTTCAGGGCACAATGTCTAAAAATGGCCAGTACGGGGATCGAACCCGCGACCTTGGCGTTATTAGCACCACGCTCTAACCAACTGAGCTAACCGGCCACAATCGACAAGTCCTGCCTCTCTTGGCAACAGTCATTCCCCCAAGGACTGAGCAGGTCCCCGTGTAGCAGTCGACTGGCAACTCCTTTTATGGATTCTACACGTCCCCGGGGTTCAATTCCCCGACGGGGAGAGGTTGGCTGTCCTTTTATCTTATGACAAGCTCCTCGTTAGTATAGTGGATAGTATCCCCGCCTGTCACGCGGGAGACCGGGGTTCAATTCCCCGACGGGGAGACGATGGCTGTCCTTTTATCTTTCTTCGGCCCTGGGCTGAGTCGAACAAAGGCCAAGAGGAGAGCCAGCTGCATTGGCCGGGAATCGAACCCGGGCCTCCCGCGCGGCCGTCGAGAAAAGTTTACCTAAACCGACCTAAACGCCTTTTAACATGCATTTCAATGATAGTGCAGTGTGAATGTAATATTCTTTTGGCCACTCTTCCGGTTGTGGCGCTGTTCCGACTTTTTCTATAGACCCGCGGTCCTCAAATTTTGTTTTGACTTCAGGCAAACCTCTAGCGGGAGACGGTCATAGACAAGTCACCGGAGAATCGCCAGATATCACAAAAGACGGTACAAGTGACCAGATCATCGCTACATTTCCGCGTTTATTCACTTCAGTGTTCATTTTCATTCGTCAAAGGTAAGACACGTTGCTTTATTTTCATAAAAGTTAGACTGCTTTGTGATAACATTAGTTCGCTGCTAATTCGCTTGGTTGATGCGATAGAACTGCCCGGAATTAAGTTTGGGGTAATTATGGGCTAAATAATGAATGAACATCATGCTATTTCTTGATATTGTGTGTGGTTTTTAGGTTGCTGGTTAATTTTATATATTCGTCAGCGCGGTATTGACAGTAATGTCGTGTCAGCAGTTGCCTAGCATCACTCGCAGTCGCAGGGTAACGCAGAAGATTTGTGGTGAAATAACACGTCAAAGTATTAATGATCGTTTTATAAAGTCATGTGTACAGCTTTCATGTCCTGACGTTAAATAGTCTTGTCAGTTCGTTTCTGACAGGGTTGTAATGTTGTGTTGATAAGTCAGCTACCTATACCTCAGCATTGCTAGCTTGCTAAGAGATTGACGCTATAGGCTTGTGTTTAAATAACGTAATAATGCATGAACATGATTGTGTTTTATATTTATGTGTACGGTTTTCATGTTCTGATGTTAACTCATCCTTACACCATGGATTTGACTTGTAATGTGTTGATAACTCGTCAGAATCACTGGCTTGGTAAGAGCTATTGGCTTAATGCATTGCACTAACTGACAGCTGGACTACTAAGGGATTGATACGAGCTCTCTTTTACAATATACAATATAACATACATTTAATGTACAAATTACGTTGTAAATACTATACTAGAACCACAGTAGACTTTCAAACAATCAACTGAAGTCTGTCTACAGTGTTAATCAAATGTAATTTAATTTCCCCTCAGTCTTTGATCTATGCAACACCTCTCCTGCCCCCCTCTCTTCCTTCTCCCATCTTGCTCTCTCTCTCTCACACACACACACACACACACACACACACACAGCACTTCTTCTGCCCAGGCTCACAGAATGTGAAAGAACACACAGACGCACGCACGCACACATACACTTAGTTACACTCACAAACACGCCAGGACACACACACACACACACACACGCACACACACGCACACGGTCACACACACAAACTCTCTTTCTCACTCATTCTCACACACAGTCCACTTGTTGTAGACCAGATAGTGTTTGGTTTGGTTAGACTTTCCTTCTCCGTCCACTACAGAAGAGAGAGTGTTTGGTGGCTGTTCAGTTGAGTATCTGACCTCCTTCCTGCTCTCATCTCCTTCCTCTGTTTCAGCAAACCAAGAGAAAGCTGGATGTCGCCAATAAACGCCAGGACCTGCTGTATGACAAGCTGAGGGAACAGAGTGTGAGTAAAACCTCTGTGTGTGTGTGTGTGTGTGTGTGTGTGTGTGTGTGTATGCTGTGAGATGGTGTGTGTGTTTAGATAGGAGTATCTCCCTGCGGTGTGTGTGAAGCCTATTCTCCCTCCTATCTCCCCTCAGCTCTCTCCAGTCATCATGTGTGGGTTGCACAACATGGCGCGCAGAAAACAGATGTGGACACACACGCTAGGACACACACACACTCATGCCTGCACGCACAGCACTTCTTCTGAGTAGAAGTACGAGTATCTACTTAAAACACTGTGTGTGCGTGCCTGCGTGCGTACGTCTGTGCGTGTGTGCATGCATGCGTCTGTGTGTGCCTGCCTGCGTCTGTGTGTGCCTGCCTGCCTGGGTGCGTACATCTGTGTGAGTGTGTGTGCGCGTGCGTGCGTCTGTGAGTGCGTATGTCTGTACGTGCCGGCCCGCCTACGTCTGCCCGCGTGCCTGCCTGCTTGCCTGCCTGCGTGCGTGCTTCTGTGTGTGCCTGCCTGCCTGTGTACCTCTCTGTGTGTGTGTGTGTGCGTGCGTCTGTGTGTGCCTGCCTACGTCTGTGCGTGCCTGGGTGCGTGCTTCTGTGTGTGCCTGCCTGCCTGTGTACCTCTCTGTGTGTGTGTGTGTGTGAGCGTGCGTGTGTGTGTGCTTGCCTGTGTCTGTGCATGCCTGCCTGCCTGCGTACCTCTGTGTGTGCGTGCGTGCGTCTGTGCCTGCCTGCGTGTGTACGTCTGTCTGTGTGTGCGTGTGTACGTCTGTCCGTGCATGGGTGCATGTTGTTTGTATGTATCTGCCTGAATCTGTGCCTGCCTGCCTGCGTATGCCTGTGTGTATGCGTGCGTACGGTCGCTGTGTGCGTCTGTGTGTGTGTCTGCCTGAATCTGTGCGTGCCTGCCTGCCTGCGTATGCCTGTGTGTATGCGTGCGTCCGTCTGTGTGGATGTGTGCGTCTGTGTGTGTGTGCCTGCCTGCGTGTGTCTGCGTGCCTGCCTGCCTGCTAATCAAATGTGTTCATTTCAGTCACATAAAAATAATAACTGGTTTATTTTACTGTCCCCTAGGCTCCAGCCTTACCAGGTGTAAAGAGTTTGGCAGTGCCAAGAAGAGAGTGGATGGCCACTGAATTGTTCCAGGCCCAGGGCTGACAGGGGCAGTACAGTGGCTCTGTCCACACCTCTGACAGAAGACTCCAGAAAATTGTGGGAGGCATCTAGGAGAAGCAGCAGCACCAGCCAGAACAGAAGAGAAGATGGACAAAGACCTGTCTTGCCTGTGGACAGCCCAAGTCTGAATTTGAAACTGATGGATCCACTTCTGTTGAGCTGAATATAGCTGTAAAGTTTTTTCTTTCTTTTTTTTCTTTTACTTAATTGTTTTACTTACTTTAACATTAATGCATGACCAGAAACACCAGTTTTCTACTTGTCATATTAACCAGCACTGTATCTATCACTATATACTCCCCCTCCCTATGTATGTACTGTGTCATATCTAATTGTTGTCTTAAATTATCCATATTATTTCTAAAACTTACAGTCCAATTATTTCATTTGTCATATATACATTATTTCACATGTTCATAAATAAAACTGTAACTTGCTTTGAAATATTGCACACTGCCTTTTTGTCCTGCTTAAATAAAAACAATATTATAGTATGTATATATCTATATCTCAGCTTAATTACACCATCTACAACAATAGGTTCTGAGTCATAAGAAAGGAGGATTTTAATGATAATTAAGCACACTGTTACAAACAAGTGAAGAACTAGAAAAAACATTAAAAGATTTCCACAAAGACAAAACGTTCTGAGTCATAAGAATGGAGGATTTTAATGATAATTAAACACACTGTTACAATCACGTGAAGACATTAAAAAAAAAACATTATAAGATCTCCACAAAGACACTGGAAATATGTTGAAGTAGTATTTCACCATATTCAATGTTGTAGCATTTACATTCTATAAACGGCAAAAATATATATTTTTACTTACAAAAACGTAATTAATTGTTAATCTCCACGTATTTTCAATGCTTTTTACTCAAAAATATCACATTCAATAACAACTCGATCGGGATACGAACCCGTTCTTTTGGGGAATCGGAAATAAATAAATAAATGAACGGACCCGGAGAGAATGCTTCGATCCTATTGGCTTGCTGGACTCGTCCAGTATTCTCGACTGGCCCCCGCGTGGCAGGCGAGAATTCTACCACTGAACCACCAATGCGTGCCACGTGCAAGAAGAGAAGAGAAACCGCCAAAGAGAGACCACCAAGCACCACCGAGCTGTTGCTAAAGGGTCAACAGAGAAGAATGGTCGAAAATTGGAATGGGGCTTCTATCCTGCACAGGTCGCGATCTATTCACGTCTAAAGAATGCTTGGCGAGCTACAATGGCTGGTGGGAATCAAGGATGTTCCACCGAAAAGGAAGTGGTTTTAAATCTACTCTGTCGCAGGGCACTTGTGCGCCGTCAAGGGGAATTAGCTCAAATGGTAGAGCGCTCGCTTAGCATGCGAGAGGTAGCGGGATCGATGCCCGCATTCTCCAGTGGCTCGGGCTGGGTGATGCAGCTACAAATGGTCGAAGGAAAACTAAAGCTGCGAAATTTTTCTAAGTCCTTTCTGGTTAACCATGGGTTAGATTTTCTTTTTGGTTAACCATGGGTCTTAGATCCGTAGGCTGCGCACCATTGACTGAAGCCTCAAAGGGGGTGTTTAAGGCTGGTTATGGGCTTAAGGGTGGACCGGTGCTTAAGTGTGATATTTTCTAGGGGGGCGTGTCCCCTGGAAGGGGGTCCCAGGCCAGGGAGAGCCCCGGGGAAGGTGCACTTTGGTGGTCTGGATGGATGGGCTGCCTTATATACAGCCAAGGACTTGTTGTGCGTGCATTGGTTGTTCAGTGGTAGAATTCTCGCCTGCCTGCCACGCGGGGGGAGGCCCGGGTTGGTTTCCCGGCCAATGCAGATGGCTCTACTCTCGGTCCTTCTTCGGCTCAGACCAAGACCGAAGCAATACAAAAGATCAAGCATGCGAGAGGTAGCGGGATCGATGCCCGCATTCTCCAGTGGCTTGGGCTGTGTAAGACTTCCTTTTCATCACGGCACACAGCAGCTTGTGCTATTTCGAGGAGTACTGCGTCTTTGGCATAGACGACTTTCTGGCCATGCCGAACGCGAAAAGTCTGCGCCCAACGTGGGGCTCGAACCCACGACCCTGAGATTAAGAGTCTCATGCTCTACCGACTGAGCTAGCCGGGCTTTTGCAGCCTGCAGGGATGCCGTCAGTTCACGGCAGAGCCGAGCACGAGACAAACGGCCAACCTCCTGTCTGCCCGTAGGTTGAACGGTGAATCCTTGAGCCCCTTCAGCACCATGCGCAGTCTCTGTGGCGCAATTGGTTAGCGCGTTCGGCTGTTAACCGAAAGGTTGGTGGTTCAAGCCCACCCAGGGACGAAAGTGCCTCTTTTCTGCGAGACGGTTACCAGCCAACAGCGTGTTTCAGAAGGATGTCCTCATCCTCACCTGAACATAGTTCTTCTTCTTCAGGGCACAATGTCTAAAAATGGCCAGTACGGGGATCGAACCCGCGACCTTGGCGTTATTAGCACCACGCTCTAACCAACTGAGCTAACCGGCCACAATCGACAAGTCCTGCCTCTCTTGGCAACAGTCATTCCCCCAAGGACTGAGCAGGTCCCCGTGTAGCAGTCGACTGGCAACTCCTTTTATGGATTCTACACGTCCCCGGGGTTCAATTCCCCGACGGGGAGAGGTTGGCTGTCCTTTTATCTTATGACAAGCTCCTCGTTAGTATAGTGGATAGTATCCCCGCCTGTCACGCGGGAGACCGGGGTTCAATTCCCCGACGGGGAGACGATGGCTGTCCTTTTATCTTTCTTCGGCCCTGGGCTGAGTCGAACAAAGGCCAAGAGGAGAGCCAGCTGCATTGGCCGGGAATCGAACCCGGGCCTCCCGCGTGGCAGGCGAGAATTCTACCACTGAACCACCAATGCGTGCCACGTGCAAGAAGAGAAGAGAAACCGCCAAAGAGAGACCACCAAGCACCACCGAGCTGTTGCTAAAGGGTCAACAGAGAAGAATGGTCGAAAATTGGAATGGGGCTTCTATCCTGCACAGGTCGCGATCTATTCACGTCTAAAGAATGCTTGGCGAGCTACAATGGCTGGTGGGAATCAAGGATGTTCCACCGAAAAGGAAGTGGTTTTAAATCTACTCTGTCGCAGGGCACTTGTGCGCCGTCAAGGGGAATTAGCTCAAATGGTAGAGCGCTCGCTTAGCATGCGAGAGGTAGCGGGATCGATGCCCGCATTCTCCAGTGGCTCGGGCTGGGTGATGCAGCTACAAATGGTCGAAGGAAAACTAAAGCTGCGAAATTTTTCTAAGTCCTTTCTGGTTAACCATGGGTTAGATTTTCTTTTTGGTTAACCATGGGTCTTAGATCCGTAGGCTGCGCACCATTGACTGAAGCCTCAAAGGGGGTGTTTAAGGCTGGTTATGGGCTTAAGGGTGGACCGGTGCTTAAGTGTGATATTTTCTAGGGGGGCGTGTCCCCTGGAAGGGGGTCCCAGGCCAGGGAGAGCCCCGGGGAAGGTGCACTTTGGTGGTCTGGATGGATGGGCTGCCTTATATACAGCCAAGGACTTGTTGTGCGTGCATTGGTTGTTCAGTGGTAGAATTCTCGCCTGCCTGCCACGCGGGGGGAGGCCCGGGTTGGTTTCCCGGCCAATGCAGATGGCTCTACTCTCGGTCCTTCTTCGGCTCAGACCAAGACCGAAGCAATACAAAAGATCAAGCATGCGAGAGGTAGCGGGATCGATGCCCGCATTCTCCAGTGGCTTGGGCTGTGTAAGACTTCCTTTTCATCACGGCACACAGCAGCTTGTGCTATTTCGAGGAGTACTGCGTCTTTGGCATAGACGACTTTCTGGCCATGCCGAACGCGAAAAGTCTGCGCCCAACGTGGGGCTCGAACCCACGACCCTGAGATTAAGAGTCTCATGCTCTACCGACTGAGCTAGCCGGGCTTTTGCAGCCTGCAGGGATGCCGTCAGTTCACGGCAGAGCCGAGCACGAGACAAACGGCCAACCTCCTGTCTGCCCGTAGGTTGAACGGTGAATCCTTGAGCCCCTTCAGCACCATGCGCAGTCTCTGTGGCGCAATTGGTTAGCGCGTTCGGCTGTTAACCGAAAGGTTGGTGGTTCAAGCCCACCCAGGGACGAAAGTGCCTCTTTTCTGCGAGACGGTTACCAGCCAACAGCGTGTTTCAGAAGGATGTCCTCATCCTCACCTGAACATAGTTCTTCTTCTTCAGGGCACAATGTCTAAAAATGGCCAGTACGGGGATCGAACCCGCGACCTTGGCGTTATTAGCACCACGCTCTAACCAACTGAGCTAACCGGCCACAATCGACAAGTCCTGCCTCTCTTGGCAACAGTCATTCCCCCAAGGACTGAGCAGGTCCCCGTGTAGCAGTCGACTGGCAACTCCTTTTATGGATTCTACACGTCCCCGGGGTTCAATTCCCCGACGGGGAGAGGTTGGCTGTCCTTTTATCTTATGACAAGCTCCTCGTTAGTATAGTGGATAGTATCCCCGCCTGTCACGCGGGAGACCGGGGTTCAATTCCCCGACGGGGAGACGATGGCTGTCCTTTTATCTTTCTTCGGCCCTGGGCTGAGTCGAACAAAGGCCAAGAGGAGAGCCAGCTGCATTGGCCGGGAATCGAACCCGGGCCTCCCGCGTGGCAGGCGAGAATTCTACCACTGAACCACCAATGCGTGCCACGTGCAAGAAGAGAAGAGAAACCGCCAAAGAGAGACCACCAAGCACCACCGAGCTGTTGCTAAAGGGTCAACAGAGAAGAATGGTCGAAAATTGGAATGGGGCTTCTATCCTGCACAGGTCGCGATCTATTCACGTCTAAAGAATGCTTGGCGAGCTACAATGGCTGGTGGGAATCAAGGATGTTCCACCGAAAAGGAAGTGGTTTTAAATCTACTCTGTCGCAGGGCACTTGTGCGCCGTCAAGGGGAATTAGCTCAAATGGTAGAGCGCTCGCTTAGCATGCGAGAGGTAGCGGGATCGATGCCCGCATTCTCCAGTGGCTCGGGCTGGGTGATGCAGCTACAAATGGTCGAAGGAAAACTAAAGCTGCGAAATTTTTCTAAGTCCTTTCTGGTTAACCATGGGTTAGATTTTCTTTTTGGTTAACCATGGGTCTTAGATCCGTAGGCTGCGCACCATTGACTGAAGCCTCAAAGGGGGTGTTTAAGGCTGGTTATGGGCTTAAGGGTGGACCGGTGCTTAAGTGTGATATTTTCTAGGGGGGCGTGTCCCCTGGAAGGGGGTCCCAGGCCAGGGAGAGCCCCGGGGAAGGTGCACTTTGGTGGTCTGGATGGATGGGCTGCCTTATATACAGCCAAGGACTTGTTGTGCGTGCATTGGTTGTTCAGTGGTAGAATTCTCGCCTGCCTGCCACGCGGGGGGAGGCCCGGGTTGGTTTCCCGGCCAATGCAGATGGCTCTACTCTCGGTCCTTCTTCGGCTCAGACCAAGACCGAAGCAATACAAAAGATCAAGCATGCGAGAGGTAGCGGGATCGATGCCCGCATTCTCCAGTGGCTTGGGCTGTGTAAGACTTCCTTTTCATCACGGCACACAGCAGCTTGTGCTATTTCGAGGAGTACTGCGTCTTTGGCATAGACGACTTTCTGGCCATGCCGAACGCGAAAAGTCTGCGCCCAACGTGGGGCTCGAACCCACGACCCTGAGATTAAGAGTCTCATGCTCTACCGACTGAGCTAGCCGGGCTTTTGCAGCCTGCAGGGATGCCGTCAGTTCACGGCAGAGCCGAGCACGAGACAAACGGCCAACCTCCTGTCTGCCCGTAGGTTGAACGGTGAATCCTTGAGCCCCTTCAGCACCATGCGCAGTCTCTGTGGCGCAATTGGTTAGCGCGTTCGGCTGTTAACCGAAAGGTTGGTGGTTCAAGCCCACCCAGGGACGAAAGTGCCTCTTTTCTGCGAGACGGTTACCAGCCAACAGCGTGTTTCAGAAGGATGTCCTCATCCTCACCTGAACATAGTTCTTCTTCTTCAGGGCACAATGTCTAAAAATGGCCAGTACGGGGATCGAACCCGCGACCTTGGCGTTATTAGCACCACGCTCTAACCAACTGAGCTAACCGGCCACAATCGACAAGTCCTGCCTCTCTTGGCAACAGTCATTCCCCCAAGGACTGAGCAGGTCCCCGTGTAGCAGTCGACTGGCAACTCCTTTTATGGATTCTACACGTCCCCGGGGTTCAATTCCCCGACGGGGAGAGGTTGGCTGTCCTTTTATCTTATGACAAGCTCCTCGTTAGTATAGTGGATAGTATCCCCGCCTGTCACGCGGGAGACCGGGGTTCAATTCCCCGACGGGGAGACGATGGCTGTCCTTTTATCTTTCTTCGGCCCTGGGCTGAGTCGAACAAAGGCCAAGAGGAGAGCCAGCTGCATTGGCCGGGAATCGAACCCGGGCCTCCCGCGTGGCAGGCGAGAATTCTACCACTGAACCACCAATGCGTGCCACGTGCAAGAAGAGAAGAGAAACCGCCAAAGAGAGACCACCAAGCACCACCGAGCTGTTGCTAAAGGGTCAACAGAGAAGAATGGTCGAAAATTGGAATGGGGCTTCTATCCTGCACAGGTCGCGATCTATTCACGTCTAAAGAATGCTTGGCGAGCTACAATGGCTGGTGGGAATCAAGGATGTTCCACCGAAAAGGAAGTGGTTTTAAATCTACTCTGTCGCAGGGCACTTGTGCGCCGTCAAGGGGAATTAGCTCAAATGGTAGAGCGCTCGCTTAGCATGCGAGAGGTAGCGGGATCGATGCCCGCATTCTCCAGTGGCTCGGGCTGGGTGATGCAGCTACAAATGGTCGAAGGAAAACTAAAGCTGCGAAATTTTTCTAAGTCCTTTCTGGTTAACCATGGGTTAGATTTTCTTTTTGGTTAACCATGGGTCTTAGATCCGTAGGCTGCGCACCATTGACTGAAGCCTCAAAGGGGGTGTTTAAGGCTGGTTATGGGCTTAAGGGTGGACCGGTGCTTAAGTGTGATATTTTCTAGGGGGGCGTGTCCCCTGGAAGGGGGTCCCAGGCCAGGGAGAGCCCCGGGGAAGGTGCACTTTGGTGGTCTGGATGGATGGGCTGCCTTATATACAGCCAAGGACTTGTTGTGCGTGCATTGGTTGTTCAGTGGTAGAATTCTCGCCTGCCTGCCACGCGGGGGGAGGCCCGGGTTGGTTTCCCGGCCAATGCAGATGGCTCTACTCTCGGTCCTTCTTCGGCTCAGACCAAGACCGAAGCAATACAAAAGATCAAGCATGCGAGAGGTAGCGGGATCGATGCCCGCATTCTCCAGTGGCTTGGGCTGTGTAAGACTTCCTTTTCATCACGGCACACAGCAGCTTGTGCTATTTCGAGGAGTACTGCGTCTTTGGCATAGACGACTTTCTGGCCATGCCGAACGCGAAAAGTCTGCGCCCAACGTGGGGCTCGAACCCACGACCCTGAGATTAAGAGTCTCATGCTCTACCGACTGAGCTAGCCGGGCTTTTGCAGCCTGCAGGGATGCCGTCAGTTCACGGCAGAGCCGAGCACGAGACAAACGGCCAACCTCCTGTCTGCCCGTAGGTTGAACGGTGAATCCTTGAGCCCCTTCAGCACCATGCGCAGTCTCTGTGGCGCAATTGGTTAGCGCGTTCGGCTGTTAACCGAAAGGTTGGTGGTTCAAGCCCACCCAGGGACGAAAGTGCCTCTTTTCTGCGAGACGGTTACCAGCCAACAGCGTGTTTCAGAAGGATGTCCTCATCCTCACCTGAACATAGTTCTTCTTCTTCAGGGCACAATGTCTAAAAATGGCCAGTACGGGGATCGAACCCGCGACCTTGGCGTTATTAGCACCACGCTCTAACCAACTGAGCTAACCGGCCACAATCGACAAGTCCTGCCTCTCTTGGCAACAGTCATTCCCCCAAGGACTGAGCAGGTCCCCGTGTAGCAGTCGACTGGCAACTCCTTTTATGGATTCTACACGTCCCCGGGGTTCAATTCCCCGACGGGGAGAGGTTGGCTGTCCTTTTATCTTATGACAAGCTCCTCGTTAGTATAGTGGATAGTATCCCCGCCTGTCACGCGGGAGACCGGGGTTCAATTCCCCGACGGGGAGACGATGGCTGTCCTTTTATCTTTCTTCGGCCCTGGGCTGAGTCGAACAAAGGCCAAGAGGAGAGCCAGCTGCATTGGCCGGGAATCGAACCCGGGCCTCCCGCGTGGCAGGCGAGAATTCTACCACTGAACCACCAATGCGTGCCACGTGCAAGAAGAGAAGAGAAACCGCCAAAGAGAAACCACCAAGCACCACCGAGCTGTTGCTAAAGGGTCAACAGAGAAGAATGGTCGAAAATTGGAATGGGGCTTCTATCCTGCACAGGTCGCGATCTATTCACGTCTAAAGAATGCTTGGCGAGCTACAATGGCTGGTGGGAATCAAGGATGTTCCACCGAAAAGGAAGTGGTTTTAAATCTACTCTGTCGCAGGGCACTTGTGCGCCGTCAAGGGGAATTAGCTCAAATGGTAGAGCGCTCGCTTAGCATGCGAGAGGTAGCGGGATCGATGCCCGCATTCTCCAGTGGCTCGGGCTGGGTGATGCAGCTACAAATGGTCGAAGGAAAACTAAAGCTGCGAAATTTTTCTAAGTCCTTTCTGGTTAACCATGGGTTAGATTTTCTGTTTGGTTAACCATGGGTCTTAGATCCGTAGGCTGCGCACCATTGACTGAAGCCTCAAAGGGGGTGTTTAAGGCTGGTTATGGGCTTAAGGGTGGACCGGTGCTTAAGTGTGATATTTTCCAGGGGGGCGTGTCCCCTGGAAGGGGGTCCCAGGCCAGGGAGAGCCCCGGGGAAGGTGCACTTTGGTGGTCTGGATGGATGGGCTGCCTTATATACAGCCAAGGACTTGTTGTGCGTGCATTGGTTGTTCAGTGGTAGAATTCTCGCCTGCCTGCCACGCGGGGGGAGGCCCGGGTTGGTTTCCCGGCCAATGCAGATGGCTCTACTCTCGGTCCTTCTTCGGCTCAGACCAAGACCGAAGCAATACAAAAGATCAAGCATGCGAGAGGTAGCGGGATCGATGCCCGCATTCTCCAGTGGCTTGGGCTGTGTAAGACTTCCTTTTCATCACGGCACACAGCAGCTTGTGCTATTTCGAGGAGTACTGCGTCTTTGGCATAGACGACTTTCTGGCCATGCCGAACGCGAAAAGTCTGCGCCCAACGTGGGGCTCGAACCCACGACCCTGAGATTAAGAGTCTCATGCTCTACCGACTGAGCTAGCCGGGCTTTTGCAGCCTGCAGGGATGCCGTCAGTTCACGGCAGAGCCGAGCACGAGACAAACGGCCAACCTCCTGTCTGCCCGTAGGTTGAACGGTGAATCCTTGAGCCCCTTCAGCACCATGCGCAGTCTCTGTGGCGCAATTGGTTAGCGCGTTCGGCTGTTAACCGAAAGGTTGGTGGTTCAAGCCCACCCAGGGACGAAAGTGCCTCTTTTCTGCGAGACGGTTACCAGCCAACAGCGTGTTTCAGAAGGATGTCCTCATCCTCACCTGAACATAGTTCTTCTTCTTCAGGGCACAATGTCTAAAAATGGCCAGTACGGGGATCGAACCCGCGACCTTGGCGTTATTAGCACCACGCTCTAACCAACTGAGCTAACCGGCCACAATCGACATGTCCTGCCTCTCTTGGCAACAGTCATTCCCCCAAGGACTGAGCAGGTCCCCGTGTAGCAGTCGACTGGCAACTCCTTTTATGGATTCTACACGTCCCCGGGGTTCAATTCCCCGACGGGGAGAGGTTGGCTGTCCTTTTATCTTATGACAAGCTCCTCGTTAGTATAGTGGATAGTATCCCCGCCTGTCACGCGGGAGACCGGGGTTCAATTCCCCGACGGGGAGACGATGGCTGTCCTTTTATCTTTCTTCGGCCCTGGGCTGAGTCGAACAAAGGCCAAGAGGAGAGCCAGCTGCATTGGCCGGGAATCGAACCCGGGCCTCCCGCGTGGCAGGCGAGAATTCTACCACTGAACCACCAATGCGTGCCACGTGCAAGAAGAGAAGAGAAACCGCCAAAGAGAGACCACCAAGCACCACCGAGCTGTTGCTAAAGGGTCAACAGAGAAGAATGGTCGAAAATTGGAATGGGGCTTCTATCCTGCACAGGTCGCGATCTATTCACGTCTAAAGAATGCTTGGCGAGCTACAATGGCTGGTGGGAATCAAGGATGTTCCACCGAAAAGGAAGTGGTTTTAAATCTACTCTGTCGCAGGGCACTTGTGCGCCGTCAAGGGGAATTAGCTCAAATGGTAGAGCGCTCGCTTAGCATGCGAGAGGTAGCGGGATCGATGCCCGCATTCTCCAGTGGCTCGGGCTGGGTGATGCAGCTACAAATGGTCGAAGGAAAACTAAAGCTGCGAAATTTTTCTAAGTCCTTTCTGGTTAACCATGGGTTAGATTTTCTTTTTGGTTAACCATGGGTCTTAGATCCGTAGGCTGCGCACCATTGACTGAAGCCTCAAAGGGGGTGTTTAAGGCTGGTTATGGGCTTAAGGGTGGACCGGTGCTTAAGTGTGATATTTTCTAGGGGGGCGTGTCCCCTGGAAGGGGGTCCCAGGCCAGGGAGAGCCCCGGGGAAGGTGCACTTTGGTGGTCTGGATGGATGGGCTGCCTTATATACAGCCAAGGACTTGTTGTGCGTGCATTGGTTGTTCAGTGGTAGAATTCTCGCCTGCCTGCCACGCGGGGGGAGGCCCGGGTTGGTTTCCCGGCCAATGCAGATGGCTCTACTCTCGGTCCTTCTTCGGCTCAGACCAAGACCGAAGCAATACAAAAGATCAAGCATGCGAGAGGTAGCGGGATCGATGCCCGCATTCTCCAGTGGCTTGGGCTGTGTAAGACTTCCTTTTCATCACGGCACACAGCAGCTTGTGCTATTTCGAGGAGTACTGCGTCTTTGGCATAGACGACTTTCTGGCCATGCCGAACGCGAAAAGTCTGCGCCCAACGTGGGGCTCGAACCCACGACCCTGAGATTAAGAGTCTCATGCTCTACCGACTGAGCTAGCCGGGCTTTTGCAGCCTGCAGGGATGCCGTCAGTTCACGGCAGAGCCGAGCACGAGACAAACGGCCAACCTCCTGTCTGCCCGTAGGTTGAACGGTGAATCCTTGAGCCCCTTCCGCACCATGCGCAGTCTCTGTGGCGCAATTGGTTAGCGCGTTCGGCTGTTAACCGAAAGGTTGGTGGTTCAAGCCCACCCAGGGACGAAAGTGCCTCTTTTCTGCGAGACGGTTACCAGCCAACAGCGTGTTTCAGAAGGATGTCCTCATCCTCACCTGAACATAGTTCTTCTTCTTCAGGGCACAATGTCTAAAAATGGCCAGTACGGGGATCGAACCCTCGACCTTGGCGTTATTAGCACCACGCTCTAACCAACTGAGCTAACCGGCCACAATCGACAAGTCCTGCCTCTCTTGGCAACAGTCATTCCCCCAAGGACTGAGCAGGTCCCCGTGTAGCAGTCGACTGGCAACTCCTTTTATGGATTCTACACGTCCCCGGGGTTCAATTCCCCGACGGGGAGAGGTTGGCTGTCCTTTTATCTTATGAAAAGCTCCTCGTTAGTATAGTGGATAGTATCCCCGCCTGTCACGCGGGGGCCAGTCGTGTATTCCTGTAACGGATTACCGGCCAATCGGATTGAAGCATTTTCCTGGGTCCGTGCATTTGATTATTTATTTTATATTCCCCAAGATAGAGGGTTCGTATCCCCATTGAGGCGTTATCGAATGTGAAATAAATGAGTAGAAAGCATTGGAAATACTTGGGGATTAAAAAAACAATTACAACTTTCTATGTAAAATTAGTTTTTTTGTAGTTTATATCAAATGTATAGTAATGCTACTACTTTGAACATAGTGCAATTACTACTCCATCAGATTGTCAGTATCTTTGGAGAAATGTAGTAATGTTGTTTAGTTCTTCTCTTGTTTGTCAAAGTGTGTTTATTATTAATATCCCCTGCAGTACTTAAATCAACCGAACCAGCAGACTTGGATTCATTCTTATGACACAGAGCCTATTGTTGTAGATGGTATAATTACGCTGAGAAAAAGCTATATGGTTTTCATTTAAGCAGGAGTAAAGGCAGTGTGTAATATTTCAAAGAAAGTTAAATTTTTATTAGTCATCATAGTTTTATTGACATTATCTGAAATAATTTGTACTTGTCTCAATATTTACACAAATGGAATAGCGTGGACTGTATGTAAAGATACATGTTTTAGAAATAACATGTATCATTTAAGGCCAACAATTAAATATAACTGCTAACAATGACAAAAGAAAATGACTAACAAATAGCTATTAACAATGACAAACTTCCCTTTAAAAAGATGGAAACTTGATCAAAAGGGAGCATCTGCCTGGCTGGCCTGATGCATTGAGGTCAGTTTAACATTCAGTCTTATGTGCACAGATAAAAGAAAGTCAAATATATAACTGACAAAATATACGCGTCAAATTATATGTATCAATAGGACTGCATGGTTTTTACAAATGTAGTATGGTAATCATAAGATAAGCATTTCAGAAATGATATGGAACATTTTAAGGCCAGCTTTCAAATATAACTTTTCACAATGACTAAATGAAACTGACAAGCATAGACATACATCCCCTTAATTAGTACTTTATGCGTGTGTTCAATACATATGAATGTGCACTGTCGTCATGGTGAAGACCTCAGCATCAGGGGCAGAGCATGTGAGATTTCAATAAATACATTAAAGCTCCTTCATCAGTCTCATATTTAGACCTGGGCTGTCCACAGGCAAGACAGGTCTTTGTCTGTCTTCTCTTCTGTTCTGGCTGGTGCTGCTGCTTCTCCTAGATGCCTCCCACAATTTTCTAAATGGAGTCTTGTGTCAGACGTGTGGACAGAGCCACTGTACTGCCCCTGTCAGCCCTGGGCCTGGAACAATTCAGTGGCCATCCACTCTCTTCTTGGCACTGCCAAACTCTTTACACCTGGTTAGGCTGGAGCCTAGGGGACAGTAAAATAAACCAGTTATTATTTTAATGTGACTGAAATGAACACATTTGATTAGCAGGCAGGAAGGCACGCAGACACACGCAGGCAGGCACACACACACACAGACGCACACATCCACACAGATGCACGCACGCACGCATAAACACAGGCATACGCAGGCAGGCACGCACAGATTCAGGCAGACACATACAGACAACATGCACCCATGCACCCACAGACGCACACACAGACAGACGTACGCACGCAGGCAGGCATAGACGCATGCACGCACACACAGAGGTACACACGCAGGCAGGCATGCACAGACACAGGCAAGCACACACAGATGCACGCATGCATACACAGATGCACTCCTGCACACACAGACGTACGCACGCAGGCACGCACAGACGTAGGCAGGCACACACAGACGCACGCACGCACAAAAACACAGAGAGGTACACAGGCAGGCAGGCACACACAGAAGCACGCACGCAGGCAGGCAAGCAGGCAGGCACGCGCGGGCAGACGTAGGCGGGCCGGCACGTACAGACATACGCACTCACAGATGCACGCACGCACGCAAACACACACTCACACAGACGTACGCACCCAGGCAGGCAGGGACACACAGACGCATGCACACACGCACAGACGTACGCACGCAGGCACGCACACACAGTGCTTTAAGTAGATACTCGTACTTCTACTCAGAAGAAGTGCTGTGCGTGCAGGCATTAGTGTGTGTGTGTCCTAGCGTGTGTGTCCACATGTGTTTTCTGCGCGACATGTTGTGCAACCCACACATGATGACTGGAGAGAGCTGAGGGGAGATAGGAGGGAGAATAGGCCTCACACACACACACCACAGGGAGATACTCCTATCTAAACACACACACACCATCTCACAGCATACACACACATTCACACAGACACAGAGGTTGTACTCACACTCTGTTCCCTCAGCTTGTCATACAGCAGCTCCTGGCGTTTATTGGCGACATCCAGCTTTCTCTTGGTTTGCTGAAACAGAGGGAGGAGATGAGAGCAGGAAGGAGGTCAGATACTCAACTGAACAGCCACCAAACACTCTCTTCTGTGTGTGCGTGTGTCCTGGCGTGTTTGTGAGTGTAAGTGTATGTGTGCGTGCGTGCGTGCGTCTGTGTGTTCTTTCACATTCTGTGAGCCTGGGCAGAAGAAGTGGTGTGTGTGTGTGTGTGTGTGTGTGTGTGTGTGTGTGTGTGTGTGTGTGTGTGTGTGTGTGTGTGTGAGAGAGAGAGCAAGATGGGAGAAGGAAGAGAGGGGGGCAGGAGAGGTGTTGCATAGATCAAAGACTGAGGGGAAATTACATAACATTTGATTAACACTGTAGACAGACTTCAGTTGATTGTTTGAAAGTCTACTGTGGTTCTAGTATAGTATTTACAACGTAATTTGTAGATTATATGTAGCCTATGTTATATTGTATATTGTAAAAGAGAGCTCGTATCAATCCCTTAGTAGTCCAGCTGTTAGTTGGTGCAATGCATTAAGCCAATAGCTCTTACCAAGCCAGTGATTCTGACGAGTTATCAACACATTACAAGTCAAATCCATGGTGTAAGGATGAGTTAACATCACAACATGAAAACCGTGCACATAAATATTAAATACAATCATGTTCATTCATTATTACGTTATTTAAACACAAGCCTGTAGCGTCAATCTCTTAGCAAGCTAGCAATGCTGAGGTATAGGTAGCTAACTCATCAACACAACATTACAACCCTGTCAGAAACGAACTGACAAGACTATTTAACGTCACGACATGAAAGCTGGACACATGACTATATAAAACGATCATGTCCATTCATTATTTGACGTGTCATTTCACCACAAGTCTACATCATTACCTAGCTAGCGATGCTAGCCAATTGGTGACACTAAATGAGTGTCAGTACCGTCCTTACAATATAAGATCATGTAACAACAGGAATACCATACACAATACCAATGATTGTTATTATGTTCATTCATTATTTAACACATGATTACTCCAAACTTGTCTAATGTGAGAGAGAAAATCCTGTCATCAACCAAACGAATTAGCAGCGAACACTAATGTTACCACAAAGCAGGAAATATATGGCGTTATAACTTAAATGAATCCTGTATTTTTACATTCCCCCCAAACAACGTAGCTTACCTTAAATGCATGCACATTAGCGTGAATAAAAGTAGCGAATCTCTGGTGACTTGTCCCGTCTCCTGTCAGAAGTTTGCCTGAAGTAAAATTTCAAAGACGGCGCGTCTTTAAAAAACCTCGGAACAGCGCCAAAAAGTCGTTGTGGCCAAAATAATATTACAGCCACACTTTTTAGCAGTAACATTGGAAATGCATGGGACAGCATTTAGGTCTTTTTAGCTAAATTATCCACGGCGGCCGCGCGGGAGACCGGGGTTCAATTCCCCGACGGGGAGACGATGGCTGTCCTTTTATCTTTCTTCGGCCCTGGGCTGAGTCGAACAAAGGCCAAGAGGAGAGCCAGCTGCATTGGCCGGGAATCGAACCCGGGCCTCCCGCGCGGCCGTCGAGAAAAGTTTACCTAAACCGACCTAAACGCCTTTTAACATGCATTTCAATGATAGTGCAGTGTGAATGTAATATTCTTTTGGCCACTCTTCCGGTTGTGGCGCTGTTCCGACTTTTTCTATAGACCCGCGGTCCTCAAATTTTGTTTTGACTTCAGGCAAACCTCTAGCGGGAGACGGTTCATAGACAAGTCACCGGAGAATCGCCAGATATCACAAAAGACGGTACAAGTGACCAGATCATCGCTACATTTTCGCGTTTATTCACTTCAGTGTTCATTTTCATTCGTCAAAGGTAAGACACGTTGCTTTATTTTCATAAAAGTTAGACTGCTTTGTGATAACATTAGTTCGCTGCTAATTCGCTTGGTTGATGCGATAGAACTGCCCGGAATTAAGTTTGGGGTAATTATGGGCTAAATAATGAATGAACATCATGCTATTTCTTGATATTGTGTGTGGTTTTTAGGTTGTTGGTTAATTTTATATATTCGTCAGCGCGGTATTGACAGTAATGTCGTGTCAGCAGTTGCCTAGCATCACTCGCAGTCGCAGGGTAACGCAGAAGATTTGTGGTGAAATAACACGTCAAAGTATTAATGGACATGATCGTTTTATAAAGTCATGTGTACAGCTTTCATGTCCTGACGTTAAATAGTCTTGTCAGTTCGTTTCTGACAGGGTTGTAATGTTGTGTTGATAAGTTAGCTACCTATACCTCAGCATTGCTAGCTTGCTAAGAGATTGACGCTATAGGTTTGTGTTTAAATAACGTAATAATGCATGAACATGATTGTGTTTTATATTTATGTGTACGGTTTTCATGTTCTGATGTTAACTCATCCTTACACCATGGATTTGACTTGTAATGTGTTGATAACTCGTCAGAATCACTGGCTTGGTAAGAGCTATTGGCTTAATGCATTGCACTAACTGACAGCTGGACTACTAAGGGATTGATACGAGCTCTCTTTTACAATATACAATATAACATACATTTAATGTACAAATTACGTTGTAAATACTATACTAGAACCACAGTAGACTTTCAAACAATCAACTGAAGTCTGTCTACAGTGTTAATCAAATGTAATTTAATTTCCCCTCAGTCTTTGATCTATGCAACACCTCTCCTGCCCCCCTCTCTTCCTTCTCCCATCTTGCTCTCTCTCTCTCTCACACACACACACACACACACACACACACACACACACACACACACACACACACACACACACACACACACACACACACACACACACAGCACTTCTTCTGCCCAGGCTCACAGAATGTGAAAGAACACACAGACGCACGCACGCACACATACACTTAGTTACACTCACAAACACGCCAGGACACACACACACACACACACGCACACACACGCACACGGTCACACACACAAACTCTCTTTCTCACTCATTCTCACACACAGTCCACTTGTTGTAGACCAGATAGTGTTTGGTTTGGTTAGACTTTCCTTCTCCGTCCACTACAGAAGAGAGAGTGTTTGGTGGCTGTTCAGTTGAGTATCTGACCTCCTTCCTGCTCTCATCTCCTTCCTCTGTTTCAGCAAACCAAGAGAAAGCTGGATGTCGCCAATAAACGCCAGGACCTGCTGTATGACAAGCTGAGGGAACAGAGTGTGAGTAAAACCTCTGTGTGTGTGTGTGTGTGTGTGTGTGTGTGTATGCTGTGAGATGGTGTGTGTGTTTAGATAGGAGTATCTCCCTGTGGTGTGTGTGAAGCCTATCCTCCCTCCTATCTCCCCTCAGCTCTCTCCAGTCATCATGTGTGGGTTGCACAACATGGCGCGCAGAAAACAGATGTGGACACACACGCTAGGACACACACACACTCATGCCTGCACGCACAGCACTTCTTCTGAGTAGAAGTACGAGTATCTACTTAAAACACTGTGTGTGCGTGCCTGCGTGCGTACGTCTGTGCGTGTGTGCATGCATGCGTCTGTGTGTGCCTGCCTGCGTCTGTGTGTGCCTGCCTGCGTCTGTGTGTGCCTGCCTGCGTCTGTGTGTGCCTGCCTGCCTGGGTGCGTACATCTGTGTGAGTGTGTGTGCGCGTGCGTGCGTCTGTGAGTGCGTGTGTCTGTACGTGCCGGCCCGCCTACGTCTGCCCGCGTGCCTGCCTGCTTGCCTGCCTGTGTGCGTGCTTCTGTGTGTGCCTGCCTGCCTGTGTACCTCTCTGTGTGTGTGTGTGTGAGTGCGTCTGTGTGTGCCTGCCTACGTCTGTGCGTGCCTGCGTGCGTGCTTCTGTGTGTGCCTGCCTGCCTGTGTACCTCTCTGTGTGTGTGTGTGTGTGAGCGTGCGTCTGGTCTGTGTGTGCTTGCCTGTGTCTGTGCATGCCTGCCTGCCTGCGTACCTCTGTGTGTGCGTGCGTGCGTCTGTGCCTGCCTGCGTGTGTACGTCTGTCTGTGTGTGCGTGTGTACGTCTGTCCGTGCATGGGTGCATGTTGTTTGTATGTATCTGCCTGAATCTGTGCCTGCCTGCCTGCGTATGCCTGTGTGTATGCGTGCGTACGGTCGCTGTGTGCGTCTGTGTGTGTGTCTGCCTGAATCTGTGCGTGCCTGCCTGCCTGCGTATGCCTGTGTGTATGCGTGCGTCCGTCTGTGTGGATGTGTGCGTCTGTGTGTGTGTGCCTGCCTGCGTGTGTCTGCGTGCCTGCCTGCCTGCTAATCAAATGTGTTCATTTCAGTCACATAAAAATAATAACTGGTTTATTTTACTGTCCCCTAGGCTCCAGCCTTACCAGGTGTAAAGAGTTTGGCAGTGCCAAGAAGAGAGTGGATGGCCACTGAATTGTTCCAGGCCCAGGGCTGACAGGGGCAGTACAGTGGCTCTGTCCACACCTCTGACAGAAGACTCCATTAAGAAAATTGTGGGAGGCATCTAGGAGAAGCAGCAGCACCAGCCAGAACAGAAGAGAAGATGGACAAAGACCTGTCTTGCCTGTGGACAGCCCAAGTCTGAATTTGAAACTGATGGATCCACTTCTGTTGAGCTGAATATAGCTGTAAAGTTTTTTCTTTCTTTTTTTTCTTTTACTTAATTGTTTTACTTACTTTAACATTAATGCATGACCAGAAACACCAGTTTTCTACTTGTCATATTAACCAGCACTGTATCTATCACTATATACTCCCCCTCCCTATGTATGTACTGTGTCATTGTCATATCTAATTGTTGTCTTAAATTATCCATATTATTTCTAAAACTTACAGTCCAATTATTTCATTTGTCATATATACATTATTTCACATGTTCATAAATAAAACTGTAACTTGCTTTGAAATATTGCACACTGCCTTTTTGTCCTGCTTAAATAAAAACAATATTATAGTATGTATATATCTATATCTCAGCTTAATTACACCATCTACAACAATAGGTTCTGAGTCATAAGAAAGGAGGATTTTAATGATAATTAAGCACACTGTTACAAACAAGTGAAGAACTAGAAAAAACATTAAAAGATTTCCACAAAGACAAAACGTTCTGAGTCATAAGAATGGAGGATTTTAATGATAATTAAACACACTGTTACAATCACGTGAAGACATTAAAAAAAAAACATTATAAGATCTCCACAAAGACACTCGAAATATGTTGAAGTAGTATTTCACCATATTCAATGTTGTAGCATTTACATTCTATAAACGGCAAAAATATATATTTTTACTTACAAAAACGTAATTAATTGTTAATCTCCACGTATTTTCAATGCTTTTTACTCAAAAATATCACATTCAATAACAACTCGATCGGGATACGAACCCGTTCTTTTGGGGAATCGGAAATAAATAAATAAATGAACGGACCCGGAGAGAATGCTTCGATCCTATTGGCTTGCTGGACTCGTCCAGTATTCTCGACTGGCCCCCGCGTGGCAGGCGAGAATTCTACCACTGAACCACCAATGCGTGCCACGTGCAAGAAGAGAAGAGAAACCGCCAAAGAGAGACCACCAAGCACCACCGAGCTGTTGCTAAAGGGTCAACAGAGAAGAATGGTCGAAAATTGGAATGGGGCTTCTATCCTGCACAGGTCGCGATCTATTCACGTCTAAAGAATGCTTGGCGAGCTACAATGGCTGGTGGGAATCAAGGATGTTCCACCGAAAAGGAAGTGGTTTTAAATCTACTCTGTCGCAGGGCACTTGTGCGCCGTCAAGGGGAATTAGCTCAAATGGTAGAGCGCTCGCTTAGCATGCGAGAGGTAGCGGGATCGATGCCCGCATTCTCCAGTGGCTCGGGCTGGGTGATGCAGCTACAAATGGTCGAAGGAAAACTAAAGCTGCGAAATTTTTCTAAGTCCTTTCTGGTTAACCATGGGTTAGATTTTCTGTTTGGTTAACCATGGGTCTTAGATCCGTAGGCTGCGCACCATTGACTGAAGCCTCAAAGGGGGTGTTTAAGGCTGGTTATGGGCTTAAGGGTGGACCGGTGCTTAAGTGTGATATTTTCTAGGGGGGCGTGTCCCCTGGAAGGGGGTCCCAGGCCAGGGAGAGCCCCGGGGAAGGTGCACTTTGGTGGTCTGGATGGATGGGCTGCCTTATATACAGCCAAGGACTTGTTGTGCGTGCATTGGTTGTTCAGTGGTAGAATTCTCGCCTGCCTGCCACGCGGGGGGAGGCCCGGGTTGGTTTCCCGGCCAATGCAGATGGCTCTACTCTCGGTCCTTCTTCGGCTCAGACCAAGACCGAAGCAATACAAAAGATCAAGCATGCGAGAGGTAGCGGGATCGATGCCCGCATTCTCCAGTGGCTTGGGCTGTGTAAGACTTCCTTTTCATCACGGCACACAGCAGCTTGTGCTATTTCGAGGAGTACTGCGTCTTTGGCATAGACGACTTTCTGGCCATGCCGAACGCGAAAAGTCTGCGCCCAACGTGGGGCTCGAACCCACGACCCTGAGATTAAGAGTCTCATGCTCTACCGACTGAGCTAGCCGGGCTTTTGCAGCCTGCAGGGATGCCGTCAGTTCACGGCAGAGCCGAGCACGAGACAAACGGCCAACCTCCTGTCTGCCCGTAGGTTGAACGGTGAATCCTTGAGCCCCTTCCGCACCATGCGCAGTCTCTGTGGCGCAATTGGTTAGCGCGTTCGGCTGTTAACCGAAAGGTTGGTGGTTCAAGCCCACCCAGGGACGAAAGTGCCTCTTTTCTGCGAGACGGTTACCAGCCAACAGCGTGTTTCAGAAGGATGTCCTCATCCTCACCTGAACATAGTTCTTCTTCTTCAGGGCACAATGTCTAAAAATGGCCAGTACGGGGATCGAACCCGCGACCTTGGCGTTATTAGCACCACGCTCTAACCAACTGAGCTAACCGGCCACAATCGACAAGTCCTGCCTCTCTTGGCAACAGTCATTCCCCCAAGGACTGAGCAGGTCCCCGTGTAGCAGTCGACTGGCAACTCCTTTTATGGATTCTACACGTCCCCGGGGTTCAATTCCCCGACGGGGAGAGGTTGGCTGTCCTTTTATCTTATGACAAGCTCCTCGTTAGTATAGTGGATAGTATCCCCGCCTGTCACGCGGGAGACCGGGGTTCAATTCCCCGACGGGGAGACGATGGCTGTCCTTTTATCTTTCTTCGGCCCTGGGCTGAGTCGAACAAAGGCCAAGAGGAGAGCCAGCTGCATTGGCCGGGAATCGAACCCGGGCCTCCCGCGCGGCCGTCGAGAAAAGTTTACCTAAACCGACCTAAACGCCTTTTAACATGCATTTCAATGATAGTGCAGTGTGAATGTAATATTCTTTTGGCCACTCTTCCGGTTGTGGCGCTGTTCCGACTTTTTCTATAGACCCGCGGTCCTCAAATTTTGTTTTGACTTCAGGCAAACCTCTAGCGGGAGACGGTTCATAGACAAGTCACCGGAGAATCGCCAGATATCACAAAAGACGGTACAAGTGACCAGATCATCGCTACATTTTCGCGTTTATTCACTTCAGTGTTCATTTTCATTCGTCAAAGGTAAGACACGTTGCTTTATTTTCATAAAAGTTAGACTGCTTTGTGATAACATTAGTTCGCTGCTAATTCGCTTGGTTGATGCGATAGAACTGCCCGGAATTAAGTTTGGGGTAATTATGGGCTAAATAATGAATGAACATCATGCTATTTCTTGATATTGTGTGTGGTTTTTAGGTTGTTGGTTAATTTTATATATTCGTCAGCGCGGTATTGACAGTAATGTCGTGTCAGCAGTTGCCTAGCATCACTCGCAGTCGCAGGGTAACGCAGAAGATTTGTGGTGAAATAACACGTCAAAGTATTAATGGACATGATCGTTTTATAAAGTCATGTGTACAGCTTTCATGTCCTGACGTTAAATAGTCTTGTCAGTTCGTTTCTGACAGGGTTGTAATGTTGTGTTGATAAGTTAGCTACCTATACCTCAGCATTGCTAGCTTGCTAAGAGATTGACGCTATAGGCTTGTGTTTAAATAACGTAATAAGGCATGAACATGATTGTGTTTTATATTTATGTGTACGGTTTTCATGTTCTGATGTTAACTCATCCTTACACCATGGATTTGACTTGATAACTCGTCAGAATCACTGGCTTGGTAAGAGCTATTGGCTTAATGCATTGCACTAACTGACAGCTGGACTACTAAGGGATTGATACGAGCTCTCTTTTACAATATACAATATAACATACATTTAATGTACAAATTACGTTGTAAATACTATACTAGAACCACAGTAGACTTTCAAACAATCAACTGAAGTCTGTCTACAGTGTTAATCAAATGTAATTTAATTTCCCCTCAGTCTTTGATCTATGCAACACCTCTCCTGCCCCCCTCTCTTCCTTCTCCCATCTTGCTCTCTCTCTCTCTCACACACACACACACACACACACACACACACACACACACACACACACACACACACACACACACACACACACACACACACACACACACACACACACACACAGCACTTCTTCTGCCCAGGCTCACAGAATGTGAAAGAACACACAGACGCACGCACGCACACATACACTTAGTTACACTCACAAACACGCCAGGACACACACACACACACACACGCACACACACGCACACGGTCACACACACAAACTCTCTTTCTCACTCATTCTCACACACAGTCCACTTGTTGTAGACCAGATAGTGTTTGGTTTGGTTAGACTTTCCTTCTCCGTCCACTACAGAAGAGAGAGTGTTTGGTGGCTGTTCAGTTGAGTATCTGACCTCCTTCCTGCTCTCATCTCCTTCCTCTGTTTCAGCAAACCAAGAGAAAGCTGGATGTCGCCAATAAACGCCAGGACCTGCTGTATGACAAGCTGAGGGAACAGAGTGTGAGTAAAACCTCTGTGTGTGTGTGTGTGTGTGTGTGTGTGTGTATGCTGTGAGATGGTGTGTGTGTTTAGATAGGAGTATCTCCCTGTGGTGTGTGTGAAGCCTATCCTCCCTCCTATCTCCCCTCAGCTCTCTCCAGTCATCATGTGTGGGTTGCACAACATGGCGCGCAGAAAACAGATGTGGACACACACGCTAGGACACACACACACTCATGCCTGCACGCACAGCACTTCTTCTGAGTAGAAGTACGAGTATCTACTTAAAACACTGTGTGTGCGTGCCTGCGTGCGTACGTCTGTGCGTGTGTGCATGCATGCGTCTGTGTGTGCCTGCCTGCGTCTGTGTGTGCCTGCCTGCGTCTGTGTGTGCCTGCCTGCGTCTGTGTGTGCCTGCCTGCCTGGGTGCGTACATCTGTGTGAGTGTGTGTGCGCGTGCGTGCGTCTGTGAGTGCGTGTGTCTGTACGTGCCGGCCCGCCTACGTCTGCCCGCGTGCCTGCCTGCTTGCCTGCCTGTGTGCGTGCTTCTGTGTGTGCCTGCCTGCCTGTGTACCTCTCTGTGTGTGTGTGTGTGAGTGCGTCTGTGTGTGCCTGCCTACGTCTGTGCGTGCCTGCGTGCGTGCTTCTGTGTGTGCCTGCCTGCCTGTGTACCTCTCTGTGTGTGTGTGTGTGTGAGCGTGCGTCTGGTCTGTGTGTGCTTGCCTGTGTCTGTGCATGCCTGCCTGCCTGCGTACCTCTGTGTGTGCGTGCGTGCGTCTGTGCCTGCCTGCGTGTGTACGTCTGTCTGTGTGTGCGTGTGTACGTCTGTCCGTGCATGGGTGCATGTTGTTTGTATGTATCTGCCTGAATCTGTGCCTGCCTGCCTGCGTATGCCTGTGTGTATGCGTGCGTACGGTCGCTGTGTGCGTCTGTGTGTGTGTCTGCCTGAATCTGTGCGTGCCTGCCTGCCTGCGTATGCCTGTGTGTATGCGTGCGTCCGTCTGTGTGGATGTGTGCGTCTGTGTGTGTGTGCCTGCCTGCGTGTGTCTGCGTGCCTGCCTGCCTGCTAATCAAATGTGTTCATTTCAGTCACATAAAAATAATAACTGGTTTATTTTACTGTCCCCTAGGCTCCAGCCTTACCAGGTGTAAAGAGTTTGGCAGTGCCAAGAAGAGAGTGGATGGCCACTGAATTGTTCCAGGCCCAGGGCTGACAGGGGCAGTACAGTGGCTCTGTCCACACCTCTGACAGAAGACTCCATTAAGAAAATTGTGGGAGGCATCTAGGAGAAGCAGCAGCACCAGCCAGAACAGAAGAGAAGATGGACAAAGACCTGTCTTGCCTGTGGACAGCCCAAGTCTGAATTTGAAACTGATGGATCCACTTCTGTTGAGCTGAATATAGCTGTAAAGTTTTTTCTTTCTTTTTTTTCTTTTACTTAATTGTTTTACTTACTTTAACATTAATGCATGACCAGAAACACCAGTTTTCTACTTGTCATATTAACCAGCACTGTATCTATCACTATATACTCCCCCTCCCTATGTATGTACTGTGTCATTGTCATATCTAATTGTTGTCTTAAATTATCCATATTATTTCTAAAACTTACAGTCCAATTATTTCATTTGTCATATATACATTATTTCACATGTTCATAAATAAAACTGTAACTTGCTTTGAAATATTGCACACTGCCTTTTTGTCCTGCTTAAATAAAAACAATATTATAGTATGTATATATCTATATCTCAGCTTAATTACACCATCTACAACAATAGGTTCTGAGTCATAAGAAAGGAGGATTTTAATGATAATTAAGCACACTGTTACAAACAAGTGAAGAACTAGAAAAAACATTAAAAGATTTCCACAAAGACAAAACGTTCTGAGTCATAAGAATGGAGGATTTTAATGATAATTAAACACACTGTTACAATCACGTGAAGACATTAAAAAAAAAACATTATAAGATCTCCACAAAGACACTCGAAATATGTTGAAGTAGTATTTCACCATATTCAATGTTGTAGCATTTACATTCTATAAACGGCAAAAATATATATTTTTACTTACAAAAACGTAATTAATTGTTAATCTCCACGTATTTTCAATGCTTTTTACTCAAAAATATCACATTCAATAACAACTCGATCGGGATACGAACCCGTTCTTTTGGGGAATCGGAAATAAATAAATAAATGAACGGACCCGGAGAGAATGCTTCGATCCTATTGGCTTGCTGGACTCGTCCAGTATTCTCGACTGGCCCCCGCGTGGCAGGCGAGAATTCTACCACTGAACCACCAATGCGTGCCACGTGCAAGAAGAGAAGAGAAACCGCCAAAGAGAGACCACCAAGCACCACCGAGCTGTTGCTAAAGGGTCAACAGAGAAGAATGGTCGAAAATTGGAATGGGGCTTCTATCCTGCACAGGTCGCGATCTATTCACGTCTAAAGAATGCTTGGCGAGCTACAATGGCTGGTGGGAATCAAGGATGTTCCACCGAAAAGGAAGTGGTTTTAAATCTACTCTGTCGCAGGGCACTTGTGCGCCGTCAAGGGGAATTAGCTCAAATGGTAGAGCGCTCGCTTAGCATGCGAGTGGTAGCGGGATCGATGCCCGCATTCTCCAGTGGCTCGGGCTGGGTGATGCAGCTACAAATGGTCGAAGGAAAACTAAAGCTGCGAAATTTTTCTAAGTCCTTTCTGGTTAACCATGGGTTAGATTTTCTGTTTGGTTAACCATGGGTCTTAGATCCGTAGGCTGCGCACCATTGACTGAAGCCTCAAAGGGGGTGTTTAAGGCTGGTTATGGGCTTAAGGGTGGACCGGTGCTTAAGTGTGATATTTTCTAGGGGGGCGTGTCCCCTGGAAGGGGGTCCCAGGCCAGGGAGAGCCCCGGGGAAGGTGCACTTTGGTGGTCTGGATGGATGGGCTGCCTTATATACAGCCAAGGACTTGTTGTGCGTGCATTGGTTGTTCAGTGGTAGAATTCTCGCCTGCCTGCCACGCGGGGGGAGGCCCGGGTTGGTTTCCCGGCCAATGCAGATGGCTCTACTCTCGGTCCTTCTTCGGCTCAGACCAAGACCGAAGCAATACAAAAGATCAAGCATGCGAGAGGTAGCGGGATCGATGCCCGCATTCTCCAGTGGCTTGGGCTGTGTAAGACTTCCTTTTCATCACGGCACACAGCAGCTTGTGCTATTTCGAGGAGTACTGCGTCTTTGGCATAGACGACTTTCTGGCCATGCCGAACGCGAAAAGTCTGCGCCCAACGTGGGGCTCGAACCCACGACCCTGAGATTAAGAGTCTCATGCTCTACCGACTGAGCTAGCCGGGCTTTTGCAGCCTGCAGGGATGCCGTCAGTTCACGGCAGAGCCGAGCACGAGACAAACGGCCAACCTCCTGTCTGCCCGTAGGTTGAACGGTGAATCCTTGAGCCCCTTCCGCACCATGCGCAGTCTCTGTGGCGCAATTGGTTAGCGCGTTCGGCTGTTAACCGAAAGGTTGGTGGTTCAAGCCCACCCAGGGACGAAAGTGCCTCTTTTCTGCGAGACGGTTACCAGCCAACAGCGTGTTTCAGAAGGATGTCCTCATCCTCACCTGAACATAGTTCTTCTTCTTCAGGGCACAATGTCTAAAAATGGCCAGTACGGGGATCGAACCCGCGACCTTGGCGTTATTAGCACCACGCTCTAACCAACTGAGCTAACCGGCCACAATCGACAAGTCCTGCCTCTCTTGGCAACAGTCATTCCCCCAAGGACTGAGCAGGTCCCCGTGTAGCAGTCGACTGGCAACTCCTTTTATGGATTCTACACGTCCCCGGGGTTCAATTCCCCGACGGGGAGAGGTTGGCTGTCCTTTTATCTTATGACAAGCTCCTCGTTAGTATAGTGGATAGTATCCCCGCCTGTCACGCGGGAGACCGGGGTTCAATTCCCCGACGGGGAGACGATGGCTGTCCTTTTATCTTTCTTCGGCCCTGGGCTGAGTCGAACAAAGGCCAAGAGGAGAGCCAGCTGCATTGGCCGGGAATCGAACCCGGGCCTCCCGCGCGGCCGTCGAGAAAAGTTTACCTAAACCGACCTAAACGCCTTTTAACATGCATTTCAATGATAGTGCAGTGTGAATGTAATATTCTTTTGGCCACTCTTCCGGTTGTGGCGCTGTTCCGACTTTTTCTATAGACCCGCGGTCCTCAAATTTTGTTTTGACTTCAGGCAAACCTCTAGCGGGAGACGGTTCATAGACAAGTCACCGGAGAATCGCCAGATATCACAAAAGACGGTACAAGTGACCAGATCATCGCTACATTTTCGCGTTTATTCACTTCAGTGTTCATTTTCATTCGTCAAAGGTAAGACACGTTGCTTTATTTTCATAAAAGTTAGACTGCTTTGTGATAACATTAGTTCGCTGCTAATTCGCTTGGTTGATGCGATAGAACTGCCCGGAATTAAGTTTGGGGTAATTATGGGCTAAATAATGAATGAACATCATGCTATTTCTTGATATTGTGTGTGGTTTTTAGGTTGTTGGTTAATTTTATATATTCGTCAGCGCGGTATTGACAGTAATGTCGTGTCAGCAGTTGCCTAGCATCACTCGCAGTCGCAGGGTAACGCAGAAGATTTGTGGTGAAATAACACGTCAAAGTATTAATGGACATGATCGTTTTATAAAGTCATGTGTACAGCTTTCATGTCCTGACGTTAAATAGTCTTGTCAGTTCGTTTCTGACAGGGTTGTAATGTTGTGTTGATAAGTTAGCTACCTATACCTCAGCATTGCTAGCTTGCTAAGAGATTGACGCTATAGGCTTGTGTTTAAATAACGTAATAAGGCATGAACATGATTGTGTTTTATATTTATGTGTACGGTTTTCATGTTCTGATGTTAACTCATCCTTACACCATGGATTTGACTTGATAACTCGTCAGAATCACTGGCTTGGTAAGAGCTATTGGCTTAATGCATTGCACTAACTGACAGCTGGACTACTAAGGGATTGATACGAGCTCTCTTTTACAATATACAATATAACATACATTTAATGTACAAATTACGTTGTAAATACTATACTAGAACCACAGTAGACTTTCAAACAATCAACTGAAGTCTGTCTACAGTGTTAATCAAATGTAATTTAATTTCCCCTCAGTCTTTGATCTATGCAACACCTCTCCTGCCCCCCTCTCTTCCTTCTCCCATCTTGCTCTCTCTCTCTCTCACACACACACACACACACACACACACACACACACACACACACACACACACACACACACACACACACACACACACACACACACACACACACACACACACAGCACTTCTTCTGCCCAGGCTCACAGAATGTGAAAGAACACACAGACGCACGCACGCACACATACACTTAGTTACACTCACAAACACGCCAGGACACACACACACACACACACGCACACACACGCACACGGTCACACACACAAACTCTCTTTCTCACTCATTCTCACACACAGTCCACTTGTTGTAGACCAGATAGTGTTTGGTTTGGTTAGACTTTCCTTCTCCGTCCACTACAGAAGAGAGAGTGTTTGGTGGCTGTTCAGTTGAGTATCTGACCTCCTTCCTGCTCTCATCTCCTTCCTCTGTTTCAGCAAACCAAGAGAAAGCTGGATGTCGCCAATAAACGCCAGGACCTGCTGTATGACAAGCTGAGGGAACAGAGTGTGAGTAAAACCTCTGTGTGTGTGTGTGTGTGTGTGTGTGTGTGTATGCTGTGAGATGGTGTGTGTGTTTAGATAGGAGTATCTCCCTGTGGTGTGTGTGAAGCCTATCCTCCCTCCTATCTCCCCTCAGCTCTCTCCAGTCATCATGTGTGGGTTGCACAACATGGCGCGCAGAAAACAGATGTGGACACACACGCTAGGACACACACACACTCATGCCTGCACGCACAGCACTTCTTCTGAGTAGAAGTACGAGTATCTACTTAAAACACTGTGTGTGCGTGCCTGCGTGCGTACGTCTGTGCGTGTGTGCATGCATGCGTCTGTGTGTGCCTGCCTGCGTCTGTGTGTGCCTGCCTGCGTCTGTGTGTGCCTGCCTGCGTCTGTGTGTGCCTGCCTGCCTGGGTGCGTACATCTGTGTGAGTGTGTGTGCGCGTGCGTGCGTCTGTGAGTGCGTGTGTCTGTACGTGCCGGCCCGCCTACGTCTGCCCGCGTGCCTGCCTGCTTGCCTGCCTGTGTGCGTGCTTCTGTGTGTGCCTGCCTGCCTGTGTACCTCTCTGTGTGTGTGTGTGTGAGTGCGTCTGTGTGTGCCTGCCTACGTCTGTGCGTGCCTGCGTGCGTGCTTCTGTGTGTGCCTGCCTGCCTGTGTACCTCTCTGTGTGTGTGTGTGTGTGAGCGTGCGTCTGGTCTGTGTGTGCTTGCCTGTGTCTGTGCATGCCTGCCTGCCTGCGTACCTCTGTGTGTGCGTGCGTGCGTCTGTGCCTGCCTGCGTGTGTACGTCTGTCTGTGTGTGCGTGTGTACGTCTGTCCGTGCATGGGTGCATGTTGTTTGTATGTATCTGCCTGAATCTGTGCCTGCCTGCCTGCGTATGCCTGTGTGTATGCGTGCGTACGGTCGCTGTGTGCGTCTGTGTGTGTGTCTGCCTGAATCTGTGCGTGCCTGCCTGCCTGCGTATGCCTGTGTGTATGCGTGCGTCCGTCTGTGTGGATGTGTGCGTCTGTGTGTGTGTGCCTGCCTGCGTGTGTCTGCGTGCCTGCCTGCCTGCTAATCAAATGTGTTCATTTCAGTCACATAAAAATAATAACTGGTTTATTTTACTGTCCCCTAGGCTCCAGCCTTACCAGGTGTAAAGAGTTTGGCAGTGCCAAGAAGAGAGTGGATGGCCACTGAATTGTTCCAGGCCCAGGGCTGACAGGGGCAGTACAGTGGCTCTGTCCACACCTCTGACAGAAGACTCCATTAAGAAAATTGTGGGAGGCATCTAGGAGAAGCAGCAGCACCAGCCAGAACAGAAGAGAAGATGGACAAAGACCTGTCTTGCCTGTGGACAGCCCAAGTCTGAATTTGAAACTGATGGATCCACTTCTGTTGAGCTGAATATAGCTGTAAAGTTTTTTCTTTCTTTTTTTTCTTTTACTTAATTGTTTTACTTACTTTAACATTAATGCATGACCAGAAACACCAGTTTTCTACTTGTCATATTAACCAGCACTGTATCTATCACTATATACTCCCCCTCCCTATGTATGTACTGTGTCATTGTCATATCTAATTGTTGTCTTAAATTATCCATATTATTTCTAAAACTTACAGTCCAATTATTTCATTTGTCATATATACATTATTTCACATGTTCATAAATAAAACTGTAACTTGCTTTGAAATATTGCACACTGCCTTTTTGTCCTGCTTAAATAAAAACAATATTATAGTATGTATATATCTATATCTCAGCTTAATTACACCATCTACAACAATAGGTTCTGAGTCATAAGAAAGGAGGATTTTAATGATAATTAAGCACACTGTTACAAACAAGTGAAGAACTAGAAAAAACATTAAAAGATTTCCACAAAGACAAAACGTTCTGAGTCATAAGAATGGAGGATTTTAATGATAATTAAACACACTGTTACAATCACGTGAAGACATTAAAAAAAAAACATTATAAGATCTCCACAAAGACACTCGAAATATGTTGAAGTAGTATTTCACCATATTCAATGTTGTAGCATTTACATTCTATAAACGGCAAAAATATATATTTTTACTTACAAAAACGTAATTAATTGTTAATCTCCACGTATTTTCAATGCTTTTTACTCAAAAATATCACATTCAATAACAACTCGATCGGGATACGAACCCGTTCTTTTGGGGAATCGGAAATAAATAAATAAATGAACGGACCCGGAGAGAATGCTTCGATCCTATTGGCTTGCTGGACTCGTCCAGTATTCTCGACTGGCCCCCGCGTGGCAGGCGAGAATTCTACCACTGAACCACCAATGCGTGCCACGTGCAAGAAGAGAAGAGAAACCGCCAAAGAGAGACCACCAAGCACCACCGAGCTGTTGCTAAAGGGTCAACAGAGAAGAATGGTCGAAAATTGGAATGGGGCTTCTATCCTGCACAGGTCGCGATCTATTCACGTCTAAAGAATGCTTGGCGAGCTACAATGGCTGGTGGGAATCAAGGATGTTCCACCGAAAAGGAAGTGGTTTTAAATCTACTCTGTCGCAGGGCACTTGTGCGCCGTCAAGGGGAATTAGCTCAAATGGTAGAGCGCTCGCTTAGCATGCGAGTGGTAGCGGGATCGATGCCCGCATTCTCCAGTGGCTCGGGCTGGGTGATGCAGCTACAAATGGTCGAAGGAAAACTAAAGCTGCGAAATTTTTCTAAGTCCTTTCTGGTTAACCATGGGTTAGATTTTCTGTTTGGTTAACCATGGGTCTTAGATCCGTAGGCTGCGCACCATTGACTGAAGCCTCAAAGGGGGTGTTTAAGGCTGGTTATGGGCTTAAGGGTGGACCGGTGCTTAAGTGTGATATTTTCTAGGGGGGCGTGTCCCCTGGAAGGGGGTCCCAGGCCAGGGAGAGCCCCGGGGAAGGTGCACTTTGGTGGTCTGGATGGATGGGCTGCCTTATATACAGCCAAGGACTTGTTGTGCGTGCATTGGTTGTTCAGTGGTAGAATTCTCGCCTGCCTGCCACGCGGGGGGAGGCCCGGGTTGGTTTCCCGGCCAATGCAGATGGCTCTACTCTCGGTCCTTCTTCGGCTCAGACCAAGACCGAAGCAATACAAAAGATCAAGCATGCGAGAGGTAGCGGGATCGATGCCCGCATTCTCCAGTGGCTTGGGCTGTGTAAGACTTCCTTTTCATCACGGCACACAGCAGCTTGTGCTATTTCGAGGAGTACTGCGTCTTTGGCATAGACGACTTTCTGGCCATGCCGAACGCGAAAAGTCTGCGCCCAACGTGGGGCTCGAACCCACGACCCTGAGATTAAGAGTCTCATGCTCTACCGACTGAGCTAGCCAGGCTTTTGCAGCCTGCAGGGATGCCGTCAGTTCACGGCAGAGCCGAGCACGAGACAAACGGCCAACCTCCTGTCTGCCCGTAGGTTGAACGGTGAATCCTTGAGCCCCTTCCGCACCATGCGCAGTCTCTGTGGCGCAATTGGTTAGCGCGTTCGGCTGTTAACCGAAAGGTTGGTGGTTCAAGCCCACCCAGGGACGAAAGTGCCTCTTTTCTGCGAGACGGTTACCAGCCAACAGCGTGTTTCAGAAGGATGTCCTCATCCTCACCTGAACATAGTTCTTCTTCTTCAGGGCACAATGTCTAAAAATGGCCAGTACGGGGATCGAACCCGCGACCTTGGCGTTATTAGCACCACGCTCTAACCAACTGAGCTAACCGGCCACAATCGACAAGTCCTGCCTCTCTTGGCAACAGTCATTCCCCCAAGGACTGAGCAGGTCCCCGTGTAGCAGTCGACTGGCAACTCCTTTTATGGATTCTACACGTCCCCGGGGTTCAATTCCCCGACGGGAAGAGGTTGGCTGTCCTTTTATCTTATGACAAGCTCCTCGTTAGTATAGTGGATAGTATCCCCGCCTGTCACGCGGGAGACCGGGGTTCAATTCCCCGACGGGGAGACGATGGCTGTCCTTTTATCTTTCTTCGGCCCTGGGCTGAGTCGAACAAAGGCCAAGAGGAGAGCCAGCTGCATTGGCCGGGAATCGAACCCGGGCCTCCCGCGTGGCAGGCAAGAATTCTACCACTGAACCACCAATGCGTGCCACGTGCAAGAAGAGAAGAGAAACCCCCAAAGAGAGACCACCAAGCACCACCGAGCTGTTGCTAAAGGGTCAACAGAGAAGAATGGTCGAAAATTGGAATGGGGCTTTTATCCTGCACAGGTCGCGATCTATTCACGTCTAAAGAATGCTTGGCGAGCTACAATGGCTGGTGGGAATCAAGGATGTTCCACCGAAAAGGAAGTGGTTTTAAATCTACTCTGTCGCAGGGCACTTGTGCGCCGTCAAGGGGAATTATCTCAAATGGTAGAGCGCTCGCTTAGCATGCGAGAGGTAGCGGGATCGATGCCCGCATTCTCCAGTGGCTCGGGCTGGGTGATGCAGCTACAAATGGTCGAAGGAAAACTAAAGCTGCGAAATTTTTCTAAGTCCTTTCTGGTTAACCATGGGTTAGATTTTCTTTTTGGTTAACCATGGGTCTTAGATCCGTAGGCTGCGCACCATTGACTGAAGCCTCAAAGGGGGTGTTTAAGGCTGGTTATGGGCTTAAGGGTGGACCGGTGCTTAAGTGTGATATTTTCTAGGGGGGCGTGTCCCCTGGAAGGGGGTCCCAGGCCAGGGAGAGCCCCGGGGAAGGTGCACTTTGGTGGTCTGGATGGATGGGCTGCCTTATATACAGCCAAGGACTTGTTGTGCGTGCATTGGTTGTTCAGTGGTAGAATTCTCGCCTGCCTGCCACGCGGGGGGAGGCCCGGGTTGGTTTCCCGGCCAATGCAGATGGCTCTACTCTCGGTCCTTCTTCGGCTCAGACCAAGACCGAAGCAATACAAAAGATCAAGCATGCGAGAGGTAGCGGGATCGATGCCCGCATTCTCCAGTGGCTTGGGCTGTGTAAGACTTCCTTTTCATCACGGCACACAGCAGCTTGTGCTATTTCGAGGAGTACTGCGTCTTTGGCATAGACGACTTTCTGGCCATGCCGAACGCGAAAAGTCTGCGCCCAACGTGGGGCTCGAACCCACGACCCTGAGATTAAGAGTCTCATGCTCTACCGACTGAGCTAGCCGGGCTTTTGCAGCCTGCAGGGATGCCGTCAGTTCACGGCAGAGCCGAGCACGAGACAAACGGCCAACCTCCTGTCTGCCCGTAGGTTGAACGGTGAATCCTTGAGCCCCTTCAGCACCATGCGCAGTCTCTGTGGCGCAATTGGTTAGCGCGTTCGGCTGTTAACCGAAAGGTTGGTGGTTCAAGCCCACCCAGGGACGAAAGTGCCTCTTTTCTGCGAGACGGTTACCAGCCAACAGCGTGTTTCAGAAGGATGTCCTCATCCTCACCTGAACATAGTTCTTCTTCTTCAGGGCACAATGTCTAAAAATGACCAGTACGGGGATCGAACCCGCGACCTTGGCGTTATTAGCACCACGCTCTAACCAACTGAGCTAACCGGCCACAATCGACAAGTCCTGCCTCTCTTGGCAACAGTCATTCCCCCAAGGACTGAGCAGGTCCCCGTGTAGCAGTCGACTGGCAACTCCTTTTATGGATTCTACACGTCCCCGGGGTTCAATTCCCCGACGGGGAGAGGTTGGCTGTCCTTTTATCTTATGACAAGCTCCTCGTTAGTATAGTGGATAGTATCCCCGCCTGTCACGCGGGAGACCGGGGTTCAATTCCCCGACGGGGAGACGATGGCTGTCCTTTTATCTTTCTTCGGCCCTGGGCTGAGTCGAACAAAGGCCAAGAGGAGAGCCAGCTGCATTGGCCGGGAATCGAACCCGGGCCTCCCGCGCGGCCGTCGAGAAAAGTTTACCTAAACCGACCTAAACGCCTTTTAACATGCATTTCAATGATAGTGCAGTGTGAATGTAATATTCTTTTGGCCACTCTTCCGGTTGTGGCGCTGTTCCGACTTTTTCTATAGACCCGCGGTCCTCAAATTTTGTTTTGACTTCAGGCAAACCTCTAGCGGGAGACGGTCATAGACAAGTCACCGGAGAATCGCCAGATATCACAAAAGACGGTACAAGTGACCAGATCATCGCTACATTTTCGCGTTTATTCACTTCAGTGTTCATTTTCATTCGTCAAAGGTAAGACACGTTGCTTTATTTTCATAAAAGTTAGACTGCTTTGTGATAACATTAGTTCGCTGCTAATTCGCTTGGTTGATGCGATAGAACTGCCCGGAATTAAGTTTGGGGTAATTATGGGCTAAATAATGAATGAACATCATGCTATTTCTTGATATTGTGTGTGGTTTTTAGGTTGTTGGTTAATTTTATATATTCGTCAGCGCGGTATTGACAGTAATGTCGTGTCAGCAGTTGCCTAGCATCACTCGCAGTCGCAGGGTAACGCAGAAGATTTGTGGTGAAATAACACGTCAAAGTATTAATGGACATGATCGTTTTATAAAGTCATGTGTACAGCTTTCATGTCCTGACGTTAAATAGTCTTGTCAGTTCGTTTCTGACAGGGTTGTAATGTTGTGTTGATAAGTTAGCTACCTATACCTCAGCATTGCTAGCTTGCTAAGAGATTGACGCTATAGGTTTGTGTTTAAATAACGTAATAATGCATGAACATGATTTTGTTTTATATTTATGTGTACGGTTTTCATGTTCTGATGTTAACTCATCCTTACACCATGGATTTGACTTGTAATGTGTTGATAACTCGTCAGAATCACTGGCTTGGTAAGAGCTATTGGCTTAATGCATTGCACTAACTGACAGCTGGACTACTAAGGGATTGATACGAGCTCTCTTTTACAATATACAATATAACATACATTTAATGTACAAATTACGTTGTAAATACTATACTAGAACCACAGTAGACTTTCAAACAATCAACTGAAGTCTGTCTACAGTGTTAATCAAATGTAACTTAATTTCCCCTCAGTCTTTGATCTATGCAACACCTCTCCTGCCCCCCTCTCTTCCTTCTCCCATCTTGCTCTCTCTCTCTCACACTCACTCACACACACACACACACACACACACACACACACACACACACACACACACACACACACACACACACACACACACACACACAGCACTTCTTCTGCCCAGGCTCACAGAATGTGAAAGAACACACAGACGCACGCACGCACACATACACTTAGTTACACTCACAAACACGCCAGGACACACACACACGCACACACGGTCACACACACAAACTCTCTTTCTCACTCATTCTCACACACAGTCCACTTGTTGTAGACCAGATAGTGTTTGGTTTGGTTAGACTTTCCTTCTCCGTCCACTACAGAAGAGAGAGTGTTTGGTGGCTGTTCAGTTGAGTATCTGACCTCCTTCCTGCTCTCATCTCCTTCCTCTGTTTCAGCAAACCAAGAGAAAGCTGGATGTCGCCAATAAACGCCAGGACCTGCTGTATGACAAGCTGAGGGAACAGAGTGTGAGTAAAACCTCTGTGTGTGTGTGTGTGTGTGTGTGTGTGTGTGTGTGTATGCTGTGAGATGGTGTGTGTGTTTAGATAGGAGTATCTCCCTGTGGTGTGTGTGAAGCCTATTCTCCCTCCTATCTCCCCTCAGCTCTCTCCAGTCATCATGTGTGGGTTGCACAACATGGCGCGCAGAAAACAGATGTGGACACACACGCTAGGACACACACACACTCATGCCTGCACGCACAGCACTTCTTCTGAGTAGAAGTACGAGTATCTACTTAAAACACTGTGTGTGCGTGCCTGCGTGCGTACGTCTGTGCGTGTGTGCATGCATGCGTCTGTGTGTGCCTGCCTGCGTCTGTGTGTGCCTGCCTGCGTCTGTGTGTGCCTGCCTGCCTGGGTGCGTACATCTGTGTGAGTGTGTGTGCGCGTGCGTGCGTCTGTGAGTGCGTATGTCTGTACGTGCCGGCCCGCCTACGTCTGCCCGCGTGCCTGCCTGCTTGCCTGCCTGCGTGCGTGCTTCTGTGTGTGCCTGCCTGCCTGTGTACCTCTCTGTGTGTGTGTGTGTGCGTGCGTCTGTGTGTGCCTGCCTACGTCTGTGCGTGCCTGCGTGCGTGCTTCTGTGTGTGCCTGCCTGCCTGTGTACCTCTCTGTGTGTGTGTGTGTGTGAGCGTGCGTCTGTGTGTGCTTGCCTGTGTCTGTGCATGCCTGCCTGCCTGCGTACCTCTGTGTGTGCGTGCGTGCGTCTGTGCCTGCCTGCGTGTGTACGTCTGTCTGTGTGTGCGTGTGTACGTCTGTCCGTGCATGGGTGCATGTTGTTTGTATGTATCTGCCTGAATCTGTGCCTGCCTGCCTGCGTATGCCTGTGTGTATGCGTGCGTACGGTCGCTGTGTGCGTCTGTGTGTGTGTCTGCCTGAATCTGTGCGTGCCTGCCTGCCTGCCTGCGTGTATGCGTGCGTCCGTCTGTGTGGATGTGTGCGTCTGTGTGTGTGTGCCTGCCTGCGTGTGTCTGCGTGCCTGCCTGCCTGCTAATCAAATGTGTTCATTTCAGTCACATAAAAATAATAACTGGTTTATTTTACTGTCCCCTAGGCTCCAGCCTTACCAGGTGTAAAGAGTTTGGCAGTGCCAAGAAGAGAGTGGATGGCCACTGAATTGTTCCAGGCCCAGGGCTGACAGGGGCAGTACAGTGGCTCTGTCCACACCTCTGACAGAAGACTCCATTAAGAAAATTGTGGGAGGCATCTAGGAGAAGCAGCAGCACCAGCCAGAACAGAAGAGAAGATGGATAAAGACCTGTCTTGCCTGTGGACAGCCCAAGTCTGAATTTGAAACTGATGGATCCACTTCTGTTGAGCTGAATATAGCTGTAAAGTTTTTTCTTTCTTTTTTTTCTTTTACTTAATTGTTTTACTTACTTTAACATTAATGCATGACCAGAAACACCAGTTTTCTACTTGTCATATTAACCAGCACTGTATCTATCACTATATACTCCCCCTACCTATGTATGTACTGTGTCATTGTCATATCTAATTGTTGTCTTAAATTATCCATATTATTTCTAAAACTTACAGTCCAATTATTTCATTTGTCATATATACATTATTTCACATGTTCATAAATAAAACTGTAACTTGCTTTGAAATATTGCACACTGCCTTTTTGTCCTGCTTAAATAAAAACAATATTATAGTATGTATATATCTATATCTCAGCTTAATTACACCATCTACAACAATAGGTTCTGAGTCATAAGAAAGGAGGATTTTAATGATAATTAAGCACACTGTTACAAACAAGTGAAGAACTAGAAAAAACATTAAAAGATTTCCACAAAGACAAAACGTTCTGAGTCATAAGAATGGAGGATTTTAATGATAATTAAACACACTGTTACAATCACGTGAAGACATTAAAAAAAAAAACATTATAAGATCTCCACAAAGACACTGGAAATATGTTGAAGTAGTATTTCACCATATTCAATGTTGTAGCATTTACATTCTATAAACGGCAAAAATATATATTTTTACTTACAAAAACGTAATTAATTGTTAATCTCCACGTATTTTCAATGCTTTTTACTCAAAAATATCACATTCAATAACAACTGGATCGGGATACGAACCCGTTCTTTTGGGGAATCGGAAATAAATAAATAAATGAACGGACCCGGAGAGAATGCTTCGATCCTATTGGCTTGCTGGACTCGTCCAGTATTCTCGACTGGCCCCCGCGTGGCAGGCGAGAATTCTACCACTGAACCACCAATGCGTGCCACGTGCAAGAAGAGAAGAGAAACCGCCAAAGAGAGACCACCAAGCACCACCGAGCTGTTGCTAAAGGGTCAACAGAGAAGAATGGTCGAAAATTGGAATGGGGCTTCTATCCTGCACAGGTCGCGATCTATTCACGTCTAAAGAATGCTTGGCGAGCTACAATGGCTGGTGGGAATCAAGGATGTTCCACCGAAAAGGAAGTGGTTTTAAATCTACTCTGTCGCAGGGCACTTGTGCGCCGTCAAGGGGAATTATCTCAAATGGTAGAGCGCTCGCTTAGCATGCGAGAGGTAGCGGGATCGATGCCCGCATTCTCCAGTGGCTCGGGCTGGGTGATGCAGCTACAAATGGTCGAAGGAAAACTAAAGCTGCGAAATTTTTCTAAGTCCTTTCTGGTTAACCATGGGTTAGATTTTCTGTTTGGTTAACCATGGGTCTTAGATCCGTAGGCTGCGCACCATTGACTGAAGCCTCAAAGGGGGTGTTTAAGGCTGGTTATGGGCTTAAGGGTGGACCGGTGCTTAAGTGTGATATTTTCTAGGGGGGCGTGTCCCCTGGAAGGGGGTCCCAGGCCAGGGAGAGCCCCGGGGAAGGTGCACTTTGGTGGTCTGGATGGATGGGCTGCCTTATATACAGCCAAGGACTTGTTGTGCGTGCATTGGTTGTTCAGTGGTAGAATTCTCGCCTGCCTGCCACGCGGGGGGAGGCCCGGGTTGGTTTCCCGGCCAATGCAGATGGCTCTACTCTCGGTCCTTCTTCGGCTCAGACCAAGACCGAAGCAATACAAAAGATCAAGCATGCGAGAGGTAGCGGGATCGATGCCCGCATTCTCCAGTGGCTTGGGCTGTGTAAGACTTCCTTTTCATCACGGCACACAGCAGCTTGTGCTATTTCGAGGAGTACTGCGTCTTTGGCATAGACGACTTTCTGGCCATGCCGAACGCGAAAAGTCTGCGCCCAACGTGGGGCTCGAACCCACGACCCTGAGATTAAGAGTCTCATGCTCTACCGACTGAGCTAGCCGGGCTTTTGCAGCCTGCAGGGATGCCGTCAGTTCACGGCAGAGCCGAGCACGAGACAAACGGCCAACCTCCTGTCTGCCCGTTGGTTGAACGGTGAATCCTTGAGCCCCTTCCGCACCATGCGCAGTCTCTGTGGCGCAATTGGTTAGCGCGTTCGGCTGTTAACCGAAAGGTTGGTGGTTCAAGCCCACCCAGGGACGAAAGTGCCTCTTTTCTGCGAGACGGTTACCAGCCAACAGCGTGTTTCAGAAGGATGTCCTCATCCTCACCTGAACATAGTTCTTCTTCTTCAGGGCACAATGTCTAAAAATGGCCAGTACGGGGATCGAACCCGCGACCTTGGCGTTATTAGCACCACGCTCTAACCAACTGAGCTAACCGGCCACAATCGACAAGTCCTGCCTCTCTTGGCAACAGTCATTCCCCCAAGGACTGAGCAGGTCCCCGTGTAGCAGTCGACTGGCAACTCCTTTTATGGATTCTACACGTCCCCGGGGTTCAATTCCCCGACGGGGAGAGGTTGGCTGTCCTTTTATCTTATGACAAGCTCCTCGTTAGTATAGTGGATAGTATCCCCGCCTGTCACGCGGGAGACCGGGGTTCAATTCCCCGACGGGGAGACGATGGCTGTCCTTTTATCTTTCTTCGGCCCTGGGCTGAGTCGAACAAAGGCCAAGAGGAGAGCCAGCTGCATTGGCCGGGAATCGAACCCGGGCCTCCCGCGTGGCAGGCGAGAATTCTACCACTGAACCACCAATGCGTGCCACGTGCAAGAAGAGAAGAGAAACCGCCAAAGAGAGACCACCAAGCACCACCGAGCTGTTGCTAAAGGGTCAACAGAGAAGAATGGTCGAAAATTGGAATGGGGCTTCTATCCTGCACAGGTCGCGATCTATTCACGTCTAAAGAATGCTTGGCGAGCTACAATGGCTGGTGGGAATCAAGGATGTTCCACCGAAAAGGAAGTGGTTTTAAATCTACTCTGTCGCAGGGCACTTGTGCGCCGTCAAGGGGAATTAGCTCAAATGGTAGAGCGCTCGCTTAGCATGCGAGAGGTAGCGGGATCGATGCCCGCATTCTCCAGTGGCTCGGGCTGGGTGATGCAGCTACAAATGGTCGAAGGAAAACTAAAGCTGCGAAATTTTTCTAAGTCCTTTCTGGTTAACCATGGGTTAGATTTTCTGTTTGGTTAACCATGGGTCTTAGATCCGTAGGCTGCGCACCATTGACTGAAGCCTCAAAGGGGGTGTTTAAGGCTGGTTATGGGCTTAAGGGTGGACCGGTGCTTAAGTGTGATATTTTCTAGGGGGGCGTGTCCCCTGGAAGGGGGTCCCAGGCCAGGGAGAGCCCCGGGGAAGGTGCACTTTGGTGGTCTGGATGGATGGGCTGCCTTATATACAGCCAAGGACTTGTTGTGCGTGCATTGGTTGTTCAGTGGTAGAATTCTCGCCTGCCTGCCACGCGGGGGGAGGCCCGGGTTGGTTTCCCGGCCAATGCAGATGGCTCTACTCTCGGTCCTTCTTCGGCTCAGACCAAGACCGAAGCAATACAAAAGATCAAGCATGCGAGAGGTAGCGGGATCGATGCCCGCATTCTCCAGTGGCTTGGGCTGTGTAAGACTTCCTTTTCATCACGGCACACAGCAGCTTGTGCTATTTCGAGGAGTACTGCGTCTTTGGCATAGACGACTTTCTGGCCATGCCGAACGCGAAAAGTCTGCGCCCAACGTGGGGCTCGAACCCACGACCCTGAGATTAAGAGTCTCATGCTCTACCGACTGAGCTAGCCAGGCTTTTGCAGCCTGCAGGGATGCCGTCAGTTCACGGCAGAGCCGAGCACGAGACAAACGGCCAACCTCCTGTCTGCCCGTAGGTTGAACGGTGAATCCTTGAGCCCCTTCCGCACCATGCGCAGTCTCTGTGGCGCAATTGGTTAGCGCGTTCGGCTGTTAACCGAAAGGTTGGTGGTTCAAGCCCACCCAGGGACGAAAGTGCCTCTTTTCTGCGAGACGGTTACCAGCCAACAGCGTGTTTCAGAAGGATGTCCTCATCCTCACCTGAACATAGTTCTTCTTCTTCAGGGCACAATGTCTAAAAATGGCCAGTACGGGGATCGAACCCGCGACCTTGGCGTTATTAGCACCACGCTCTAACCAACTGAGCTAACCGGCCACAATCGACAAGTCCTGCCTCTCTTGGCAACAGTCATTCCCCCAAGGACTGAGCAGGTCCCCGTGTAGCAGTCGACTGGCAACTCCTTTTATGGATTCTACACGTCCCCGGGGTTCAATTCCCCGACGGGGAGAGGTTGGCTGTCCTTTTATCTTATGACAAGCTCCTCGTTAGTATAGTGGATAGTATCCCCGCCTGTCACGCGGGAGACCGGGGTTCAATTCCCCGACGGGGAGACGATGGCTGTCCTTTTATCTTTCTTCGGCCCTGGGCTGAGTCGAACAAAGGCCAAGAGGAGAGCCAGCTGCATTGGCCGGGAATCGAACCCGGGCCTCCCGCGCGGCCGTCGAGAAAAGTTTACCTAAACCGACCTAAACGCCTTTTAACATGCATTTCAATGATAGTGCAGTGTGAATGTAATATTCTTTTGGCCACTCTTCCGGTTGTGGCGCTGTTCCGACTTTTTCTATAGACCCGCGGTCCTCAAATTTTGTTTTGACTTCAGGCAAACCTCTAGCGGGAGACGGTCATAGACAAGTCACCGGAGAATCGCCAGATATCACAAAAGACGGTACAAGTGACCAGATCATCGCTACATTTTCGCGTTTATTCACTTCAGTGTTCATTTTCATTCGTCAAAGGTAAGACACGTTGCTTTATTTTCATAAAAGTTAGACTGCTTTGTGATAACATTAGTTCGCTGCTAATTCGCTTGGTTGATGCGATAGAACTGCCCGGAATTAAGTTTGGGGTAATTATGGGCTAAATAATGAATGAACATCATGCTATTTCTTGATATTGTGTGTGGTTTTTAGGTTGTTGGTTAATTTTATATATTCGTCAGCGCGGTATTGACAGTAATGTCGTGTCAGCAGTTGCCTAGCATCACTCGCAGTCGCAGGGTAACGCAGAAGATTTGTGGTGAAATAACACGTCAAAGTATTAATGGAACTGATCGTTTTATAAAGTCATGTGTACAGCTTTCATGTCCTGACGTTAAATAGTCTTGTCAGTTCGTTTCTGACAGGGTTGTAATGTTGTGTTGATAAGTTAGCTACCTATACCTCAGCATTGCTAGCTTGCTAAGAGATTGACGCTATAGGCTTGTGTTTAAATAACGTAATAATGCATGAACATGATTGTGTTTTATATTTATGTGTACGGTTTTCATGTTCTGATGTTAACTCATCCTTACACCATGGATTTGACTTGTAATGTGTTGATAACTCGTCAGAATCACTGGCTTGGTAAGAGCTATTGGCTTAATGCATTGCACTAACTGACAGCTGGACTACTAAGGGATTGATACGAGCTCTCTTTTACAATATACAATATAACATACATTTAATGTACAAATTACGTTGTAAATACTATACTAGAACCACAGTAGACTTTCAAACAATCAACTGAAGTCTGTCTACAGTGTTAATCAAATGTAATTTAATTTCCCCTCAGTCTTTGATCTATGCAACACCTCTCCTGCCCCCCTCTCTTCCTTCTCCCATCTTGCTCTCTCTCTCTCTCTCACACACACACACACACACACACACACACACACACAGCACTTCTTCTGCCCAGGCTCACAGAATGTGAAAGAACACACAGACGCACGCACGCACACATACACTTAGTTACACTCACAAACACGCCAGGACACACACACACACACACACACGCACACACACGCACACGGTCACACACACAAACTCTCTTTCTCACTCATTCTCACACACAGTCCACTTGTTGTAGACCAGATAGTGTTTGGTTTGGTTAGACTTTCCTTCTCCGTCCACTACAGAAGAGAGAGTGTTTGGTGGCTGTTCAGTTGAGTATCTGACCTCCTTCCTGCTCTCATCTCCTTCCTCTGTTTCAGCAAACCAAGAGAAAGCTGGATGTCGCCAATAAACGCCAGGACCTGCTGTATGACAAGCTGAGGGAACAGAGTGTGAGTAAAACCTCTGTGTGTGTGTGTGTGTGTGTGTGTGTGTGTGAATGTGTGTGTATGCTGTGAGATGGTGTGTGTGTTTAGATAGGAGTATCTCCCTGTGGTGTGTGTGAAGCCTATTCTCCCTCCTATCTCCCCTCAGCTCTCTCCAGTCATCATATGTGGGTTGCACAACATGGCGCGCAGAAAACACGTGGACACACACGCTAGGACACACACACACTCATGCCTGCACGCACAGCACTTCTTCTGAGTAGAAGTACGAGTATCTACTTAAAACACTGTGTGTGCGTGCCTGCGTGCGTACGTCTGTGCGTGTGTGCATGCATGCGTCTGTGTGTGCCTGCCTGCGTCTGTGTGTGCCTGCCTGCCTGGGTGCGTACATCTGTGTGAGTGTGTGTGCGCGTGCGTGCGTGCGTCTGTGAGTGCGTATGTCTGTACGTGCCGGCCCGCCTACGTCTGCCCGCGTGCCTGCCTGCTTGCCTGTCTGCGTGCGTGCTTCTGTGTGTGCCTGCCTGCCTGTGTACCTCTCTCTGTGTGTGTGTGTGTGTGTGTGTGTGTGTGCGTGCGTCTGTGTGTGCCTGCCTACGTCTGTGCGTGCCTGCGTGCGTGCTTCTGTGTGTGCCTGCCTGCCTGCCTGCGTACCTCTGTGTGTGCGTGCGTGCGTGCGTCTGTGCCTGCGTGCGTGCGTACGTCTGTCTGTGTGTGCGTGTGTACGTCTGTCCGTGCATGGGTGCATGTTGTCTGTATGTATCTGCCTGAATCTGTGCCTGCCTGCCTGCGTATGCCTGTGTGTATGCGTGCGTCTGTGTGCGTCTGCCTGAATCTGTGCGTGCCTGCCTGCATGCGTATGCCTGTGTGTATGCGTGCGTCCGTCTGTGTGTGTGTGCCTGCCTGCGTGTGTCTGCGTGCCTGCCTGCCTGCTAATCAAATGTGTTCATTTCAGTCACATAAAAATAATAACTGGTTTATTTTACTGTCCCCTAGGCTCCAGCCTTACCAGGTGTAAAGAGTTTGGCAGTGCCAAGAAGAGAGTAGTTGGCCACTGAATTGTTCCAGGCCCAGGGCTGACAGGGGCAGTACAGTGGCTCTGTCCACACCTCTGACAGAAGACTCCATTAAGAAAATTGTGGGAGGCATCTAGGAGAAGCAGCAGCACCAGCCAGAACAGAAGAGAAGACGGACAAAGACCTGTCTTGCCTGTGGACAGCCCAAGTCTGAATTTGAAACTGATGGATCCACTTCTGTTGAGCTGAATATAGCTGT